>NC_136065.1:1956574751-1956874751 GCF_964261635.1 Lissotriton helveticus | reverse complement strand
GGAGGGGAGAGGGAGAGGGAGGGAGAGGGAGGGAGAGGGAGGGAGAGGAGGGAGAGGGAGAGGGAGAGGGGAGGAGAGGGAGAGGAGAGGGAGAGGGAGAGGGAGAGGGGGGAGGGAGAGGGGGAGGGAGGGGGAGGGAGAGGGAGAGGGAGAGGGAGGGAGAGGGAGAGGGAGAGGGAGAGGGAGAGGGAGAGGGAGAGGGAGAGGGAGAGGGAGAGGGAGAGGGAGTGAGAGAGACAGACAGAGGGAGGGAGAGGGAAGGAGCGAGGGAGGGAAGGAGCGATGGAAGGAGCGAGGGATGGAGAGAGGGAACAAGGGGAGTGAAGAGAGGGAATGAGAGAGGGAGAGACAGAGGGAGGGAGAGACAGAGGGAGTGAGAGAGACAGAGGGAGTGAAAGAGACAGAGGGAGTGAGAGAGACAGACAGACAGAGGGAGGGTGCGAGGGAGGGTGGGAGCGAGGGAGAGTGAGAGAGAGAGGGGGAGCGAGGGAGGGAGAGAGGGGGCGAGGGAGTGAGGGAGGGAGGGAGCGAGGGAGGGAGCGAGGGAGGGAGAGAGGGAGAGAGGGAGAGAGGGAGAGAGGGAGAGAGGGAGAGAGGGAGAGTGAGAGGGAGAGTGAGAGTGAGAGTGAGAGTGAGAGTGAGAGGGAGAGGGAGCGAGGGAGGGAGAGAGATGTGTGTATGCCGGGTCTGGTGGCTCAGTGGATGAAGGCATCCGCTGCAGGGACCTGTGATCAACCTCGTGGTCATAGTTTTTTTTTGTTGATCTAGCCTGCCCCCCTCACCCACTGACCCCGCCCCCACCGGTGCGGCCCTCGGACACAAACCACACTGTAAATTTGGCCCGAGAGAAATTTTGTGAGTACCCATTGTCTAGTCGCTGATCCGTGGGGTCACGAAACCCTGTGAGGTCTGGATTTGTTCTAATCAGGCATGCCAGGGGTTCCAGAACAAACGAAACAAGCATTTACAATGCAATAGTTTCGCCTTCGGAAAAGTTAGAGCTATTGGCATTGTAAATGACAAACTTTTTATTTATGCGTTGGTTTTGAAAACAGATAAATAAATGGCATTGTCATTTACAATGCCAATAGCTTCATGCAGCAGCAGGTAGTCCGGGGCAGTAGGATAAAGCTGATTAGCATTAAAGATTTTGAAAGGCCACCGTGACTTAACCTAGCATCAAAATCAACAAAACACTTTGATATGTACCAGGTATACATGCAGATATGGTGGATGCAGACAATGCAAGAAGTTCGTCCTCAAGTGCCACAAAATGTCCCCAATCGTTTAAGGACATGTTTTAAGGCACCTCCTAACATTCATCCAAGTGGAATTGAAAATATGAAAGCAAAATATTTTGCACAATCTGGGATAACAATTACACCCCTCACCCCCCCCCCCCAACCCCCCCCCCCCCCCCCTTATACTTAGATTTCACACATCTGGTTTATGGAACAACCACAAAGACATTTTAGAGAAAATCTGAAGTTTAAGTCCGTCACAAACCTTCATGGCAAATAAACGAGTTCCCATCAACACAAAACGGCATGATTTTTCTGTGGCTTTCTCGTCATAGCAGAGACGAGATGAGCATATTGGAAATATAATCCTAAATATTAAAAAAAAAAAAAAAACACAAACACCAAAGAGCTCCACAAAACAGTGACAGTAAAAAGAAATATACTACGCTTGGTAGCCGAACATGAAAATCACCAGGTTTGTCAATAGAAGACTGGATGAAGTTATGTCACCTCCCTTTAGTTTGATGTACACTTTAATTACAACAAAATATTTCTATTTTTAACATGACCTTTCAATTAGGAAAAATGAAAGCGAAGGAGGTCTGCAGCTGCAATAAAATCATTTGCAGACAACTGAGTTCATTAGAACGAAGCACTTCGTACAGAAAGCTCCATCTACTGGAAGAATACCCAAGTGCGACAGTGTTGACTCTCGAGTAGCAGCACTCGATGCGGTGTTAAGCAGTCTCCAAGGTATCATTAATGCTCCGGAATTATAAATCGGACCAAAGCAATGTTAAAATAAAAACCAAAAAAAATATCAGGCGCTTATGGGTGAGCAGTTACAGGTGCTTGAAGCAACGTGGCTTTATCGGACTCTGGTACATCTTTGCAGAAACCTAGTAACTGTGGCAAAGCAGATGCATACATTTTCTAAACCATCTTCGAGGTTGAAGAGATTGTAGATTTCGGGAAATTTCAGAAATCTTTTTGGTTGTCATGTTTTCCACAAATTCCCAAACCTTTCCAAGAGGGAAATACATCTATTGTAAGGCAATCCATTTGGGTTTCAGACAAACTCCCTGATTTTTGCCCAGATAAGCAGGAAGTATTCACAAAAACGAACTACCAACCATTCCTACACCCTCTAAACTTAACAGTGAGAGTGTGTTTCACTTCCTTGTTGAGCCCGTCTACCTCCTGGCTGAAGGCAAATATGAACTTGGGCAGTGGAGACCTGCTTCCCTAATAGCACACCTGAAAAATCAGGGATCGGAAATGCCAAGACACTGATGTCAGTCCGACATGCTGGTTGATCTGCTATAATTTGTGTAAAACTTAAGAGACCCACTGGGTGCTGCCAGAATGACGGTCAATAGAAGATTGTGAAGCCCTCCGGTTTCAAAGTGTTCTCTCTTCTGCCACTACAACGCCTTCCAATTAACATCGCCTCTGCTTCCCTCTAGTCCTAGCGAGAGGCTGTGCCATGTCCTCTCACTGACCTAAAGAAAGCACTTACAGTGCACACACTTCACACGGCTCAGAGGAGGCCCCCATCACAAACAGAAGCACACTCCTGCTTCAACAAGCTGGAAGAGAAGAGGCAGCCAATGCGACTTATTTCACTTTGTGTCAACAGAATACAAAGCGGGCCGCGGCTGGATTTACATCTGTGGAACCTTCACCCAGAGAAACCTGGACGAGGCCAACCTGGCGGGGGCATAACAAGCAGCCCTACTAGGCGCGGATTTCTCACGTCGAACAAAGTGCCAAAAAGAAGTCAGTGCTAAGCCGCATCCTTAGCAACAAGCTCCGCGTGGCCAAACACACGCCGGCACCCAGAGATTCTCACGGACAGCGGGAGGGGGAGGCCGGGCGGGCACACGGACAGCGGGAGGGGGGCCGGGCGGGCACACGGACAGCGGGAGGGGGGGTGGGCAGGCAACATAAGACTAGACGAGTAAAAGACGAGCGGGAAAGGCACGGACAGTGGGAGGGGTGGGCGGGAAATGTAAGGACAGCGGGAGGGGGGGCGGGAACGACCAAAGCACTCACCTGGACCTGGACTTCCGGCGGCGGTCGGCCGCAGAATGGCCAAACGAAACATGGACGACAAAAAAAAATAAACCCCGCCCACGGCTGCATGACGTTGTCAAAGGGGCAGGATGAGTAAAAATGGCCGGAACGCCCCCGAATCTGCTCTGCAATTGACGGACAGATCTCTGTTCCAATGGCTAGCCTCCATTTATGGAGCTAGCCAATGGAACAGAGGGGCGGGACATGAGTACACATCTCTAGACATAAGCTTTCGCCTTGCGCAGAAAGTCTGCTGCGCAGCCTTTCGGCGAGGCGAAACCTAAAAAGCAAGAGGGACAGCGGACATCCCTGCCTAGTTCCCCTTTGAATGGGAGCCAATGAATTTCTTAAGTCGTATTTAGATACTAACAACTGAAAGCTGGGGGCAGAGTACATTTAATTTTTGATCAACCATTTCACATGGACTAGGATTATAAAACCAGGATAAAGAGATGAAGGGCCTGTCCTCTTTTCTCAACATAGATTGTTTATCAAAATGCTGCTGTTTTCAACACAAAGTTAATTATTTTGTCATTATAGATGGAATTCTTTAGAACGTATATGTACGGCACGATTATTTTTTCCAGTAACCAAGTATCCTATTTGAATAGTTCTGTTTTATGTGCTCTCCTGACCATTTCACTTTGTCCAGCAAAGCACAACCTTTAGCCGTTTGACCAAAGTGAGTGAATAAAGAAATTAATTTGTTGTACAATTAATTAAAATTGTTACAACACATAACCGCTTATTCTCATCTGGATGATGATAATGTGATTGTTTGGCTCTTGTCATCGCACTCTTTCTTTTTTTTTTTTTTTGAAAACCTTTATTGTACAGAGAAAGCTCACAAATACGGGCCTACAACCCACCGGGCTGGCCACCACATAGCAAAAGCATCAGGAGCAATATATAAAATACCACAGTATACAAAGGCTACGAAACAGGGGAAATAACAAGCATCGTAGAGCAGTCTCAGGAGCAAACAAATAGAAAGGCAGTTTTCATTTTAAAAAGGGACGGGTTAGGGAGGTCAGGAGCATGGCGGACCGCGAAACAAATCAGAGGGGCGGGGTCGCGGCGGGCAGCAATATAGCGATCTCAAAAAACACAGGAGAAACAAATACGAAATAGGTATACCAAGAAGCACCGAGCAAAGCAACGGACATGAGGAAAAGCCACTGCGCACACTGTCCAATGCCCGCCCACCGCAGCCACCACCCGTCCCACCAATCAGCATAGAAAGGACCCAAATACAAAAACAATACGAAACGCACTCCCAATAAAGAAGAGAACCCCACAAAAGGGGGAGGGGGAAGGGAAGGGGAAAAAGGAAAGGGAGGGACTCTCACCCAAACACTCGCCCCCAGGCGACAAACCAGGAAAAACAAAAATCCGGTACAAAATAAACAACAAAAATAAGAAGACACACGTAGCAAATCACAAACATCGTAATACCGGAAAAGTACACCAGAAAGACACCTGGGGGACAAACAACGAGACAGAGCCCCGAAAGAGGGGATACACAAGGGCCATAGAACCAAAAAGGGAGAAAAAGGGGAGGAAGAAGACCCCTCCAAAAACAACAGACCCCCCCACCCACCCTACAAGCCCACCCTGCACCCCTGCAGAAGGCTACGGCCTACCCCCCAGCAGCGTGCCTGTCGCCCTAAATAGAACCCGAAATATAGAAGAAGAGGAACAGGGTAGAAACAAAGACAAAAGGGAAGGGGTAGGGGAGGAAAAGAGCAGCACACACGGGAGAGGGCGAAAAAACAGTATTATATGCATCCATCCCGCCACTCGTAATAAGGGAGAGGTAGAGCCCACGGGAAGTTAACGATATCAGGATAAGTGTCAGGAGTCCCATGAAGTTACACAACAGCACAACAGCACAAGTCAGTCACAGATCAGAAAACGAGACTACCGCATATAGGAAGTCATTTCAGCCCTGTCCACTTTTGTCCAAAGTTATAACCATCCGAACAAACAAAGACCAAACAGCGAGGGACACAGGGCAGAGGAGAAAATCCCGCGGCAGTCCTGAGAAGAAACGTGAAAGAAAATACTGAAGATCCAGGAAAGACATGGTACAACGTTCGCATCGCAGGCACAGTTCCAAGGACAGTTCCAACGAGGCAAGCCCAGCCGGGTCGGCACATGCGTCTCGGCCCAGGAGCCGACGCGATGAGAAACAGGAAGGATCATCGAGGTCAGGCCAGGATGCAAGCGGACCGCAGACCAGTTGCCGAGGCAACAAAGGAGGACGACGAGGGGTGTCGGGAACTCCCCGACCCAAGGATGCGGTCTCCGCCGGGGGCACAGAGTCCAGGAGCACACCAGCCGTAATCTGCAACGAGAAGGCCAAAGCCGATGACGGGAGCCCGTCCAGTTCAAAATGAGAGTCCGCCTCCACAACGGAGACAGGTGCAGCCACGGCAGTCCGCCAGGAGTTCAGTGCATCCAGGACAACTTGAAGTGCAGGAAACTCTTTACAAGATCCGACATCCGGGCCATGCGGCGGGCCCCCAGCGCTCGCCCAGGCCCGGCAGAGACTCCCAGGGTCGGCCGCCATCTTAGGAGCTCAGCAAGTCCTCGGTCGTCGGGGGCCCCGGCGGGGCAACACCAAAGCAAAAGGAAGGCAGCCGAACTGCGGCAGGGCGCCCCAAGGCAGGAAGGAGACCCAACAGAAGAAGGATTTTTGTCGGCCCCTTCGTGCCGCCGGCCCCGTTCTCCGAGCCCGGGCGGAAATTCAAAATGGCCGGGCCGGGGAACAAAGTGGGGGACCAAGCCGGAGAAATGAGTAGGCTCTCCCGCGAGGGGCAGCGTCCGCACCCCAGGGCCCAGGCCAGTCGGGTCCGCCAACAGGCACAGCCGGATCATTCGCACATCAGCCTCCGCATCCAGATCCACAGCGCCAGCAAGGGCCGACCATCGTGTTCCGTCACGTCGTCGCAAGGAGGTCCAGACCAGTCCGCCCCGGAGGCTCCGAGCGGGATCGCTGCACAGGATCAACAGCACCCAGGATCACCGGAGCAACGGGTAAGTGTCCACAAAGTGACTTCAATTCAAAAACACAGCAAGGAGAGCTTCCCGGGGCAGGAGTAATACAGGATAAACGAAGAGAACGGGCGGTAGAACGGAGCCGAGCTAAAACGCGGCCATCTCGGTCGCGAGCTAGGCTCCTCCCCCGTCATCGCACTCTTTCAATAGTTTTGGCCTGTGAGTTTGTCGTGTGCGTACCAGAGTATAGCAGTTTTGCTAGAAAGTGCTAGAGTTGTAATCCTCATAGCCATTGCACTAGGCACAGTTACCCAGAACATCCTGACTCATTGGCGCACACCCCAGCCTCTCACCTTCACAGGATTGTTACAACGGCTATGGCATGTATTGGATATGGAGAAGCTCCTTACGTCGGAGTTCCGTTAGTTAGCGTGTCCCAGATACCTCAGGCTTCCCCGCCTTTCCGACACACAATTCCCAAAACCATGATGCCTCATAACAGCTTAGGCGACCACGCTGACTTTCACATCACTTTTTCCCTTTCTTGGTGGATGCGGGGGAATGGGGGTGAGCAGGCAATGTTGGTTTCTCTTCATGTTTTTTGTCTTTACTTCTTTTTTTGTTTTTCTGTTTATAGTTGACCTACTCCGCTCATCTTACCTTGGTAATGCTATTATCTAAGACAGTTGTGGTCTGTATCGCACTGTTTACATGGAGCTGTAGGTCTTGTTCTTAGCATGAACATTTAATAAAAGATTTAACCCATAAAGAACTGTAATCCTCAGTGAATGAGAATAATGTTAATTTAATTTTCCGCAGCGATTTTAATGTTAATTTAAATGTGATCTTCGGCCAATTAGTGTTTCCTTCCAGGTATTCCCAAGATGTCTTACCAAATTTCCTTGAGCCCTAAAATCCACTTTTTCTAGCTTTATTCTTGTATTTTCCAAAGATCATAATTTGAATAGTGATTCGTTTGCTTTTAGTTTTTATTTGCGAGTTGTAGTTATGCAATTCATCTAGGACACACTGCAGTTCTACCACATTTTGGTGCACTATTACTAAATCGTCATCGTATTGCAGAAAATGAATCTTTTTTTATCTTGTACTTGATGGAAACGTTCTTCCTGTATCTAATGCTGTTGCAGTATCAGCCGGCATAAAGTAAATAACATTGGGAAAAGCAAGCTTCCCTATTTGAATCTGTGATTGCCGGGGTTTGCCCTGTCACCCTTTTAATAGATGGGGAATAAAATGGAGACTTTCCAGGATGTAGGTACTCGTGCCAGCTGGGATATTGGGAAACAACAGTCCATTTGGTCCTTGGTGTGGTGGCCCCCGGAATTAGGACAGGTTTTGGTACCCAAATCTAAAATAAAACATTTGGGATTTTGGTTTGACACTGCGCTGACTTTTGACCACCAGGTTTCTGTGCTGGCTGGCACTTTCTTTTTCATCCTGAGGATGCTTTGCAACATCCTAGAATTGGTGCCAGACGCAGCTAAGAAAACAGTTATCCAAGTGCTGATGGTGTTTCGCATCGATTATTGCAATATTCTGTATCTTGGGGTTTCAAAGGGCAGGTTATGAATGTTGTAGAGAGTGCCGAATACCGCCGCCTGTATGCTGTTAAAAATCCTGAGGCATTCCTTCTTGGGCTCTGCCCTAATAAAAGTACCCTGGTTCCCCCTGCAAGACAGAGTTGCTTTTAAAGCTTTATGTTTCTGTCACAGAATCCTAAATGGCAAAGACCCGCGTTTCTTATTTCCTTTGATTAAACCGCACCGGACTACATGGAATCTTAAATCATTGGGCACTGTTAAAGTGAGGATCTCGAAAGTCCACAGAGCGCGCTTTGGTGGCATACCCTTTTGTCTGCTGGCAGCTAAAAGGTGGAATCGCCTTCCCCTGAGTTTGATTATGCATCTATAGGAAGGGCTGTTTCGTAGGGATCTAAAAACATGGTTTTTCAGGCAATCCACAAGCAAGGAACTATAATGGTCTATGTGCTGTCAAACCTCTGATGAAAGGCAAGGAGAAAACCAAGCGCGGGGACACTCCTGTTGGAGTGACCAGACGCTTTATCAATTAGTAACATAACATGAGCAATAGAAAAGGGGATGCAGCAATTTGCCCAATATCAATGTCAGGCTTATATATCGAGTCCGGTCATTGTGCAGCATTTGATTTGCAGGCCCGAGGTATAGTAATCTCTTCCTGTTGTATGTTGCTGGGTGAACTAATGGAGCTCAGGCCTTTTATTTGATGTTGTTGTAGCCTTGTCCATATTAACTTCTTGTGAGTAGTATAGTTTATTAATTTGTATTCAAGTGTTAGGGCCATCATTTTCCTGCTTGTCGGATCTTGTATATGTCCAGGTCGTTGATAAACTCACAGAACTTACTTTGATACCTTTGTCGCGTAAGCCTGTATAGAGTTTGCCTTTGTAAATTATGTTTCTTTTTTGCTTGCCAGAGAAGTTGTATGGTAATGTTTTTTGGTGTTTGTGTTATATTTCTGTATTTTCTGGTATTTCATTTGAGGGAGCTACAGTCTAAGCTCAGTGTTGTTAACTAGCACTGTACCAATTATTTGTTTGTTGTGGGCAAGGACATGCTTGTTCTTGGTATTTGATCTGCCAGTGGTTGTATAAAGAGTTGAGTACGCGTGGTCAGATGTCTAGGCATTGGGTCTGATTTTCAAAATCCATTAATCAGTCCTTGATTGTGCTTTGGTTTTCCCAGCTCCTCAGGATATCATGTCCCATCGAGCTCCATTTCAGACCTTTCAGCTTTCCACTTGAGATTGGATGGCCCACTGCTGAGATCACTTTTGGTTTCTTTGAAGTAATGTCGTTGCAGGAGATCAATGGGTAGTGATCAGTTTCACTACTGGGAGTCATTTGAAACAGTGAACAGATAGGAAATGTCATATTGCTTACAAACATGTAGTCAATGGTAATAGCTCTTCCTCCTTACACGTATGTTTTTGCTGTGTTTTTTTTCTTTGAGTGATGACATGAAAGTGATTCAGGTCGGCATTGTTGTCCTGGGCCCAAAATGACAGGGCCTATGCTTTTAAGCAATCACTAAACGGGATTAATCTATGTTGTGTGGAATCAAGTTTCCATTTACTATGACTTTTTGCCCTGGAGTTGGAGCAATAGGTCCTCTAGTCTAAGACCTTAATTTTAAAATCACGATAGTCTCTGTTCAAATAGACTTTCACTATCATTATAAAGCTTGTGTGGTTGGCAAGGTAGCAGCATTATAACCAGTATTGAGTGGTTGGTTTGCTGCTCATTATAGATATTTATATCTATGGTAGTTGAAATATAAATGGTAAGGCCCCCGTAACAGATGCCCAAATCTTTTTTTTTTTTTTTTTTTTTTTTTTTTTTTTTTCATCTTAACTGCAGTAAGGATAAACACCTGAAATATTTCCAATGAGTGTGAGCCAGTTCTCCAGGTTACTTGAAGGCATAAGATGGTGTGTCCAGTAAGGGAAGTAACTAGTTCATTATTTTATCTACAACTTAACGTGCCCTGGACTTTGGATCATCCTACTTTAAACTATTGATCTGTTGTGTTCTTCCTCTTCCAGCCATTGGCTTGATACATTGTTAGTTACATCATTGATGATCATCAGGCCGTTGACGCTCCTAACTTTTTCTGTTGACTCTTTGTATTTCTCTGCCTTCTGTCGAATACCCTGCACTGTATAGGGGCTATTTTCTCTTCCTCTGTCTCTTTCCTCGCTCTCCTTGCTGGCACCGGTGCTTTGTTTCCTTCCCTCCTTTGCTTTTATGTGCTTCCCCATGCCTACTTTCCTACCAATGCTCTGGACCAAGCAGATCTGCTAATAGGTCTGCAGGCAGCCATCTGTTAAGTGGTGATAAATAAGAACAAATATCATTCAAATCATGTGCCCAGCGACTGCTCGGGTAGAGCACACACTGCTGGAGCAACTCAGTACCTCCTTTAACCAAGAACATAGTGCACTGTAGGCTCACAGCAAAGGCTGTTGGAGCATAGACTATAGGAGAAAGCACAACAGCTATATTGAAGGAACATTGGACAGATTGCTGATAAGCTGTAATGTGTGCCGTGCTTTAACTCTGTATTGAAACGTAGACAGTTGGAGATGGCAGAGCCCACTTGAGCAAGCATGCCTTAGAAGGTAGGATAGCAGATGGCTCTAGTACAACAGAAGCGACTAGAGCACAGCATACAAATACACCTGAAAGAGCAAGACAGAGTCTGCAGCTGTCCAGGTGCAGATCAGAGACTGTTGGGCATGAACCTAGACTGCAGGAGCATAGTACAGAATTAGATTGAATTGACACAAACTACAATAGAAGACTATAATGGAGTTTTGAGGAGGAGCACAGACTGTGGGATCAGGGTCCACATTGTGGAACCACTACAGAGACGGCAGGAGCATAGCAGTGGATGAAACCAAAGGGAGGGCTGAATATATGTGTATGATATATCTATAGCACCAACCTATCTGAAAGGTAGCGGAGCACTGTACATGGTCAATGGCAAGCTGAAAGTCTGTGAGTAATGGGGGAGGAAGCAGAGTTGTGGTTGGCTAATGAATTGTCATGTAGTGTTCTTTGAAGAGGTGAGTCTTCAACACTTTTCTAAATTGGAGCAGTAGAGAGGCAATTCTCATGGGTATGAGGATTTTGTTTTAGATCCCAGGTGCATAGATGGGAAAGTCCTTTTGTCTTGTTTTTTTTCTTATTTCACTTCTTAATCTGCAATTTCATGGTGCCCTGGCTTCAGGTATGCAGGGGTGATGGTTGTGATGGCTTTGTAAATTATGCAAATAGTTTTGAAGATGGTATGGGCTGGTAAAGTGAGCCAATAGAATTCCACCAGGGTTGGGGTGATTTGATGATATTTCTTCAGGACCCAGGAGAGATGTGATGTGGCATGGAGGATGCCCCTAGGGGATGACGGTGTGAATCTGGGAGGTCATGACGTAGGGCATTACCACCATCAATATGCAAGAGTATAAGTGCTTGAGCAGCAGTTCTGCAGACACATTCTGGAGAAACACTTACTTTTTTTCTCATTTAATCTCAGTTTCTGGAGTGAAAACATCTTCTCATTTGGGAATGTGTTTCCTGCAGGACACTAGTTCACAGTTCTGCCTTGTCAATTTCTCCTTAAAGGTTGATAAGAGTATGCAATGTTAACACTTGAGCTGCACTGTTAACACTTGCTCTGGGTTGCATTGGAGACCCTTCTGTCTTTATCAAACGTTTCGATGGTACCAAGTCCCAACTTTACATCACTTGGAATGACGACTCTATAAAGATTGTAATGAACTGGGCATCCTTTGCAATCTTTATTCATGAGAGTCATTGTGTTGTACACGTGTAGCATTACAATATGTGCTAGAAGTAGGATTATAAGGACGTGTGAGCGTGTTTGTGGTGAAATGCCTCCTGCTCAGTCCTTTGAATAGCAGAATTCATATGGTTACATATTTATTTAGAGACACATGCTCCTATATGTCTTACCTGATGCATGTGCTGCCATTGTGGGTGATATGTCTAGGTTTCGTTCGGCATTGTTTTCTTATTAGGAAGACCTGTGCTGTGGTAGTGTTCGCTGGCATTTTCACGGCTGCCAGAGCAAGGTACAACATCGTGTGTGTGTCACTGTCCGGGCCATCTTTAAGTTCACTGTTAGAAGTGGTTTCGACAGAGGTTGTCAGGAAATATGGCAGCTGCTAATCTGTTGGGGTTAGTCTGCTGCTTTTTAGTTGTCTGATTTCTTCAGGGTGTTTATCGTTCGTGTACCCACAGTGCTTTTTGTGCTGTGAATCTTGCAGTTGGATTATTGTCTTTGTTTCCCGAGAATTGTTTCCAATCTGACTTTTCTGGACTCTGTTGCTAATCTTATATTACTGTATGCTTTGCCAGTATCTAATGGAAGTGCTGTCGTGCAGCCAGCTTTTATATTTCTAGTATCACAGTACCAAAGCCGTTGCGTGTGGATTTTTTTTAAATGAAGGTTGTGGTTGCCAAGTTCTTAGCCTGCACATTATCTATGGTTGTGTGCTTCTGCCCTGCTAGCATTGAAATCTTTCCTTGACTCTCCTTCCTCGACTAACTGGGATACCAGATCAAAAATGCTGTACTCCCAGCTCCTTCCAATCACGATGAATAAACACTGCAGGATGTGCTTAAGCTTATTTATCATAGTATTTAGGGATGTTCAACACTGGTCCGTGAATGCTGGATACTTTCCAGATTTTTAGGATACAAATCCACTTAAATTCAATGAGCATTCTTTCATGAGTTCATGATGTGTCCTTGTGGTAACGATCAAGCCCACCTGGGGCAATTGTAAGCATCCCTTCAAGATACCTTAATAGATAAGAAAATTGGGAAAAAGAAACCTTTTCAGTTAGTAGGCATAGAATGGTCCCGGTCTTTGAAATTGGTGAGAAGAAGCTTTGGTATCCGCTTCACTGTACAAGTTCTTTCCAATAGATCATATACTAACTATGTTCTATAAGGCTGTGCTTTACATTTTAGCTATTATTGTTATGGTTACGCACCATTCAAACAAATATACTGGCACATGATTACTTTAGAAAGAAATGCACTTAAGTAGCTATTTGTTAGAACTAGTTAAGACAATCCACACACATCGTGTTGCAGACAAAAGAAACTAGCAAAGGCAATTGGTATGGATTGCATTTTCAGTAATAAGACGACAGAACTATTTATTGGCTTTGCCAAAGCCACTGGGCATATATTTGTATTGGAGCAGTATCCCAGCAGACTGAACAAGGCTAAGAATATCTTCAGGATGCTGAACAATGTGTGAAAGTCATCTCAGTAGAACACCAAGCTGAGGATTTACCAGAGCTGTATTCTGTCCACACAGTTGTATGGCTCAGAATGCTGGGGATGATGAAAAATGACACCACCAAGCTGTCATCCTTCCACATCAGTAACCTGAGAAGAATCTTGCTCATTTTCTAGCCACAAACCATCTACAACCAGGAATCACTCACTGGATGCAAGCAAGAATTCATGGACACCATCATTATGAGAGAAAGATGGAGATTGGTAGGGCACACCATCAGAAGAGAACACAACTCCATGACAAGGACAGCTCTCAACTGAACCACAGTAGGCAAACGAGAGGTAGGCCAAATAACACCTTGAGGCGAACTATGGAAACAGAAATGAAGAACCCGTACCACAGCTGGGCCACTCTACAGACACTAGCCTAAGACAGACAGAAGTGGATGTACTTTGTTGCTACCCTACATGCCAGTCCTCCTTATGGCCAGTGCATTTTCACCCCAGCAGTAGAAGCAGGGAATCAGAATCTTATCAGGGGTCCAGAAGCTGAATGTGATTCCAAGGTACTCCAAAGGACGTTCCTTTAATAAAGGAGCAGAATATGATCCTGTGCAGTTTCCAGAGCATATGCATGACTTTCTTGAAATGAGCTTCCATGTCTCATGTTAGTAGCTGCATTCTGCACAAACTGTAGCCTCCTAATACGATTTAAGAGGTTGC
The DNA here is from genome assembly GCF_964261635.1 of Lissotriton helveticus. Taxonomy (NCBI): domain Eukaryota; kingdom Metazoa; phylum Chordata; class Amphibia; order Caudata; family Salamandridae; genus Lissotriton; species Lissotriton helveticus. The sequence goes on along the minus strand of NC_136065.1, from coordinate 1,956,860,879 downwards.
TCTGCGTGCCAGTGGTTTGTTTAGTCCACAAAGAAATTGTTGTGAAGTATTAAGCGTGATTATTGGTCACAGACTCAAAGAATGGCTCATCAGTGCTGGAACATAGTAAACCATTGAAACTATGGTTACTCTGGTTAAGGTTGCAATCTCAGAATGTCTGTGCACTGAATTGATTACCAGTAGTATTTATTTGCTAGCGTGCGTCTACTTTTAGACTCTTAATACTTTCCTGCTTTTGTATTGTTGTTCAGCCGATACCTCATAGAGAAGGAAAGTTGAGCTATGAAATATTTTAAAACATCTGCTTTTGTGTGTATGAAATGACAAGATGCCTTCGGTTTCACTGTGCTGGAAACTGCTCTGCTGGTTAATATGGACTGAGCGACTAACTCCAAGAAACATAAGGAGGGTGGGAGCACACTGACTGACATCCCAGCACTCAATTTGGCCCAAAGCATCATGGTGAATGCAGTGCAATGTAACACTTATTTCAGCAGCAGTCTTTAATTTTTCACCCTTGTTGTTACAGACTGTGCTGTGTAACTCTAGACTTGTGTGTCTGGATTCATTCCTTCATCAGTAAAGAGCAGCAAGTCGTTTTGGGAGTGTTGGAAATGTTGCCCAAAGTCTTCTCAGGTCTCTGTACCACTCACTGGGCTGTATTGAAGCATAGTCTAGAGGTGGATGGTATTGATAACACTACCATGCGAAAATAGTAATATTGAGGATGATGGAGGGTCTGACAAGGTAGGTGAGGGGAACGATGTGTACACCAGGGCAGTGAGGCACTAGAGACACTTTATGGAAAGATGGTCAGTGTTGTAGTAGAACGCCATAGATTTATTTTCGCGGGTACAGACATCTTCCATTCATAGATCAGTATAAATATGAAGATGCAAGATAAATTGTTATGCCTCAAAGACCCTTCATTAGAGTAAGCTATAGTAGTAGCTAAACAATCAGAAGTTATGTCTTGCTTCGTAAAGGAGCCAGAGAAAAAGGGTCAGATGAAGCATCAGTCATGTCACTTGGGGGTTTGCCTCCAGTTTCTTCGCGATTCCCTCCCAGTATATTGTGTCGTCTGCATTAGGGGCGTATATGTTAGCTACCAGTATAGTTTCGTCGCCTCACAAGCTTGTTATTAGCAGTCTCCTTTCATCGTCATGTTGCTGGTTTTCAATGGCTATGTTCGATTTCCTATTCATTAGCGTGATGACTCCTTGTTTCTTACCTATTGCAGGTGAGCAGGCTACCGGTCCTATCCATCTTGCCCTGAGTTTGGCCGCATTCTCTGAGGAGAGTTTGGTTTCTTGTAGGAGTATAACATCCCCTTTGGTCTTTGCTAGGTAGTCAAGTATCTTCTTTCTCTTGATCGGGTGGTTTAGGCCCTTTACGTTGAGGGATACTATCTTCAGGTCTGTTAGGAGGGCTGTGGTGTTATTGTGTGGCGCAGCTGTGTTGTTCTTATGTGTCATGGTTTAGCATTTATGGGCCTTGTCGTCTTTCTCGTCTCCCTCCCCCTGTCTGATTTCTCTGCTTTGGGCGTGGTCATGGGCTGGTGGCGGCGGAACTTGGAATCTTTGGGCCTAGTGGTGTGTTTCGGGATGGTTGATTGAAGTAGCAGCATGGCACAAAGCGGCCTGCCAAAGGGCGTCACGTGGGCACTTACATGGACAAAACAATACAGATGTACAGAACAGACAAGACAAACTCCCTCTCACCCTCCCATCCCCCCCTCCCTGAGCTGAGCCATTGTACTGTAGACGTGCGACGGCAAGATCCCTCCCGCTCCGCCCATTCCCCGGGGTGTCTTAGTTTGCTATGGTGGTTCAACTAACATTTTAGACTACGTTTCTATCTCTATACACATATTTATCTACTGCTAAGTGGCCTCTATCCCCCGCCCTGTTCGGTGTATATATAAAGGATATATAAAAGTCTTTTTGCCACTCTTGATTGTGTTTCTCCCCAATGTTCGCTTGGTTAATGTACTGTTCTTTGTTGATGTGCGGTTCTGGCGCATGACCTATTCTCTTTGGTGGTGTCGGGTTCCGGCCGGCAGTGCTTGCGTGTTTCATTGAGGTGGACTTTGTTTTCTTGAGGTATATAGGTTGACCGTTAATGTTCCTTCATTCCGCTCTCCTGTTTCCATAATGTTCCTGAGTGATCGCTGCGTTACTTTTTTTCCCATTACATCTGTCCCCTAATCTGCAGCTAGATCAGGTGACGCGCTCCTCTTGCTTGACGGCGTTGCCGTTTCCATCTCCTGCTGTACTGGGCCAAGAAGGTATCTTGATAGTTCGGTCGGGTCCTCGAAGATGTGTGTTCTCCCTCTGTTGCTTATTCTAAATTTGGTGGGGCCCACGAAGGAGAACATGATGATTTCTTTCCTTAATTTGTCTCTCTGGGCTAAAAATTCCTTCCTTATGTCTACTGTGGTTTTCGAGTAATCTTGCGTGAGGATTATTTTGTGGCCGTTCCAATGAAGGTTTAGATTTTTCCTTGCTATTCCAAAAATGGCTTCCGTGTGATGTGATCATAATGGTTTGCAGATTATGGGTCTCGGGCCCGATCTGTTTGTGAGTTTGAAGGCCCGGCACTCTGTTTGCCTTGTCTAGCTCAAAGCGACAGTAAGAGGGACACTAATAGACATTAAAGTCAGGCGTAATAAGAAAGCTAAAGCACAACTAGACCAATTAGAAAGTGACATCAAGCGACTAGAAACAACACACATTGGGGACACGATGAACGCCAACCTCCTAAAAGAACTAACAGGAAAAAAATACGAATTCAACTAAATCCTGAGCGAAAGAGCAGGTCTGTGGATAAAAAAATACAAACAAATTAACCTATGTGAGGCAAACAGTCAGGAAAAATCCTAGCGTCATACCATAAGCACAAACGGAGACAACACACCATCTCATCCATCACAGACTCAAACAACAAAACGCACACCCACCACAAGGACATCCTATGCACCTTCAGGGATTTCTACCAAGACCTCTACAAAAGAGATGAAACCCTTGACCAGGAGGGTTGCAACTCATACCTAGATAGACTAAACCTGCCCAGGATTTCAAACGAGGAGGCCCTGTCGCTAGGACAGGAAATAAAAATTAACAAAATCGAAAGGGCAGTCAAATCGCTTAAAGACAATAAAGCGCCAGGCCCAGATGGCTAAACAGCCTCCTTCTACAAAACCTTCCAAACTCATCTAATCCCAATCATAAAAAAAGTCTTTAACCACTGCGAGAGGGAGGGGGATGTAACGGATTCCATGAAGGAAGCAAACATAATAGTCATACCCAAGGAAGGCAAAGATGCACAACAGCCCCAGAACTACAGACCCCTCTCACTTATCAACACAGAATGCAAGATTTATGCCAAAATCCTAGCCATAAGATTAAACAACGTGCTCCCTCAACTGATTAATAACACACAAGTAGGCTTTCTGAAAACACATATGTCACATGATAACACAAGACGTCTCTGCCACGTCCTTGAACAGTCTTCCAATTCTGCTAAATCGGCGGTAGCAATCACACTAGACGCAGAGAAAGCCTTTGGTAGAGTATCCTGGCACTTCCTAGAATAGAGCATGCGAGCGTACAACCTGGGAGAGAGCTTCATGAGGAAAGTGATGGCACTGTATAAAACCCCCAAAGAACAGATAGCTATAAATGGGTCAATTTCACACCAATTCAATCTCCAACGGGGACAAGACAAGGTTGCCCCCTATCCCCTGCACTGTTCTTACTAGCACTCGAGCCCCTGATTAGAGACATCTTAGCCATTAGGAATATACAGGGAGTCACCATCAACAAGACCACAGCCAAAATTGCAGCCTATGTGGGCGACATACTCATAATAACAGAAGACCCAGTAACCTCTATCACAGCCCTTATGGTCACCATAGGGAGGTATTCTATCCACTCTGGGTACAAACTAAATAGAGACAAGTCAGAATGCATGTCTCTCAACATACACACAACCAGGGAGGTAATAGGCGACGCGGGACTAACCTGGCAACACAGGTTCGTCAAATACCTAGGGATCCAATTCGGGAGAAACCTAAAGACCACTCTCGAGCAAAACGAGAAATTAACCCTAGGAAAGATTAAGGGGCTCATGGAGTCCTGGTTGCCCAAATTCATTACTTGGTGGAAAAGAGTAGACACCATAAAGATGATGATCATTCCAGTGGTCAACTACCTGGCAGGAATACTCCCCCTTACACTTACAAATAAATTTCACCACAAGGTAGAACAAATGATAAACAAGTTCCTATGGCAGGACAAGAAGCCTAGAATAAGCCTACGAAAGCTAAAACTAGAGAAGAGATTAGGTGGGCTAAACGTGGCAGACTTCAGGACACACCAAGACAGGGGATGTACTGGATCCTTCCAAACCAGAAATACACCACAACCTGGCTAACTATTGAGAAGGCCATTCTAAATAACGCAGACCCAATAACTCTCCTCACGGCCAACAAACAGGCACAAAAGAATAGCCACATACTTAAAAACACAAGATGCGCGCTACTTAAGGTAGACCGAACACTCAAACACAGCATCAAAAACTCGAACTGGGACTCCCTATGGTCAAACCTACTATTAAATATAGGGGGAAACCCCTGGATATAGAATCATGGAAAAGATTAATGGTCTCATACCCAGCCCATCTGGAAGACGAGGAAAAACCATGCACTTTTAACAACATAAAAATACGTCATAACCTACCGGACATAGAACTCTACAACTTCTCAAAATCAAAACGTGAGGGAAAGGTTATTGGAGATCTTGCATGAAGGTCATGGAGGAATGTCTGGTATGAAGTGGAAGGTGAGAGAGGATTTTGGGTGAGCGGGGTAGACTGGGATGTGGAAAGGTACGTAAGGAAATGTATGAGTTGTGCACATAGCGACAAGACACTTAGCAAAGCAAACACTGGTATTCCCTCAGCTTTTCCGTGTAAAACGTGACAGAAAGTAGATATGGTTTAATGTGGTCCATTTGAGTTGGAAAGTTGTGGAAACAAGTTTGCCATAGTGACGGTGAACTACCATTCCAAATGGCACAAGGTGAGCTTGGTGAACAAAGTGAAGTCCTGAACAGTGATCGAATTTTGTGAGGAGGTGTGGAGAAGGGAAGGTTTTCCTGAAGACATATTTATATTGACAGAATTTGGAGTGTATTTGGAAAAGTGCGGAGTGAAGCATGTGAGGACCGCGATTAGGCATCCACAGGAAAACGGCATTGTGAAAACATACAGTTGTCTGTGCAAAAGTTGTTGAACCACTCCACTTAGTTAAAAGCACCTTTTGTGTTATTAAAGGCGGAAGCCAACTACTAAAGCTCTACCAGAATGAATGGGAAAAATGGGGAAAATAACAATAAATGAAGAGTTAAGAAAGGTACAAATTAAACAAACCAAGTACATGAAGCAAGGGAAAAGTGAAGGAAATAAGTACGTGTGTGAAGATTTAGTGCGTACTTGGTTGTTGGGTGGCGCAAGAAAGGATTTATCCAAATGGCCCTCTGTTAGACCTGACACCTTTTGGCGTGGTTCTTCCCCCATCTTTTTGCCTCTGACTCATGTGTTTTGATGCTGTGCTGGATTTCGTTTTTGCTGATTTAGATGTTTTGGACACTCTGCCACTGCTGATCAGTGTCAGAGTGTAAGTGCTCCCTCTGTAAATTGTGATATTGATTGAATATACCTGATTGGCATATTTGTAGCACCACGAAGTCCCTAGTAAAGTGCACTGTGTGTGCCAGGGCTGGTGATGACAAATGCTACTAGTGGGCCTGCAGCGCAGATTGCGCCACCCGCATGAGTAGCTTTAAAATGGACTCGGGCCTGCCAGCGCAGAGCCTGTGTGCAGTCAGTGACTGCCATGTCAGCCTGGCCAGTGTCCCCACTGGCTAGGCCCAATCCTTCCCTGTCTGTGCACATCAGTCACCCCTATGGAAGGCTCAAGGTACCCCCCTGGGCAGGGCGCAGTGTATGGATAAGGTAGAGCATGTGCTAGTGCAGGCACTATGCTCTGGTAGTGGGCTACAGCCATTTTTGTGTGCTCACTGCTGTAAGGCTATCTTGCTCCATAGAGTAACATGGAGGGGGGCTGGGCCCATGTGATACCAGCTTATCTCCCCATAGGAACAAGATGGGACATAAGTGAAAGATATCCCTGGACTCAGAATTTAATGACACATCTTTTAGTGAAGGGTGTTTTTAAATCCTGTGTTGGAGAATAGCACTTTTAGAAAGTGGCTGTTCTCTTGTCTAAACCTTTTTCTGTGTGCCTGGGTTTGTGGAATGTCTGCCTGGTCTGGATGTGACAGGAAGGGGCTGCAGAGCCCCAGAGGAGAGGGTCGGAGCCATCCCGGGGATGAAAGGGCACATCTGCCTGCTTGGGAGGAGGGAGGAAGGAATGCCAGATAAGTGCTGGGCTGTGCCTGCCTACCTCCCCCACATTCGCTCTCTCCTGGTGGTCAACTGACCCCCCTGGCCCTGAAGCTGACAGGAAGAAGAAAGCCAGAGACACCTCAGTGCTCCGCAACCCCCAGAACTGGTTTAGACTGGACCCAGGGCCTCCATGCACCAAGAACTTCAAAGACATTGGGGGTATAAGGAAAGGACCCCTGTCTGCAGAAGATTAGATTCTGAAATTCTGCAAGCAAGAAGGAACCCTCGCTGGAAGGAGGGCGGCTAGAGAACTGAAGGAAGATTGCCTTGCTGTGTGCTCTAAGGGCTGACTTGTTCTGCTGTCCACCTGGAAGCTAGGGAGAAGAAAGGGACTTTGCTGTGTGCTGTGACCCTGCCTACTTGAAACTGCCAAGACTCTGCTGTGAGCTGTGTCTACAATTGAATCTCCAAGGGCCTGAGAAGAGCTGGCCTCCTGCTTGGAACCCAGGGCTAAAGGTTCCTAAAGTTATCCCAGGAAACAGCTGCAAAATCGTGCTGTTGGGACCCAGGACGCGTGGTGCTGGACTGCGGGGCGTGAGGAGGAGATCGGTGTGCTCATCGGCACATTAATCGTGAGGGTTGGAGGCTTGTGGAGCCTCCCCTCGTGAAATCTGCTCCCAGGTGGCGGCAAGGTCGAGAGGGGGGTCTAGTTCTGACCAGCGCCCTTTGAAACCCTTTGCCGCCAAATCACCGTCGCAGCCCGGGGCCAGGATCACCCCTGGAAGTGGCTGTTCGTGACCAGGAGCGGCCGCGGCGAAGAACGAAGCCGCCGCGACCCCATTGGCTGAGGGAGCCGAGCCCCCTCACTAACGCCGCGACGGGATTGGCCCGTGCGGCGCAGCGTCATCAGCAGTAGTGGGCCGTGATTGGCCGGAGTCGCGGAGCGTCATTGTTTACTGTCCCGGGAGCCGCCCTGCCATTGGCTGACTCCCGGGTGCTGTGGAGGCTCGCCTGAGGAGCCGCGAGGGGATTGGCTGCCTTCGCGAGGAAGCCGAGGAATCAGCGAGATCACCGCCGGGCCCGGGAAGAAGTGACCTGACCTCGCCGAGGGATCTCCGTAAGTGCTCCAGCCCCTGGCCTGCCGTCTCTGCTCCCCGCTGCTCTGTGAAGGATCCAGAGCGGGCGGAGAGCGTCCTGAGACCGGCCGGGCGGGAGCAACACTGAGCCGGCACCCGCGAGGTGCCCCTGGGGGACCCGCGTCACTACAAGCACAAGGAAAGAAGTCCTCCCTCGCCCAGGATACCGGGTGAGCCGCGCAAGAAGCGCTTGTGGTCCCTGAAGCCAGGGGACCCTTGGGGGATAGTTGTTTTACGCTGGCATTGTTTGCTCATCATTTTTGAGAGCGTTTTTGATCACAAAATCGTTGGCATATCTTTGTGCTGACTTGAAGAGACTAGAGACATTTGTTTTGAGAACTTCCTGAAATTAAGAAAGACCAATTAAGATTAAGTGCCTCCCTTTTATAATGAAGTGATTATCGTGCAACTGCTTGATTTACCTTGCTGAAACTAGATAAAGTTATATATTTTTATAAAAATATACTTACCTGTGTGGTCTCAGTTTGTGGTGGATTGGGGATTATTGTTGTGTTAAGTGCAAATGTTATCCACATTGTCTCCGAGTTTAGCCTAGACTGCTCGCGCCATGCTACCTAGAGGGTGAGCAGGGGTTATCTCAGAGGGTTATTCCGTTGCCCTGACCGGAGCTAGGGGTCCCTACTTGGGCCAAGGTACCTACCTTTGCCAACCAGAGACTCCCGGTTCTAACATTGGTGGCTCGCGGTGGGATTTTGAACTAATAATTGCACTTGACCGGCAGTGATTTCTTGTACATCACTAGTCTAGTTTAGCGGAACAGGTTGCGCAGGATTTTTTTTCTTTTTGGTGAAACCTTTTTAGTTGAAAAAGGGGTAGGAAGCATCATGTCTCGGAAAGCGCCAAGCGTGAATGGAGACGTGGAGGTGGAATTTGAAATCCAGAAGTTGTTAACCTATAACAAGGAGCAACTGAGAAAAGTCTGCAAACAGCTTGAATGCCCAGTGAGGGGCGGCGCAAATAAGGAAGAGCTACAGACAGCTCTGAGGGCCTGGTGGGAGGCCAAACATGGTGTCCCAGAAGCTCCTATGGAAGAGGGTGGCGCACAGGAGATTGGGTTTTGGCCCAGTGAATTGCCAGTGGCGAAGCCAGCGTCTAGGGCCGGCAGCACCCACTCCAGTAGGAATATTTCTCCAGAGGAAGTGGAGGAGAATCAGAGAACTAGGGCCCATGAGATTGAGCTTTTGAAACTCAGAGCGGACGCCGATGAGAAGAGACTGCGCCTGGAAATTGAGAGAGAGGCGCAGGAGAGAGCGGCGCAGGAGAGAAGGGATGCTCTCGCTTTGGAGGAGAAGAAGCTCGAATTGGCTCATGAGAGGGGCATGAAGGAATTGGCCATCAAATATAAAGAGAGGGTGTCCAGTTCTAATGGTGGCAGCGCACAACCAGTACAGGCGGGTAAGGTATACATACCTAAGGATCTGGTACAGAATTATCAGGGGGGTGATGATATTTATGCGTGGTTTAGAGCGTATGAACTAGCCCTAAGGATGAATGAAGTGCCTGAGAAGAATTGGGGAGCAGGATTGTGGAAGCATTTTGAGGCCTCTGGGAGGGATGTTTTGGCACCCTTAGAAGCAGAGGATGCTTTGTCCTACTCCGCCATGAAGGAGGCTTTGTGCCTCAGGTATGGGCTCACTGCTGAACAGTACCGCCAGAAGTTTAGGAACTTCAAGAAGCTTGATTCAAGTACTTGGGTGGAGTGTGTGAGTATGTACACGCGTGCACTGGAAGGTTGGATGAAGGGCAGCAAAGTTACTGATTATGTGGGGTTGTGTCACTTGATTAGTAGGGAGCACTTAAGTAGTTTGTGTGTCCCAGAGCTGCGCCAGCATCTTTTGGATAGTAAGTTAACTGATCCCAGTGAGCTTGCTAAAGAGGCGGACCGGTGGACTAGCACCAGGGTCCACAAGGGGGTGGTAAGTACCCCAGCCAAGGGTGGACAGGGTCCTCCGCAGAAGAGTGGGGGGGACACGGGTAATCAAAAGGAGTCTTCTAAAGGGCCCCAAACTGGTTCCCAGGAGAAGGTGTCTCAACCCCCCAAGTCTAAGAAGTCCTGGCCCCGTAAGGGCAAGCAGGACAACAGGCCCCCACCTACCTGCTTTACATGTGGGCAGGTGGGGCACATTGCTCCCAAATGTCCAAAGAAACCTCCAGCACCTTCTGGTGCTCCAGCACCGGCATTGGCCAGTGTAGCTTTGGGAGGGGATTTGATCTCTAGTGGGGAGGAAGGGTTAGCAGTGATGACCCTTGTCTCTTTAGGAGACCGAGAGATGGCCCAGGAGACCTTGCTGCCCCAAAACACTAAGAAATACGGGCAGAAGGTGACCATCAATGGACAGGTGGTGGAGGCTCTGAGAGACACAGGGGCCAGCGTGACATCTGTTAGGTGTCAGTGGGTGTCTGAAGAGCAAATTGTTCCCCAGGTGCTCCGGCCTGTGGTGGCAGCTGACAGTTCAGTGCGCTACTGCAGGCTGGCGAAAGTTCCATTTGAATGGGGAGGAGTCTCCGGTATTTTGGAGATTGTAGTAAGTGATGCCTTGCCTGTAGATTGTCTATTAGGTAATGACCTGGAGAGCTCCCCATGGAAAGAGGTGGAGCACCGGACTCACTTGGAGATGTTGGGTTTGCCTGCGTGGATCTGTGTGTCCACCCGTGCAATGACAGCAAGAGAGGGCGGTCTAACAGAGCTGGAGCCTGGAAAAATGGCCCAGGGACCTGCCAAGAGAGGAAGGGGTAGAGGGCGCGGGAAACCGGCCCCCACTGTTCCCACGGTCCAGGAGGAGGCAGACCCGGAAGGGGATGCCCTGGAACCTACAGGGGAGCAAGTGGCCGAACTAGGGGAATTGCCTGAGCTGTCCCAGTGGCAGCAAGAGGGTGGTCCCTCCAGGGAAGAATTCTGCCAGGCTCAGAAGGAGTGCCCTTCTCTCATTGGTGTGCGGCAGCAGGCTGCCGACCAGGCCGCAGGCCTGGGGTCCAAGGAGCATTTGATCTATTGGGAGGATGACTTACTTTATAGTGAGCCTAAGTTCGCTGAGCCCGGCGCAGCCCGTGTGCTGGTGGTACCGGAGCGCTTCAGGAACTTCCTACTGGGTCTGGCTCATGACGTGCCTCTCGCAGGACATCTGGGGCAAGACAAGACCTATCACAGGCTTGTCACCCATTTCTACTGGCCCCAGATGAAGACGCACGTCTCTGCCTTTTGTAAGTCTTGTCAGACTTGTCAGGCCAGTGGCAAGAGTGGAGGGAAGCGCGTGGCACCCCTCCAACCCTTTCCCGTGGTGAGCACCCCTTTTGAGCGGGTGGGCATTGACATCGTGGGGCCCCTGGATCCCAAGACAGCCCTAGGCAACAGGTTTATCCTGGTCTTGGTGGACCATGCCACTCGGTACCCGGAAGCCCTTCCGCTCAGGACAGTCACCGCCCCAGTGGTGGGCCGTGCCCTGATGGGGATCTTTTCCCGGGTGGGATTTCCGAAGGAGGTCGTTTCGGACCGCGGGACAAACTTCATTTCTAAATATATGAAGTCCCTGTGGAGTGAGTGTGGGGTGACATACAAATTCACCACTCCTTACCACCCTCAAGGAAATGGTTTGGTTGAGAGATTCAACCGCACCTTGAAGGGCATGATCATGGGCCTGGAGGAGCCCATGAGGCGGAAATGGGATGTCTTGTTGCCATGCCTGTTGTTTGCCTACAGGGAGGTGCCTCAGAAATCATTAGGGTTCAGTCCCTTTGAGTTGCTGTATGGCCACCCTGTCAGAGGGCCTCTGGCTCTGGTGAAGGAGGGGTGGGAGAAATCCCGTGGGAAAACCCCTCAGGATGTGTTCAGCTATGTGCTGGCCATTCGCAACCAGACTAAGCGCTTCAGGAAGCTCGCTCAAGAGAACCTGGAGGCTAGCCAGGAGGAAATGAAGAGGTGGTATGACCAGAATACCTCTCTGGTTGAGTTCCAACCTGGACAGAAGGTGTGGGTGATGGCGCCAGTGGAGCCTTGTGCGCTCCGTGACAAGTGGTCTGGCCCATATGAGGTGATAGAGCGCAAGAGCGAGGTTACCTATTTGGTTAACCTGAAGACTCCCAGGCAGCCCCTGAGAGTGCTACATGTGAACCGCCTCAAACCCCACTTTGAGAGGACTGAAGTTACTATGCTCATGGCTACAGATGTTGGAGGGGAGGAGGATAGTGATCCTCTCCCTGACCTCCTGGCAGTCAAGGAGCAAGATGGGTCAGTGGATGGTGTGGTCCTCTCCCCCACCCTGACCCCAGAACAGCAGGGGGACTGTCGCCAAGTCTTGGGTCAGTTCGCCCCACTGTTCTCCCTGACCCCAGGTGTCACCAAGTGGTGCGTCCACGACGTGGACACTGGAGACAGCATGCCGGTGAAACAGAAGTTTTACAGGGTGGCTGACAAGGTCAGAGCTAGCATCAAGGAAGAAGTTTCCAAGATGTTGGCGCTTGGGGTTATTGAGCCCTCCAGCAGCCCCTGGGCTAGCCCAGTGGTCTTAGTGCCTAAGAAAGCTGCTACCCCCGGTGGCCCCCCAGAACTTCGGTTCTGCGTGGACTACCGTGGGCTCAATGCGGTCACGAAGACTGACGCGCACCCCATCCCCAGAGCTGATGAGCTGGTGGATCGGTTGGGAGCTGCCCAGTACCTGAGTACTTTTGATTTGACTTCAGGGTACTGGCAGATTGCCTTAACTGACGGGGCAAAGGAGAGGTCAGCATTTTCAACGCCAGAAGGACACTTCCAGTTTCGTGTCATGCCCTTTGGGTTGAAAAATGCTCCCGCCACATTTCAGAGATTGGTCAACCAGGTACTGGCAGGGCTGGAGCAATTCAGCGCAGCCTACCTGGATGACATTGCGGTGTTCAGCGCCACTTGGGAGGAACACCTGCAACACCTCACTGAAGTGTTGAAGGCTCTGCAGAAGGCAGGCCTCACTATCAAGGCCAGTAAATGCCAGATAGGGCAGGGATCTGTGGTGTACTTGGGACACCAGGTGGGGAGCGGCAAGGTGGCGCCCCTACAGGCGAAGATTGATACCATTCTGGCTTGGGAACCCCCCAAGACCCAGACTGAGGTGAGAGCCTTTCTAGGTCTCACCGGGTATTACAGACGGTTTGTCAAAGGCTATGGCACCATTGTGGCCCCTTTGACAGAGCTGACATCTAGGAATCAGCCCAGGAAAGTGAATTGGACTGAGGCCTGTCAAACTGCTTTTGACACCCTCAAAACTGCCATGTGCACAGCACCGGTGCTTAAGGCACCTGACTTTTCAAGTGAGTTCATTGTGCAAACTGACGCTTCAGAGCAAGGCGTGGGAGCAGTGCTCTCACAGATCAATGATGAGGGAGGAGACCAACCTGTGGCTTTCATTAGCCGGAGGCTAATCCCCAGGGAACAGAAATGGAGTGCCATTGAAAGAGAAGCTTTCGCTGTGGTCTGGGCTCTGAAGAAACTGAGGCCCTACCTGTTTGGGACTCACTTCCGTGTTCAGACCGACCACAGGCCCCTCAGATGGTTAATGCAGATGAGGGGTGAGAATCCAAAATTGTTGAGGTGGTCCATTTCCCTACAGGGGATGGACTTTACGGTGGAGCACCGCCCTGGTACAGAACACGCCAACGCTGACGGTCTGTCCAGATTCTTCCGCCTTAGTGATGAGGACTCCCAAGAGGTTGGGTAGTTCTCCCCACTTTCAGCTGGAGGGGACACGTGTTAGACCTGACACCTTTTGGCGTGGTTCTTCCCCCATCTTTTTGCCTCTGACTCATGTGTTTTGATGCTGTGCTGGATTTCGTTTTTGCTGATTTAGATGTTTTGGACACTCTGCCACTGCTGATCAGTGTCAGAGTGTAAGTGCTCCCTCTGTAAATTGTGATATTGATTGAATATACCTGATTGGCATATTTGTAGCACCACGAAGTCCCTAGTAAAGTGCACTGTGTGTGCCAGGGCTGGTGATGACAAATGCTACTAGTGGGCCTGCAGCGCAGATTGCGCCACCCGCATGAGTAGCTTTAAAATGGACTCGGGCCTGCCAGCGCAGAGCCTGTGTTCAGTCAGTGACTGCCATGTCAGCCTGGCCAGTGTCCCCACTGGCTAGGCCCAATCCTTCCCTGTCTGTGCACATCAGTCACCCCTATGGAAGGCTCAAGGTACCCCCCTGGGCAGGGCGCAGTGTATGGATAAGGTAGAGCATGTGCTAGTGCAGGCACTATGCTCTGGTAGTGGGCTACAGCCATTTTTGTGTGCTCACTGCTGTAAGGCTATCTTGCTCCATAGAGTAACATGGAGGGGGGCTGGGCCCATGTGATACCAGCCTATCTCCCCATAGGAACAAGATGGGACATAAGTGAAAGATATCCCTGGACTCAGAATTTAATGACACATCTTTTAGTGAAGGGTGTTTTTAAATCCTGTGTTGGAGAATAGCACTTTTAGAAAGTGGCTGTTCTCTTGTCTAAACCTTTTTCTGTGTGCCTGGGTTTGTGGAATGTCTGCCTGGTCTGGATGTGACAGGAAGGGGCTGCAGAGCCCCAGAGGAGAGGGTCGGAGCCATCCCGGGGATGAAAGGGCACATCTGCCTGCTTGGGAGGAGGGAGGAAGGAATGCCAGATAAGTGCTGGGCTGTGCCTGCCTACCTCCCCCACATTCGCTCTCTCCTGGTGGTCAACTGACCCCCCTGGCCCTGAAGCTGACAGGAAGAAGAAAGCCAGAGACACCTCAGTGCTCCGCAACCCCCAGAACTGGTTTAGACTGGACCCAGGGCCTCCATGCACCAAGAACTTCAAAGACATTGGGGGTATAAGGAAAGGACCCCTGTCTGCAGAAGATTAGATTCTGAAATTCTGCAAGCAAGAAGGAACCCTCGCTGGAAGGAGGGCGGCTAGAGAACTGAAGGAAGATTGCCTTGCTGTGTGCTCTAAGGGCTGACTTGTTCTGCTGTCCACCTGGAAGCTAGGGAGAAGAAAGGGACTTTGCTGTGTGCTGTGACCCTGCCTACTTGAAACTGCCAAGACTCTGCTGTGAGCTGTGTCTACAATTGAATCTCCAAGGGCCTGAGAAGAGCTGGCCTCCTGCTTGGAACCCAGGGCTAAAGGTTCCTAAAGTTATCCCAGGAAACAGCTGCAAAATCGTGCTGTTGGGACCCAGGACGCGTGGTGCTGGACTGCGGGGCGTGAGGAGGAGATCGGTGTGCTCATCGGCACATTAATCGTGAGGGTTGGAGGCTTGTGGAGCCTCCCCTCGTGAAATCTGCTCCCAGGTGGCGGCAAGGTCGAGAGGGGGGTCTAGTTCTGACCAGCGCCCTTTGAAACCCTTTGCCGCCAAATCACCGTCGCAGCCCGGGGCCAGGATCACCCCTGGAAGTGGCTGTTCGTGACCAGGAGCGGCCGCGGCGAAGAACGAAGCCGCCGCGACCCCATTGGCTGAGGGAGCCGAGCCCCCTCACTAACGCCGCGACGGGATTGGCCCGTGCGGCGCAGCGTCATCAGCAGTAGTGGGCCGTGATTGGCCGGAGTCGCGGAGCGTCATTGTTTACTGTCCCGGGAGCCGCCCTGCCATTGGCTGACTCCCGGGTGCTGTGGAGGCTCGCCTGAGGAGCCGCGAGGGGATTGGCTGCCTTCGCGAGGAAGCCGAGGAATCAGCGAGATCACCGCCGGGCCCGGGAAGAAGTGACCTGACCTCGCCGAGGGATCTCCGTAAGTGCTCCAGCCCCTGGCCTGCCGTCTCTGCTCCCCGCTGCTCTGTGAAGGATCCAGAGCGGGCGGAGAGCGTCCTGAGACCGGCCGGGCGGGAGCAACACTGAGCCGGCACCCGCGAGGTGCCCCTGGGGGACCCGCGTCACTACAAGCACAAGGAAAGAAGTCCTCCCTCGCCCAGGATACCGGGTGAGCCGCGCAAGAAGCGCTTGTGGTCCCTGAAGCCAGGGGACCCTTGGGGGATAGTTGTTTTACGCTGGCATTGTTTGCTCATCATTTTTGAGAGCGTTTTTGATCACAAAATCGTTGGCATATCTTTGTGCTGACTTGAAGAGACTAGAGACATTTGTTTTGAGAACTTCCTGAAATTAAGAAAGACCAATTAAGATTAAGTGCCTCCCTTTTATAATGAAGTGATTATCGTGCAACTGCTTGATTTACCTTGCTGAAACTAGATAAAGTTATATATTTTTATAAAAATATACTTACCTGTGTGGTCTCAGTTTGTGGTGGATTGGGGATTATTGTTGTGTTAAGTGCAAATGTTATCCACATTGTCTCCGAGTTTAGCCTAGACTGCTCGCGCCATGCTACCTAGAGGGTGAGCAGGGGTTATCTCAGAGGGTTATTCCGTTGCCCTGACCGGAGCTAGGGGTCCCTACTTGGGCCAAGGTACCTACCTTTGCCAACCAGAGACTCCCGGTTCTAACACCCTCCAAAAAAAGATAGTGAATGTGAGAAGGTATACCGTCTTCGTTCTGCAGGAGGTTGCTCCATGTTGGATTACAGCTGTATTGAGGCTGGATCGGGTGATTGTCCTCTTTATTCTCGGCCCACCTTATTGTGCTGAGGCTTTTTGAAAGGTTCCTATTGGTGTTATCATACCTTGGATTCTCTATTGTCTTCAAGAGAAGTACCCTTCTCCGTCTCATTAATTCCTGCTGAAACAAGCTTGTACAAACTTTGCTTTTAATACTTAGCCACCACGGACACTCTGACTCTTCTCCGGAGTGGCTGTCTTTTTGTCTTTATGCCCTGAAGAAGTCCATTACTCAATGAAACATGTTGGCTGTGGCTTTGTTAAAAAAATATTTTCAATAAAAGAAGAGGCTTGAAGAAAAACACTATGAACACGGACCTGATCATTTGATATGTGTCTATTTTGTCCTGTTGCGAAGTGGTGCACCTTCACGATTTGTTTTGAATTTTTATAATCCTGTATTGGATTGCACCGTGGCAGTAGGTGCATTAACAATGTGCACACATAATTGATGGGGGACTCCCATTTTATGTATACTAATTAGGGATAGCGGGACAGGTGCTAGTTTCTTACAGGGTACACTGTTAAAGTTTTTTCTACTTATAATGTGGAGTTGGACGACGGGAAAAGATGGAATTTATGGGACAGTCGGGTGTGGTGAAGCAGAAGTGGGAAGATGGATATATAATGAGGGCAAGAGTGAGGAGAGAAAGAACGTTTTAGGAAAGGAGGTGAAGGAGGAAAGAAGCGACTGATGTGAGGAAGAGTGATAGGACAAGAAAGCTACTTGAATATTTGGATTATGTCTTGAATAAAAATTGATACTTGACATTATAAATTGGGAGGCATGTAATTAAAATTGTGTATAGTTATTGTGGATTTATCATCTGACATTTGTGTCGTGCATTAGTTTGGTTTCATTGTTGTGTATGTACGGGTGGGTTGGGAAGGGAGATGTGTTGTAGATTATGTAATAGGAAATGTCTATTTAACAGTAGTCCTAGCAACGCTGGATAGGCAATGAATTAGAATATGGAATGTAGAATGGATAACTTTGACTGTACACAGCCTGGCAGTTGCTGGCTCTGTCTTGCCAGGGTTGGTCGCATGTATGTTCTTAATGAATACAGAAGAACATCAATTCTGGTGGAAGTGTGTTTCTTCACGTAGCATTATGTTTGTGGGTACTCTCTAGAAGACCATAATGTGCTGTGTACGCCTCAATTTCATGAAGTAGCAGGAAGTCTACACCATGGTGCCCAGTTGTGCTCAAGCTGAGCTAGCAGCAGTGTGGGTGTTACCATTGAATAAGTATTCTCATAATGTGCATTGTGTATTGGAAAGGTTATTGGAGTGAGTATCACATGCCGGAAGGATCTCAGTGGAGTGTGTTGAATCGGTGCTAGGCATGGCGCATGGAGTGCTTCTGGCTCACTGCAGAGAGTTTGTGTTCTTATCATGTTAGAGGTTTCTCAGAACTGGATGTTGGGCTGCTAGGTGCTCTGCAAAGCGTGTTGCATGTTGAAGATTTGTTGTATGTTTCTCTTCATGGTGTAAATTGTGTGTTGGAGATGGTTTAGCAGTGTATCATGGGCCTGTTGTAGAGTTCAACGCACATTGTTCTGATGTGTTGAAGAGATTCTCCACAATATATGTGGTCTATCATGGTCTGTTGGAGAGTTTTAAACAGTGTGCTGGTGTGATGAAGTGGTGGTCAGCTGAGTGTGCAAAGTGTTGGTGGACGCAGCACACCTGCTAAACCTTCTCCTTTGTGGTGTGCACACACTGCTGGCAATCTCCCGAGCACATTAGCATAGTGTTCTTAGAATTCTTCATCATGTTGTGAGCAAACTGTGAAAAACTCTCCAAGACACCTTGAGCACTCCTCTGGGAAACGTGCAATATTTAATGCTGCTGAATGAGCAGAGAGAAGCTGCCAAGCAAATGTCCTGTGAAACCTTCAATAGACCATGCACTCTGCTGAGAATCTCTCTAAGAGATTCAAGACTGAAATGCATACAGTCTCTCACTGTGTTCTGAGCCCTGCACATATACTTAACGAAACTCTTGAAAACTGAATTATTCAGATTAGCTTTTAAACAGATCTTCTGGGTCCTCATAGGCCACCATCCCAGCACATCAGCCGCGGTCACTTACTCAATCTGATTTCCCCCATGTTCTCCCACCAAATAGCCTTTTCTTCGGAGAGGGCATTTGTCATATATCTTTCATGCTTTAAAGTAACCGAAAGTTTGCCCATATCGCTTTATAAAACTCCTAACTAAAAGGCCAATAATGCACACCGTGCTGGTAACATCCAAGCAGACCAAGAAAACTCTAAAGATATTTAAGCAGTGTGTGCATGACGTACAAGCTGTGTCCAAACTGAGGTGGCATAGTGAGCCAAATAACGATGTTTTATGATGCTGCCCTGAGCGATTGCCGGGGATCAGACAATTTGCAAGCATTTCTCCCATCACCTTTTGTGTGTTTGATGTTGTGCCCTAAGTGGCAAGGGTATGCCCAGACGTGGGTCCATTGCTCACCGTGCCACTAATGCTACTAGAATAAAGCTATACCTGGTTGATGAGCCCTTATCTGGGCGAAATCGGTCCTAGATTTGTTATATACCGGTTTGGTGAGGACCTGGTTTGGCAGGCAGTTTGGGCTGCGCTTTTTTTTTAGAAGCGGGGTCAAGGCTGATTTGTGTATGGCTGCGTCCAAGCTGAGGTGGCATGGTAAGCAAAAGAACGATGGGTTGGTATGCTAAACCGGGCTATTGACAGTAGTTAGACACCGTTATTGTTTTTGATGCAAACATTATCAGCAGAGTGTGAGTGGGTTGGAGAGATTCTTGGTGTGTGTATGGCATGTCCGAGAATTCTTAGCAAAGTGTGTTGTAAGGTTCTCTACACTGTGTTCTGAGGACAGTCTGCTGGTTGGTTGAATATGTTCTCAGCAACATATGCATGGCATGTTGAAGGGTTCTGGGAGCAGTGTGCTGGTATGTTGGAGTGGTTTTCCATGTATTCATCCCTGTTGAATGGTTCTATTCATTTCGTGTTTGAAGGGTGGCCAGCACAGTGCATTGGATAGGTTCTCAACAGTTTGTACATGGTGTGTTTGGTTCTAACCAGAATATTGATGATGCACATCGGTTTTAAGAAGTCCTTGTCACAGTGCATAGCGTTTTTGGGTTCAGCTTAGTTTATATGGCATAGGATGCTATTACAGTGAACATATGCAGTATTGTCTGTTGAATGTGGATGATATATATATATATATATATATATATATATATATATATATATGGCAGGGTACTGGAATTATGTGGCATGGGGGCACCACATTTTGCGGCAGGGTTGAGCAAATTATGCAGCAAGGGAAAGCAAATGATGTGGCAAAATGCAGCACATTCTTTTAATAGTATTTCTTCATTATTTTGATCTTTTTACACATGGCAATGCTGTCTGGGCTAAATGTCACCTAATTTATACCAGTTTCACAACCAAATACATCAATAGGCAATTGAAAGATGACCTGTTAACCATTTTCAAAGGGTCTTCCAATGCGAACGAACACATTTTCACCTTTTTAGTAACTTTTGATCTGTTTAAGCTACAAACAATTTTTAAATACATCCGGCAAATTATTCAGAAGATGGTGTATTATATGCCAAATGAGGCAAATTATTAATTATGCTTAAAAAAAAAAAATCATGGCCGCAGAACTGCATAACTTCAGTAGCCCTGATCTAGGGCTGTTGTCATCTCGGTGCAGTGTGACTGGTGTGTTGAGAGAGGGGGAGCACAGTGCATGGCATGTAGTAGTTGTTTTTGGCACATTGAATGGTGCCTTGGACAGGTTTGCAGCACGGAGTGGGTGGGTATATTGTTGGGTTTACGGCATATTGCAAATGACTTATTGGATAAATTCTCAGTAGTGCCAACGTAATGTTGAAAAAACTGAGTGCAAAGTATGTAGTGTATTGGATAGCTTTGCAGGCACCCCGTTAAAGAGGCTCTCGCCACAGTGTTTGTAGCTACATTTCGGGCTAGTGCCATACTTGAGATGTTTTCGGAAACTTTCATAATGTGATGAAGACGTTTGTCTCAGTGTCCGCAGTGTATTGGGACATTGTATGCACTCTGTTCCTGTCACTTTGTTGATGGCCTCGACATCTACAAAGTGCATCAAAGGCATCAGTTGATGTCCTGGCATCTTGGAGAAGTCCTGAGTGATGCATCTCTCGTACATTGATGCGCTCCACGCACTTTAAGTTGTCTGTTAGATTTACAGCTCAGTCTGCCTGGCAAGTTGGGGGGGGGGGGGTTTCTCAGCGCAGTGTTGGTCTGCATCACTGTTTGCCGATATAGTAGAAAAGTTCTCAATGCATTGTGAGGTGTGTGTTGAAGACTGCTTACTATGCTTGGTGAAATTTGTAGTGGAGTGTAGAGAGTGGTGTATGCACCAACGTCACTCCTTGAAGAAAGTGTGACTGCAGGAGGATGTTCCCACTCACACCCCGTTTTGTGAACGACAACAGTGAAACTCTGGAACATGTTTCAAGTGTGTCGGCACATCCTGTGTACATACAGCACACCCCTGCTATTGGGTATTCCCTATCAGGAGGGATTGTGAAAAGCCTAGGGATCTGTATCCTGAAGAAGGCTTATGACCCGTAGGGGCAGTTAGTAGAGGCTGAAACATGTTGATACTGGCAGTAAGGGTAATAGAGACATAATCTCTCTAATATACCCATTTAAATTTTAATCCGGTCATTGGTGGCCCATAATAAACAAGGTTAGGGTATTTCACTTACTTTTAATATTCTTTTTTTCTGCATTTGGGATCACTTTCAAGAAAAAAAGTTTTTTTCTAAAACAAAAGAAATACGCTCCACCCTGAGCGTTGGCCTGCTCCAGGTTGTGTCACCGCCCCAATGATGAAGCATGCCACTATCTAGTGGGTGAGGGCAATTTTTACAGCCTTATGGGCTTTCCTCCCAAAGTGTGAAGTCATTTGGCCAGCGTTTTGAATTGTGAACGTCCAAATGTTATGCTTGGAGTTCTAAATTGGTTTTTCAGTCCTTCTCGTATGGTGAATTTTTTTTGAGACTTGCAGTTCCACAGGTGCGGTGGGGAGGTTCTTAACCCCTTTGCTGCGGCGGCAATTCCGCCGCAGCGCTAGGGGAGAAGGGGGGCCGCGCGGCGCTCCCATGCTTGTGATGGAACCGCTCCGTCACGAGCATCGGGCGCGCTGTGCTTGTGACGGAGCCGTTCTGTCATGGCCCCGCCCGCTCAATAGAACGCGCCGCGCAGGCGCAAAATCAGCGCCGCACAGGCGCGCCGAGCGGGCCGGGGCTGAACCGCTCCGTCACCAGCACAGCGCGACCGAGGCTGGTGACTGAGCGGTTCCGTCACCAGCATGGGAGGGGTTAAACACGGTTTGCTGGCGAGGTTTGCAGTACCGTGTCGCCAACATGTGAGAGGTTTCAGCCTGTGTCTGTGGCGTATTTGAGGTTTTCTGAGCACACTGTAGTTGAAGAGATTTGCTGCCGTGAATTCCCAAATTTCGGATGGGTGTCTGCTAGTACTGTGGCATGCTGAGGCTGTCCTCATTGTGCATAGTCTGTTATAGGGGGTATTGCCCTGGGTGTTTTGACAAACCTCCTCGCACGGTGTGCGAGGCCTGTGTGAGAGGCCTGTGAGATTTGTAGAGCTCGCCTGGCTTGATGCAGACATCGCTGCAAAGTGTGGGTGGCGCTTTGAACCGGTTAATGGCGGATAGGGTCTCAGAGCACGGCGGGCACAGCTGCTCTCTGGGCCGGCAGCAGGAGTCTCCATCCCCCAGGCCCCTAGTGGTACCCGCCACACCGCGGTACGGGAGCCCTGCTGATTGTGGCACTTCATTACCCTTTTATCAGCCCTTGAAGCGGGAGAGATTAACTGAAAGGTCATGATTCAAGCCAGCAGTGAGCGCCTGGACCACACTTGGTTCCTGACCTGACTGACAGCCGTCATTTCTCCTGTGTGAAGCGGGGGCAGTCATGGGTTGGCGTGCACCTCCTCTGTGTGTGTGTGTGTGTGTGTGTGGGGTATGGAAATTGGGAGGGGGGCAGGGGGCGTTCAGAGAATAGCAACTTCCCTCCTTTAGCTGTTTCGGGAGAATGAATACTTATGTTTGAACTGGCGTGCTTTGCATTTGGCTGTCAGCACTGGCAGTATTGCCTAACCGCTAGGCAGTACTAATGTATGGAAGCATCGGTGTGGTGCTACCCTACCCCAAGCGTGTATGTAACACACTTTTTGCTTTTAAATCATTTTATGCTTCTCATATAGATTGTACCTAAGAAACGTTAGTTCGTGACCTTTAAAGAAAGGTCACCAATTGTCGCACTGTTTTTACAACTCATGAAAAAAATTGTACACGTTTATTTTGCCTCTAACACAGCACAGTTTTTCACATTAAAAAATTGAGATGTATTGTATCCCTCCCATTTTATGATTATGTAAACGCATCAACAGTACAACTACAACTCGCCCCATTTCGCAATATAGAAGTAGAAAACCGCTCAAATGGATTTTCCTCCCCCCACACTAGTACAAAGTTTCTGTATTAATACCCACGAAATCCTCAGACATACTGGTATGTACCTACACATAGGGTGGCCTACCACCTTATGGGACAAAAAAGAAACCTAAAAAAGCAACAACCCAATATCCACACTTTTAAGTCTCTGGGTTTGTGCACGTGCATTATGTGATGACCAGCCCCTGGTCTTTAACGTGGACCCTGTTTTATTTCCAGGCAGCCTAGAGTGCTACTTGGGCAGCAACCCTTTAAAAGCGTGAGGCAGTAATGCTATTGTCCCGGTGGGTTTTGTGGTGTTTTCAGTGTGGTCCGTGAATCGATCTTTGTGAAACACATGCTAACTGTGCTAACGTCTGCAGGATGTAATTACAGACCTTTAAGCGAGCCGTACTGCACGCTCTTTGTTCACCTTAAGGCTCATTTAGAGAGAATTGTGAACTAGCAGGCCTTCCATACCCTTTGCGAGGCTTATCGATTATCGCACCTTTTTTATGTCTGCATTATTGATGCAGTACTACCACATACATCATGGTACGTATGTTAAAACTAAGTGCGCAAAAAAAATGTGCAAAGACGTTTTTTGCTTGCTAAGTACACATTTATGGGCATTTGATAACCAGCCTCATCAATACGGGTGCCATGGTATGCATCATGTTCATAATAAACTTTAGGAAATCAGAAACACACAAAAGATGATTAACAAAATGCTGAACATTGTCAAACATTCACCCTCAGGCACATATCTGGGCTAAAGCCATTGTTTTTTTGCTCACCCTAACCACCCCAGTTTGGACCCAACCATATGCAAAGCAGTTTTGATCCTGTCTGGGCATACCCATCCCGCTTAGGGCGTCTATCAGTCTGTCAATCAGTATTTGTTTAGCGCAGCACAGTCACCCCTAGGGGTATCTAGGCGCTGGGGGTGCCGTGTCTCTGTTGAAGAGCCTGGTCTTGAGCTTATTTCTGAAGTCCGCCCGGGGAGAGTGCTGTGTGGAGGTGGAGGGGCAGGTTGTTCCATTTCCTGGTGGCGATGTTTGAGAAGGAGCAGCCCCCAATGCGGCTGTGATGGATGTGGGGGTGTGTGTTGGGCGAATGAGGCGAATGAGGCGGAGCTCAGGTGTCTTGCTGGGCAGGTAGAAGTTCACTTGATGGTTGATGTAAGATGATACTTGGTTTTGTAGATCTTTGTGTGCGTTTGTGAGGACCTTGAACTGGCATCTCTTCTGGATGTGGAGCTAGTGGAGGTTTCTGAGGTGAGGGGTGATGCGGGTCTGTTTGAGGAGGTAGAGTGTGAGTCTGGCTGCGGTGTTCTGTATGGTCTGGAGGCTTTTGAGGAGCTGGGTGGAAATTCTGGCATAGACAGTATATAGCAACATAAAAAGATTTCTTTCTTATTTACTTTAGTGTTTTATATAGCACGAACAAGACCACGAAAGTGATATCAGAGCGATATATATATATCTCCATCCATCCATCCAAACACACGATCTTGAACCTCCAGCCAGTGGCGAACAAAGACCAGCGAATCCAAAAGTAAGGCAAGATGATTTATTGCACCAATTTCAAAACGGCAGTATGACGTGTTTCAGGCGGATGCCCTTGATCACAATCATATATATACGTAACTCCTCAGCTTCGTAGTTCCTTTCGTTATTTATGAAAGTTGGACAGCACCCTTCAAAAGTTACACATTTGTTGCAAAAACAATTTAAGAACATACAGATAAACAGAATTGATAGTTTTCCCAAATATTCAGAAAGACACACAAAAGTAGTGACTTGAATTTTCTTTCTTTTATTCAATTTTTATTCTTTATTTTCTTTTTTTGATAGTTGCGGATAGCCGACGCGTTTCGTCCGATGCCGGACTTCTTCAGGGCTTATAACACAATCTCTGGAATCAAGTTTCACATCCGTCTTAGTAAGATTATCACGTAGTTTCTTTCATTAATGATTTATAGGTAAGATCTCAGATTCACGTCACAGTCGTTGTCAACAGGGAAAAGGTTGGCCCACAGAACAATCAAGGGGCTAGCGCATACAGGAACGTCAGGTTGTGGTCTTCTGGTTCCTTTCGTTAGGTTACCAATGAAGAGCACGGACCACAGCATTTGTAATACCTTCAGTTTATTTCCATGTACAAAACAGCCGGGGCAGGCATTGATATATATGTATATATATATGTGTGATGCGGTTCAGGTGTGGCCAACACTACTTAAGGGGGATGGGCCAACCATGAAAAGGAGAAACCAAATGGACTTCCTGCACCCGAGG
Source organism: Lissotriton helveticus (assembly GCF_964261635.1). Taxonomy (NCBI): domain Eukaryota; kingdom Metazoa; phylum Chordata; class Amphibia; order Caudata; family Salamandridae; genus Lissotriton; species Lissotriton helveticus. The sequence goes on along the minus strand of NC_136065.1, from coordinate 1,956,835,983 downwards.
CATCTTAACCCCTTCCATGCTGGTGACGAACCCCAGCCGTCACGCTCCACGGTGCTCGTGTGCTGATAACGGCTGGGGTTCGTCACGACCCCGCCCTGTTCGTTTGTTTACCGCACAGCGGCGGAAACGGGCCAGCATGGAAGGGGTTAAGAGACAAATCGCCGAAACACGTCATGCCAAATTTTAATAAATGGTGTTTTTAAGTCCCGCCGTGTCCCCTCATCTCTTTTACGGAAGCGGATCTATTTTGCATATATATATATATATATATATATATATATATATAGATATATAGATATATATCTAATTACCACTCAAAGGTGCTTCTAGGCACCGAAAAGAGAGACGGACTACTAGGTATGAGCCGATACTGCCAGCCATAATAATATTTATTTAATCCATTTCAAAAGTGCAGAGTACGAACATGACGCGTTTAAAACTACATTGCTAAATATATATATATATAGTATATATAGTGACCAGCCAGCATAAGGCTACATTTCACAGTAATACCTGACCGAATAATGCATTTATGCAAATACTGTTGGAAATGATTGCGTTTCTTGCTGCTATGGAATCCTCCTACAATTATATGTATCCTTGAGAATATTTTCTATCAAAATTGTGGTAAAAAACATTTTGAGTAAGTTATTTTACATATCACGGTTTTAAGTTACTGGAAACAACTGAGCACTGTTTTTTGCACTTTATACCATGTGGTATGTTTACAACCAATGACAACACTTGTCTTTTAAAATGAAAAAAAGAAAAAAAGTGTGAGTAACTGCTTAAAAGGCATGCCATAGGTAGTTTGGCGTCATGTGATCAAGTCCCCAGGGAGGGACGAAACGCGTCATGGCTGCCTACACTGTTTGTACGCTGTAAAAATAAACAGAAGGTATTTTAAGATTTGTGCGGTCCGTGCTCTTCATTTGCTTCCAGAGAAGGAAAAGCGGAGATGAAGAGCATTCTTTTATATATATATATATATATATATATATATATATATATATATATATATATATATATATATATATATATATATATATGTTTGCCACCAAGCACAGCGACCGCTGTGCATATGCAACTCCAATCCAGTAAAATCCGATGAATTCCACAAAACAGTACGTTTGCTCAAAGAAAAATTTATTTCATTGAAGTTCCAGCATGTGATACACGGCAAGTATGGAACAAAACCCAACGCCTTTCGGCAATGAAACTCTCGCCTTGCTCAGGGGTAACTCGTGTGTTGAAAACAAACAATTTAAATAAAGTTTAACCAAAGTGCATACGTGGTCAGTGAACCGGCCATGAACATAGACAAAGGGCATAGTTGTGGTGACTATGGTGGCCATCTTTGCATGGTGTCTGTAACAATATAACCCAGTGGATTAGCTAATAACACATTTCTGCATATGATAATGGCACACCCAATGCAAGAAAAACATCATCTCCAAGTGCATGCCCAGTGGCTGGTACAAGACGACCCATCATATAAAGGAGTGCATGCGTGGTTGGTGTTCCAGGCCATAAACATAGACAAAGGACATAGTTGTGATGACTATGGTGGCCATCTTTGCATGGTGTATGTACCAAAGGGAATTCTCACGTACCAAGTGGATTGGCTTATCAACAATTAAATAATAACACATTTCTACATGTGATGATGGCACACCAATGCAAACAAAACATAATCTCAAAATACAAGCCCAGTGGCTGATATGAGACGACCCATCATGTGACCCCTATGGCCTTATATGTAAATAATGCTGACATTAGTAGGTAGCCATAAACAACCGGCCATAGTACCCAACAGAATTAGTAGGCTGTTGAGTTCTGTCATCCATTCCCAGTGGATCTATTTATCATATCATAGCTTACGCATATATATTGATGAGAAATTTGTGAAACTTAATAATTCTAAGCCAAGTGGCCGTGTACAGATCAATGTCCAAATGATATTTAAGCAGATCAAGTGACTCAATTGCTTCCATTGAGCAATATGTGGCTTATAGACCTTGCTACGCTCATCTTTGTATTCACATCTTTTCTTCCCCAGTGGGAAAACCACCTATTCTCTTCAGGTGACAAGTCTTCTTGAACCTGTACATCGGTAAGACAAAACAAAATACAGCCTGTCAGCTCATGCATACAATACATAATCAATTATTATTACACTCCAAACTATGTTCAAACAAAATCGGTTACACAACCTGTGCCTAAGTGATACCAATGTGATTAAAATGATTAAAATTAAAATTATTGCAGGAATTAGAACATACAGTATAAGTCATCTTGGTTGGTAAATACCACCAATACTCAATAAATGCAGAAAACCAGAGGCAAGGAAACCCCCAATGAAGCCATGGCGTGTTTAATGATCTACTCTCCCAGGTGCCAGGCCATTTCTTCCTCAGAATTCAGACCCCCCGGAATCAGACTGTCTAAGTCTACAATATACCTGTTCCCAATCTGCAACGATGAATCTACAGAATAAATATAACAAATTGGAAAAACTAATCCGTAAAGAAGTCTCAAAATGGTGGGAGGCTATAACCTTGGAAAAATACCAAGAAGAAAAAAGAATTCCTAGAGGTCTAAGGATCCTGATAGCACCCTCGTATGAGGAACCAGACATGGAACTTGCAGAGGAATGGGCAGAGAATCTTATGGATTGTTCTAACAGGATGTTATCTATCCTAATAAAACACGCATGGAAGGATAGACTTATACTACTCAAGAAAATAGCAGAGCTTAGGGAGGAAATCTCCAAAGAGGAGATATCGGAAACCTTTACCAAAAGGATGGAAGAAATCAATAAAAGGATCAGTAAACACGAAGATGAAATAATAGCCAAGAAAGAACGTAAATTCCTAAGGGACCAAATTGACTATAACTCTGGAAGAGTATTCACGTTCAGCAAGAAATATGACCACATGGTACGCAAGGGAATACAAGCGAATATTGATAAAACCCAGATGGAAGCGGAATCTGGGGAGGAAGTGGTAGAGAGTGATGTGTCTGTGGAGGAACAGGCATCAGGTTCTACAGAAAATGTAACAAAAGACCCAACCAAGTTGACAAATTTTTGGGAGGAGTTCAAACGTATGAACCAAAATCAACAACAACAGAATTGGCAAATAGATCGGGGCCGAGGAAGGGGCCAAGGATTCAGAGGAAAAGGCAGAGGCAGAGGAAATCAAGGAAAAGACGACAACAAGCCCAACCAAAAGACAGGCGGGGCGGAAGCGGCAAAAGGAAACACAGCCCCTATGGGAGTGGAAACACGGGGCCAGAAAAGAAGAGGAAAATGAATTTACAAAATGTGATACATTTTGTCATCCCGCTCTTTATCCAAGAGTGAGTATGAGGTACTCCAATTTGGCCTTTCTTTTTGTCCTACAACTAACTTCTGCTACTCACAAGAGCGTATAGACCTTTTTAAATTCACAAGAAAGCTAAGACTACACAAATGGAATAAACTTAAAGTAAAAAACACTACCTCTGTTCCATCTAGCATAAAACCTGCTAATGAAAGTATAATTGAAGTAGAAGCACTGATCACCTTGAAAAGTTTAGAAGGGGGCATGCCTACAAATGAATTGATTGATGCCAAATCCTTAGGTTTCAATACGAATTTAAATTGTCCTAATTCTTTCAAGCCGAAATCCTCGTTCAACCCCTCATTGCCTACATGTGGTATTGATACATTTGAATCTCTTATGATTGCTGATTTCAAAAATTTGGCAAAACAGAAACATTGGTCGGGAGACAATCTGACTAAATGTGAACGGATTGCCATAAAAACATTACGTGATGACTCTTCCATTGTAATAAGACAATCTGACAAGGGGGGCAAAGTGGTGGTCATGGATGCTAAAGTTTATATTGCTGAAGGTATAAGGCAACTGAAATGTGCAGACTGCTATGAGATCTCATCTTTGGAAAAGATTGAAGAAACGAATACCATATATTTTGAAATGTTGAAATGTTGGAAAGATCAAGGACTTATTGAATGGAATGAGTATTCATTCCTTCTGAATCGTAATCCCATGATAGCAGTCTTATATTTGTTGCCAAAACTCCACAAGAATTTCAAAAATCCTCCAGGAAGACCAATTGTTTCTTCAATGGGGTCTTTGCTGGAGAACACATCCAGATATATCGACCACTTTCTACGCCCCTTTGTGGAAGAAACCCCATCTTACCTCAAAGATAGTAGGGACTTCATCAACAAGATGAAAGATTGTGTTTGGAATGAGAACTATTTGTTTATCACATTAGACGTGTGTAGTTTATATACGTCAATCAGACACAACAATGGTATTGAGGCCTGTCGTATGTTCCTGAAAAGAAGATCCATCTCTTATCTTGAACATACGAATATGATCATCACAATGATGCAGTTCTGTCTTGAGCATAATTACTTTGTGTTCAATGATACGTACTATCGTCCGTGCCAGGGGACAGCGATGGGGACTTGTTTTGCTCCCAGCTTCGCTAATCTATTCATGGCGAGCTGGGAGCAGCAAGTAGCCAGGACCAACCATCTATATCGCAGCCATGTGAGAGTATGGCTGCGATATATAGATGACCTATTTATCATCTGGGAAGGTCCAAAGAATACTGCAGAGTTATTTATCAAAGAACTCAACAGAAATGATCTTAACCTGACCCTAGAGGGTAATATCAGTGAAAATGGGGCAGTCTTCCTTGACCTATCTGTGGAAGTTGTAGCAGGCAAACTTGCGATGAAACTATTTCGCAAAAAGACCGCAGGAAACACCCTACTCCATGCGGAGAGCAGCCACCCGAAAGCGTTGATAGAGAGCATTCCGTATGGAGAATTCCTCCGGGCTCGGAGGAATTGTAGCAAAGACTCCGACTTTGTTAAAGAAGGAGAATGCATGAAAAAACGTTTTAGGGAAAGAGGTTACAACCAAGACATCATAGATTGTGCTTTCGATAAGGCTAGTAAGATCAGTCATCTGTCCCTTCTGACCCCAGAACAGAGAAGAGAGAATGAGGGAAATGAAACGATCAGATTCATTTCCACTTTTCACTCCAAGTCATGGAGAGTACAAAAAAGTTTACAGAAACATTGGAAGGTCCTTAAGACTGAACCTACTCTCAATGACATCCTCAAGGAAAGGCCCAGTAGCACCTACCGTAGAGCAGACACACTGAGGAGTAAAGTAAGCCGCAATGAGGTGAGCATGATCAAACCTAATACCTCTAAGATCCAGGGCTTCTATACTTGCATGAAATGCAAAGCCTGCAAGTATAGTACTAATGTCAAAAAAGTGTATTTCCCTGTCGAGGACAAAGAAAGAATTATTGAAAAACATCTTACGTGCCTGTCAGAATACTGCGTTTATGTCCTCACATGCCCCTGCCCCAAAAAATACGTAGGCAGTACTATGTTCCCAGCAAAGACCCGCATCTTACAACACATGAGGGCAATTCAAAATAAAGAACAGAATTCCCCTGTTGCTCGACATTTTGAGGAACTACATGGAGGGAATCGTAACCTTCTGAAATTCTTTGTGGTAGATAAATTACCGCCAATGAAAAGAGGGGGAGACAAGATTCGCAAGCTACGACAGTTAGAGAACAGGTATATTGTAGACTTAGACAGTCTGAATCCGGGGGGTCTGAATTCTGAGGAAGAAATGGCCTGTCACCTGGGAGAGTAGATCATTAAACACGCCATGGCTTCATTGGGGGTTTCCTTGCCTCTGGTTTTCTGCATTTATTGAGTATTGGTGGTATTTACCAACCAAGATGACTTATACTGTATGTTCTAATTCCTGCAATAATTTTAATTTTAATTTTAATCATTTTAATCACATTGGTATCACTTAGGCACAGGTTGTGTAACCGATTTTGTTTGAACATAGTTTGGAGTGTAATAATAATTGATTATGTATTGTATGCATGAGCTGACAGGCTGTATTTTGTTTTGTCTTACCGATGTACAGGTTCAAGAAGACTTGTCACCTGAAGAGAATAGGTGGTTTTCCCACTGGGGAAGAAAAGATGTGAATACAAAGATGAGCGTAGCAAGGTCTATAAGCCACATATTGCTCAATTGAAGCAATTGAGTCACTTGATCTGCTTAAATATCATTTGGACATTGATCTGTACACGGCCACTTGGCTTAGAATTATTAAGTTTCACAAATTTCTCATCAATATATATGCGTAAGCTATGATATGATAAATAGATCCACTGGGAATGGATGACAGAACTCAACAGCCTACTAATTCTGTTAGGTACTATGGCCGGTTGTTTATGGCTACCTACTAATGTCAGCATTATTTACATATAAGGCCATAGGGGTCACATGATGGGTCGTCTCATATCAGCCACTGGCTTGTATTTTGAGATTATGTTTTGTTTGCATTGGTGTGCCATCATCACATGTAGAAATGTGTTATTATTTAATTGTTGATAAGCCAATCCACTTGGTACGTGAGAATTCCCTTTGGTACATACACCATGCAAAGATGGCCACCATAGTCATCACAACTATGTCCTTTGTCTATGTTTATGGCCTGGAACACCAACCACGCATGCACTCCTTTATATGATGGGTCGTCTTGTACCAGCCACTGGGCATGCACTTGGAGATGATGTTTTTCTTGCATTGGGTGTGCCATTATCATATGCAGAAATGTGTTATTAGCTAATCCACTGGGTTATATTGTTACAGACACCATGCAAAGATGGCCACCATAGTCACCACAACTATGCCCTTTGTCTATGTTCATGGCCGGTTCACTGACCACGTATGCACTTTGGTTAAACTTTATTTAAATTGTTTGTTTTCAACACACGAGTTACCCGTGAGCAAGGCGAGAGTTTCATCGCCGAAACGCGTTGGGTTTTGTTCCATACTTGCCGTGTATCACATGCTGGAACTTCAATGAAATAAATTTTTCTTTGAGCAAACGTACTGTTTTGTGGAATTCATCGGATTTTACTGGATTGGAGTTGCATATGCACAGCGGTCGCTGTGCTTGGTGGCAAACAATTTATACAGGGCGACCTCCGCCCCTGGATTGCACCGCAGTTAACAGGTCCCGGTGTAAACGGAGGAAGTGGGCTGATTTATATATATATATATATATATATATATGTGTGTATATATATATATGTGTATATATATATATATGTGTGTATATATATATATATATATATATATATTTATATATTTAGAATTGTAGTTTTAAACAGTAAAACTGATGCCTATACATAGTTGTAGGTGTCGCAATAAAAAAAAAGTGAAACGAGGAACATTTGCACAATCAGTAATTTAGTTAGAAATAAATTATTAACTCATAATATATTTGTTCTTGTTCTGGGTATTCACAATGGAGACCGTTGATTTAGCAAGGTGTGAACGGGCTGCTGCGGATTAAGGCAGGAATTTGCTCATTAGGAAGGACTGATGATGATGGACAGAATGCTGAACTTTGTCAAAAATTCACCCTGTCAAAAATTCACCCCCAGTCACAGATCTGGGTTAAAGCCATTGTGTTTTTGCTCACCATGCCTCCCCAGTTTGGACCCAACCATATGCAAATCATTCTTGACCCTGCTCCCCATGGAAACAGTCCAGCCCAGCCTGCCAGGCCATGTCCGCCCTGGACTGAAAAACAAGCTTCCTGGGACTGGTTTCAGGGCATTCATCCTCATCAGCCAGGCTAGCTGCAACCCAGTGGCATAGTGAGCACGGGACCCACATCTGGGCATGACCTTCCCACTTAGGACGACTATAGCAACACAAAGATGGATGGAATGTTGAACATTGTCAAACTTCCACCCCCATTCACAAATCTGGGTAAAATCCATCTTTTTTTGCTCACCACCTGGCAATTTGGTCGGGATTGTTCCCAGAGGGAGCAGGGTCAAGACTGATTTGCCTATGGCTGGGTCCAAAATGGGGTGGCATGATGCATTAAAAAAGATGGATTTAACCAAGATCTGTGACTGGGGATGAATGCTTGACAATGTTCAGCATTATGTCCATCATCTTTTTGTGAAACTTTAAGAAACTGCAGCCGCCACTAATGTGAAAACTGACCACCACCAAGATCTATGCATATGGCAAAACCATCCCATGCAAGCTAGTCGACGTGACGTATTCATCACAGAAATCAGACACCAAGAATAAGCGATCATGGCAAGATTCTTCATAACAGAAACATAAGATGCAACATTAGTCAGCTGCCTAACTGCTGAATTCCTGTACCTTTTTGCATTCACATTTTGGGTGCAACAACAATCCATTGCCCGTATGCTAGATGAGTTTGCAGATGTGTTCCAAGGGACCTGCTGGCCCAAAGGGAGATCAACAAAACTCCAAATTGTCCCCACGAGCCAGCCAGCAGTCCTACACCGCCACCAAATTCCCCTCTACAGTCGAGAACAAGCAGAACAAGAGCTAGATGTGCTTGAAAAGGCAAAAAATATTCAAAATGGTCAACTGAACCTCTCTGTAGGTCTCCCCTATTGGTATGGCCAGGAAACCAAAATGAACCAGAGACATCAGCATATGTGTTGATATGCAAATGCAAACAAAGCTATTAACCCGTTGCGTGCTGCCGTTGGCTGTCGCGAGCACTACCTTTGTAGTGCTGCGCACGTCCAATTGCCGACGCGGCCCCGCCCGCGCAAGGAAGTGCCCGCACTGTGGCGGAATTACCGCCGCGGTTAATGGGTTAAAAGAGAGCCGCACCTAACACCAACAATAGATGACTTCATGATAGAGTAAATGGGGCCATATGGCGCTCCGAAGTTGACTTGATAGTCAGGAACCACCAGATAAGACTCAGTAAAGAGTTGCACCGTTTCACAACTTTGTCACCAAATGTTGGGCTGCAGCGCTGCAGTTGACAAAACTTCGGTACATCTAGCACAGCCGAACTGTTCCAGAAGTGCATCCAAGAGGTGATATCCAGACTACACGGAGTATTGAATGTCAGCGATGATGTTTTGGTATACGCTACATCCATTGATCAGCATCACGCTTGCTTGAGAAGACTCCTTGAGTGTCTGACAAAGTGGCCAAGGGAGCATTGAGAAAAATATGAGTTCCTCACCAACAGCTTCAAATTCTTGGGCTGCCGGTTCTCGGAAAGTGGTGTATTCACAGATCTAATAAAAGTAAATGCCATTCAAGCTTGGTGACCATCGAGTTACACATTTTCTGGGCATGGTCAGCTAATGTCGGAGGTTCATACAGAACTTCACAGCGAAGACAAAACCTTTGTGAGATCTATTTAAGAACAACACACCTTGGATGTGGGAACAGCAACAGCAAGCATTTAAAGAGACAGAGGCTGCTCTGTTGGCCAAAACCACCATGAGGTACTATGACCCCGCAAAAACAAAAGAGCTCATCATGGACACCAATTCCACAGGTCTAGGGGCAGTGTTGATGCAGAAGCAACACAAAGACACCTGGACCCCTGTTGAATACATTAGCCGGGAACTCGGGTCAAGGAACAGATGTATCTCCAGATAGATGTGTGGCTGCCAGCATTTCCACCTCTACTTGTATGGAAGCACCTTCAAATAGCTCTGGCCACAAGCCCTTCGTACCACTGCTCCATGGGTTAATACCTTCCGTGCTCATGACGAGCTCAGCTCGTCATGAGGCACGGTGGCGCTGTGCTCATGACGAGCTGAGCTAGTCATGACCGCCACGGCGCTCACGTGGGGATAATTCCCCTGCTGTGCTGAGCGTTCTACGGAAACGGGCATGGTCATGACGAGCTCAGCTCGTCATGAGCACAGGACCACCGTGACGAGCCGAGCTCGTCACAAGCACCGTGGCGCTGCATGCAGCCCCCCTCCCCTCAGCGCCGTGGGGGAATTAGCCCCGCGGTGAAAGGGTTAAAGGCCAAGCCCCCACCACAGATTGAGAAATGGACCTTGCAGCTTCATGCGTATCCCTTTAAAGTAGCCTACCCACTAGGGCAAGACAACCCCAAAAACTATCTATCCCAGCCCTATATAGATGAGAGAGGCAGTAGTCCTCAACCCTGATCTGTATGTCCTCATGGTAACTGACAGCTCCAGTGTATGAAATCAAGTATCCAGAGCAGATAAGTGTTACCAGTTAGTGATAGGAACATTCCAGGCAAATAACTGGCCGCCATTCACGAAGGTCAAGCGATCCAGAGTCCAGACGCCCAGAGACGAATCAAAGCGCTACATAACCTCTGTGATGAGTTGTCACTAGCAAAAGACGGTTTGCTCATAAGAAGGGACTCGCCTCGTCATCCTTCAGCAGTTAATACCCCACCTCATGAAAGCCATGCACTTAGCACATCAAAATCAAGGGGTTGTTAAAACTAAGACGAGGCTCTAGCCAAAGGTTTGGTTTCCCGATCTAGACGTGCATGTAGAACAAAAAGTATCTGGGTGCTAATCATGTCAAATTGTAGGGCAGCCGGCCCATCAGCAGCATTTATATCAGGTAACACACCAACGTCTTTGTGATCACGTCTGAGTATTGATTTTGCGATGCTACCAGAGAACCAACACTGCCTATTAGTGTTGATGATTTTAGCAAATAACCCCACATGGAGCTGGTGAACTTGACAGCTGGTGAAAAGGTCATACGAAATTGGAAAAAATGTTGACCCTCGTAGCATACTTAAGAGGTTAAGTCTGACAACAGAGCGCCCTTTAATGGACAAGAAATAGCTACATAGCTTACCTCACTAGGAGTCCTGCCGCAGCAAATGACCTAAAGATGGCCCCAAGCGAATGGAGATATAATACAAAGCCCCTGCGCTGTCGCCGCTGTATACCTCAGACCTCCTTAGTGCAATATTCTAATGCAGCCACTATGAGGAGGTGTCATTTTTCCCTCTGTGGGGAGAAGAGGGGCTACAGGGGTCTGAGAGCACAATCTCAAGCCCTTATGAAAAATGTGGTTCAAGCATACTTCGTAATTACTTCTAGTGCACTGAAACCACAAGCTGGCTAAACCCTATGTAATTTGACAACATGTAGCAGAAAGTGACTTGTACTTTAGAAAAGGATGTTGGCTGAGCCAATTTTTACCATTTGTCTTGAGGATAATGTTATAAGGATTATTGGATTTAATAACTAATGTTTTTTGCTTCTCATCCGCACATAGCTGCACATTTGTGAGTTCCATCTGTCTGATTTGCAGTGGATTATTGGAGTTTGTTTTACACTGTTCTGTTAAGCAAGCGTCTTTGTACCCAAAAACATAACTTATCGTCGGCATAATAAGGTCATCGCGTGATTCTGTGCCTGTAGTCATCTTGGTACTGTAAGGGAACAAGGATGAGAACCAAACTATAAGTTGAAACAAGCAAAGATACCGTTGTGCAGATCCAAGCTAGGTGGTGAATAACCAAGTTTTTAGCATTTTCTAAAATGCTAATAATGAAGTAGCAAATTTTAGTTTCACAGGCTGTTCCACTGAAGAGCGGTGCACCTAACAAAGCTTCAGCCTCCCCAGGAGGAACACTTTAAAGGCGGAACAATAAAATTGTTGGCAGAGCTAAATCGATGGGTTCTGTTGGGAGAATACCACTTGAACCTTTACCGCAGATGGGCAGGACTGGATCCATGTAGGGCCTTGAATGCAATGCATAGCGCCTTAAAGGTGATGAGTTGCTTAACAGGAAGCCAGTGTAATTTATTAATAGCCAAAGCAGCCGATTGAAATATAGGAATATGAGACGGCATCCGTGCTGCAGAATTTTGCAAGATTTGCAATTTATTCAACACTATTTTGTGCAGATTTTGATAGAGCCTATTACAGTAATCTAATCTGGCCAAGACCAGCACGGTGACAACTGTCTTCCTTAATCAGAAGAAATAAAATGAGCAGTCTTATTTATGATCTTGAGCATATGAAAGCAAGAGGAAATAATTGTGTTCACTTGGCTTTTAAAAGTAAGTTTCTCATCCATTATGACACCAAGATTTTGTACCTTCTTTGCGGGAGTGGGAAGAGCTCCAAGATCTTGCGGCTGCCAGGAGGGGGACCAGAAAGAAACATTTTCCCTAATAGAAGAACTTCTGTCTTAGTAGAGTTGAACTTCAGTCGTCGTTGATCCATTTGCTGACAGCAGACATGCAGTTCTGGAAAGCCTCACTTGGGTTGTAATTGTTGTTAGGGAGTGAAACAACAGTCTGGGTGTCCTCGGTGTAAGACACCAACAAAAACCCAAATGGCTTATTTAAACTAGCGAGGGGCGTGGCATAAAGGTTAAAAAGGGTTGGGCTCAGTTATGAGCCCCGAGGAACCCCACAGGGCGGAAAGAACTGATCAGAGTTGAACTCACCAGTGCGACCTTTTGAACACCCTCCGCTAGAAAGGAAAGGAGCAGAGACAGAACTGTAACTGTGTCTCAGGATTGTGTTACTTGTCAATCAGAAGGTCATGATTGACCGTGTGGAAGGCTGCAGACAGGTCAAGTGAGATAAGGGCAGCTCTATCCCAGAGTGGGGATACTCTGTACCTGGGCACAGGAAAACCACCCTTTCAGGACCAAAAACTGGGGTAAACTTTCACTGTAAAAGTGTGGCAAAATACCGATGGTGGACACAGTAATCGTGTGACAGCTTCAGGCCTGTTGAGAGTAAATACTGATAAAACAGTTTCTCACTACATCCTTTAATCCCACCAGAAGCAAAGGTTATGCCAAGATATACTCCATTATGAGGTTTTTGTACTGACAATACACAGAGCTGAATCTCTAAGCTTCGCCATATGCAACTAACGAGATTTGCAACAATAGGATAATACCCCAGCTAAAAGCACCAGTGGCCAATTTAGATCATTTAAACAAACCAAACATTTCATCTCGAAGGAGGGCCTCAAAAGCTTTGTGGATGCTCTGGTTATCTCCCACCTTAGCTTGGTGATATCCGTTCGCACGGCCTCCCTGCAGTTATACACCCGTCTTAAGCACAGTCCTGCTTGCAGAGGCCAGACTGATCTCCAATATAAGAAGAAACACACGTGTTGCCACTTCTCTCGTTTGTAGCGCCAGTTCATCCTACATTATTTTACAAGGCACTCTATGCGAACACACCGCACAACCTGAAAAATAACTTCAAGGTACGTTGTTTCAGCACACTCGTTCTGAAAGCTATCCGTTACACTAGATTCAGCGCTATATATATGTATACAGCTCCCGCTCATTATTTTCCCCCACTTCCTACTATGCCCCCTGTGCCTGACACACTGTAAAACAACTACCTATAACGACACTCTTGCGCTTTCAATTGACGTTTTGTTATCTTATCTGCACTCCTCTCACTTTGTACTCTAAATGGTTCCTTTTTATTTGTGTCTGAACAACTGAAGAATTTGTCTTGCACATTGCTGCTTTCTTGTGTATTACCATTGGTGATGGTGATTTTGAGTGGACTTAGCGCTATATAAAACCTTCCAAATAAAATAAATAAAATCTCAGTAGCTTCATCCCAGGTATAGAACAACATTCCCAAAGTCGTCAGAGTAGAGCTCTCATTATCATGCTTTAAACACAGGATGAAGAGCCATCTGTTCCTGAAACATCTTAACAGGAATTAACAGCTGCTCACCATCTTTGGCTCCTCGCGTGTACTCAAACATTTGTTTTTAGGTCTCGGCCTGCGAAAGACTGCGCAGTGAAGCTGGCGAGATTTAATGAAGTAGGGTATTCCTCACTATCGAGATTGAGCCCTGCTCCTCTTTTCCATTGGCTGGCGTCCTAACCAGTGGCCAGCTATTGGAGAAGAGGTCCTAGTGACGTTCTTCTTTCTCTTTAAGCCCCGTCCTTTTCAGACTGGCTTACTTGACTTCCTTCTGCTGTAAAAGATTTGTTATCTTTATGGGGCCTGCCCCATAAATATTAGAAACCTTTTACAGCAGAAGGAAGTCGGGGGAAGAGAGAGGCTACGTCAGACAACCGCTACGTGAGCCCTTGTTCTGGTTGGCTTCCCCCACCCCACTTCGACCACTCCATTTCCTGCTTGCCAAACAAGCATTCCTTCTTTTGCTGCTGCTAGTTTGTAATTCAAACAGCAGCTTGAGGGGCACTTTACTTTATTGGCAAAGGACTGGACACACTGGGTTCGCTAGTGGTTCTGTCACCTAATTCCATGGCTACTGTCCGTCCTATCACGGGGCTGTGTTGGCACCGTTGCCACATCAGACGGTCCTGTGTTCTGTGTCCTATTTTTACTGCGTTTTGCGGCCCGTTGTTTCTCTCACAAGCTCTTACTTGCACGCGCCACCGTACCTAGCGCAATCAGTGCTGTGACAGACCTTTCCTGTGTTGCCGGCCGTCACCTGCCCTCCCATGGAGTCGCTGTCGAGTCCGTCCATTCTGTCTCCGCCTACCCTCGCCGCTGCTCCCGTGGAGTCATTCCTGGCCGGCCCAGCCTAACCAATGTGCAGACTACTGTACAACTGGCAGCCTCCTGAACAGGTAGTCTGAACACTGGCCATGGGGGGCCGGCGGGGTCTCCGCCCGGGTCCGATGGAGCTCCTTCCCGCCATTTCTACAAACCTTTGCATCTGTGGGGCGAGCGTCCCCCTCTCTCTGCTTTCCTGACAGACTCACAGTGAGAGCTCCAACGTGGCAGCTCCGTCTGGAACAAGTTGTGGGCTTCAGGAAGCGAGGGCAGGTTCGGGGCCTGCAGACGAGACGTCACATTGGGGGCACCATGGGGGCGTCCGTGTGCGCCCGAATGGTGGCTGGAGCGCAGGGCCGAGGGACGCAGAGCGCTTCCAGATGTGGACGACCGGCGAGTAGGGTGGCCAACTTTCCATTATCACTTAGCAGGACACAGCTCGCACGGATACACCACAATTAGTCTGTTGGGGTGCGAGGGTGACACCGTCACGGGACACATTTTTGCGATTTCATTTCATAACTACCTTCTTTATAGCGGTCACTTTTAATAGATATAAAGCACCCCAGGAAGTGGCGAGCCTGGTTGAAAACTGTGAAATGAGATGTGAATTAGATTGTTCCCCAAAGGTATAAATGACTCCTCATGCCGATTAGTACCGCTGTAACTACAACTCCCAGAATGCACCAAATGTACAAGAGTATAAAAGTACTTCATTTCATTTCACAGATAGATTCTGTTGTTCGAACAATGCACTGTAAGGCCCTACACACTTGAAATCCCTCTCACCTTGAAGTAGGCCACCTGTAGGTAGTTGTAGGGGCTCCTCAGCGATTTGGTAGAGGCTAGAGGAGGCCCCGAGAAGCCGCAGCTCGCAACTCTTCAGGCAGTGGGCCCGGTGCAGCAGGGAGGTCTTTCAGGGCTCGGGGGTCCAGGCTCTAACAGCCCCTCGCAGTGCCCACAACACCATGCCCGGTGGGTGCGCAGGGCCGCCCGGCTACGCAGCGCCCTCTCCATGTGCAGGATGACCGAAGTCCAGTCCCCCCGGTAGTATGCCTCCACCCCGCTGTCGTAGAGCCGATCTTAAGGCTCTAGGGGAATCTCGGCTGCCGGGATCGGGGGTAGCACCAGTACAAAGGCGAGCAGCGCCAGTGTAGCCATCATCGAGGGTGTTTAAAGGGAGGCTGCTACTACTAGTTCAGTCTGCTGAACTTGCCAAATGATGCACACCATCCAGGAGAAGGGCACTGGGTGAACTTGCCAACTGATGCACAGCATCCAGGAGAAGGGCACCGGGCAGTGAGAGCAGAGCAGTACCCGCTTAGCTGGCTCGCTTCCAGTTCGAAATGTCAACGTTCGAAGACGGGTGCTGCACATATGGTTTCAAATTACTAAATAGTGCGGTAAATTGCGCTCTACAAGCTCTCCTCTGTAAGCGATGTTGGATAATGAGTTAATTTACACCAAATATGGCCGCTGCCTGGACGTGACACAAAGATGACCGCGTGCTTCAGTTCGCCTCATTGACCCGCGGCTCCCCAGTTAGAGGTGAAGTCAGGTGATGGACGTCTACTACGTAAGCTACCTTCAGCGGGAAGTGCACTCATGCGCAGGAGCAGCAGCAGGCAAGGCCGCGCTCTTCGTTTGGATTGCGCGTCACTTCTTTTTTCATTCGACCATAATGAAAATGAAGCAAATGAGCTGTCTGCACCTCCACGGTCCCCGGATGCTTCTTCACAAGTACTTTTTTAACTACATTGGCTCTTGGAATTATGCTCTGTGTATGTGTGTGGCTCTGTGTGGCTCTGTGTGTGTGTGTGGCTCTGTGTGTGTGTGTGGCTCTGTGTGTGTGTGTGGCTCTGTGTGTGTGTGGCTCTGTGTGTGTGTGGCTCTGTGCGTGCCTGTGTGTGTGTGTGGCTCTGTGCGTGTGTGTGTGTGGCTCTGTGCGTGTCTGTGTGTGTGTGTGGCTCTGTGCGTGTCTGTGTGTGTGTGGCTCTGTGTGTGTGTGTGTGGCTGTGTGTGTGTGTGGCGCTGTGTGTGTGGCGCGGCGCTGTGTGTGTGGCGCTGTGTGTGTGTGGCGCTGTGTGTGTGTGGCGCTGTGTGTGTGTGTGGCGCTGTGTGTGTGTGTGGCGCTGTGTGTGTGTGTGGCGCTGTGTGTGTGTGGCGCTGTGTGTGTGTGGCGCTGTGTGTGTGTGGCGCTGTGTGTGTGTGTGTGGCGCTGTGTGTGTGTGTGTGGCGCTGTGTGTGTGTGGCGCTGTGTGTGTGTGTGTGGCGCTGTGTGTGTGTGGCGCTGTGTGTGTGTGTGTGGCGCTGTGTGTGTGTGTGTGGCGCTGTGTGTGTGTGTGTGGCGCTGTGTGTGTGTGTGTGGCGCTGTGTGTGTGTGTGTGGCGCTGTGTGTGTGTGTGGCGCTGTGTGTGTGTGTGTGGCGCTGTGTGTGTGTGTGGCGCTGTGTGTGTGTGTGGCGCTGTGTGTGTGTGTGGCGCTGTGTGTGTGTGGCGCTGTGTGTGTGTGGCGCTGTGTGTGTGGCGCTGTGTGTGTGTGTGGCGCTGTGTGTGTGTGTGGCTCTGTGTGTGTGTGTGGCTCTGTGTGTGTGTGTGGCTCTGTGTGTGTGTGTGGCTCTGTGTGTGTGTGGCTCTGTGTGTGTGTGTGTGTGTGGCTCTGTGTGTGTGTGTGTGTGTGTGGCTCTGTGTGTGTGTGTGTGTGTGTGTGTGTGGCTCTGTGTGTGTGTGTGTGTGTGGCTCTGTGTGTGTGTGTGTGTGTGTGGCTCTGTGTGTGTGGCTCTGTGTGTGTGTGTGGCTGTGCGTGCGTGTGTGGCTGTGCGTGGCTGTGCGTGCGTGTGTGGCTGTGCGTGGCTGTGTGTGTGTGTGGCTCTGTCTGTGTGTGTGTGTGGCTCTGTCTGTGTGTGTGTCCCTCTGTGTTTGTGTGGCTCTGTGTGTGTGTGTGTCCCTCTGTGTGTGTGTGTGTGTGTGTGTGTGTGTGTGTGTGTCCCTCTGTGTGTGTGTGGCTCTGTGTGTGGCTCTGTGTGGCTCTGTGTGCGTGTGTGGCTCTGTGTGCGTGTGTGGCTCTGTGTGCGTGTGTGGCTCTGTGTGCGTGTGTGGCTCTGTGTGCGTGTGTGGCTCTGTGCGTGTGTGGCTGTGCGTGCGTGTGTGGCTGTGCGTGCCTGTGTGTGTGTGTGTGTGTGTGGCTCTGTCTGTGTGTGTGTCCCTCTGTGTGTGTGTCCCTCTGTGTGTGTGTCCCTCTGTGTGTGTGTGTCGCTGTGTGTGTGTCGCTGTGTGTGTGTGTCGCTGTGTGTGTGTGGCGCTGTGTGTGTGTGGCCAGCAGGCTCCAAGATGGTTCGGCAAAGGTGGGCCGCGGCAGCGCCAGCAGGCTCTCCAGCTCTCGTAAGGTTCCAGGAAAATGAGTTCTTCTGGGGTCGGCCGTGACAGCGTCAGCAGGGCTTTCCAGTCCAGGATACAACTAACGTCCTAATCCAGGGCTGGCCCAGATATAGGACTGGAGTCCTTTGATGTCCGGACCCTCGCGCCTGGGGGTCAGAGGGGCCGGGATGATGGTGTCCAGACACCCAGCAGGGGGGTGGAGCCGGCGCCCAGGGAGGCCGGAGGGCGATCGAAACCAGGCGTCCGGGGACGGTTGGAGGGCCATCGAAACACCCTTTTCCCCGGGATCTGTCGAGTGGCCATTCGACCACCTGGGTGGCTCTTGGTGCCTCGATGTCTGGGCTGTGCTGAGGCCTGGGCCGGGGCCGAGCCACGTGGTTGTGACGTGGTGGGCCCAAGATGGTCGGGAGTGGGGGTCCGGGATGGTGGCCGGACCAGCAATGTTGTGGCGTACAGTGTCGGGCAAAAGGGCTGCCCGATGCTGGATGGAGGGCCGATGTCGTCCTGGGCCCACCATGCGGGAGGGGTAGGACCACGCCATGAGGCCGGGTCCAACACGCGTCCCCCGCAGCTGAAGGCAAGGGAGAGTCACCCATCTTCTTGGGGATTTTCCTCGCCGAGGCGGAAGAATCTGGAGTGGCCGTCAGCATTGGCGTGGTCGTGGCCGGGGCGATGCTCCACAGTGAAGTCCATCCCTTGCAGGGAGATGGACCATCGCAACAGTTTTGGGTTCTCGCCCCGCATCTGCATCAACCACCGCAGGGGCCGGTGGTCGGTTTGGACCCGGAAGTGGGTGCCGAAGAGGTAGGGCCGGAGCTTCTTTAGGGCCCACACGACGGCGAAGGCTTCCCTCTCGATGGTGCTCCAGCGCTGTTCTCTGGCTAGCAGCCGCCGGCTGATGAAGGCAACGGGGAGGTCGATTCCCTCAGAGTTCACTTGGGAGAGGACCGTCCCAATGCCGTGCTCCGAGGCGTCGGTTTGGACCACAAACTCTTGGCTGTAGTCAGGGGCCTGGAGCACAGGGGCGGTGCACATGGCAGTCTTTAGAGTCTCGAAGGCTGCTTGGCACTCTGGGGTCCAGCACACCTTCTGGGGTAACTTCTTGGAGGTCAGACCTGTGAGGGGCCCCACAATGCTTCCATAGTCTTTGATGAAGCGCCGATAGTATCCGGTGAGCCCCAGGAAGGTGATTGGGGGCTCCCAGGCCCGGATGGCGTCAATCTTTGGTTGGAGGGGAGCCACGCGGCCGCTTCCCACCTGGTGTCCCAGATACGTCACGGACCCTTGGCCGATCTGGCATTTGCTGGCCTTTATTGTTAGTCCGGCCCGTCGGAGGGCCGTCAGGACCTCCCGGGGGTGGGTCAGGTGTGTATCCCAGCGGAGGCTGTACACTGCAATGTCGTCTAGGTAGGCGGTGCTGAACTCTTCTAGCCCGGCCAGCACTCTATTCACGAGTCTCTGGAAGGTGGCCGGGGCGTTTTTCATGCCGAAGGGCATCACCTTGAAATGGTAGTGGCCATCCGGAGTCGAAAAGGCTGATCGCTCTTGCGCTCCAGGGGTGAGGCCGATCTGCCAATACCCGGCCGTGAGATCGAAGGTGCTGAGATACGTCGCAGCCCCCAGGCGATCGATCAGTTCATCCGCCCGGGGGATGGGATGGGCGTCGGTCCTGGTGACGGCATTCAGCCCCCGGTAGTCAACACAGAACCGGAGCTCCGGGGGCGTGCCAGGGGCGGCGGCTTTAGGGACCAGGACAACCGGGCTGGCCCACGGACTGTCGGAGGGTTCGACTACCCCTAGCGCTAGCATCTTGGCCACCTCGGACTGGATGCAGGCCCGAACTCGATCGGGCACTCGGAAAGCTCGGTGTCTTACAGGCGGGCTGTCTCCGGTGTCTACATCGTGGACACACCACCGGGTGACTCCAGGGGTGAGGGAAAACAGATCTGCAAACTGCCCCAGGAGCTGCCGGCAGTCATGGTGCTGCTCCGGGGTCAGGGTGGAGGAGAGCATGACCCCTTCGATGGAGCTGTCCTTCTCAGTGGTGCTCAGGAGATCTGGCAGTGGTTCGGAGTCGTCTTCAGCTCCTTCATCGGTCGCTAACAGCAGGCTTAGTTCAGTGCGGGCAAAGTGCGGCTTGAGCCGGTTAGCGTGTAGAACCCGGAGGGGGTTCCTGGGGGACTCCATGTCCACCAAGTAAGTGACGGGGCTCTTGCGCTCCACCACTTTGAAGGGCCCCGTCCACTTGTCCTGGAGGGCACAAGGTTCAACCGGGGACATGACCCAGACCTGCTGGCCCGGTTTGAATTCGATGGACGAGGCGTTCTGGTCATACCAGCGTTTCATCTCCTCCTGACTGGCTTCAAGGTTGGCTTCGGCCAGTTCCCGGAACTTCCGAGTCTGGTTGCGGAGGGTCAGGAGGTACTGGTAGACATCTGGTGGAGCACCTTGGGCAGCCGTCTCCCAGCCTTCTTTGACCAGGCTGGGGGGGCCCCGGACCGGGTGCCCATACAATAGTTCGAAGGGGCTGAACCCCAGGGACTTCTGGGGTACTTCGCGGTACGCAAACAGGAGGCAAGGCAGCAGAACATCCCATTTGCGTCGTAGTGGCTCCTCGAGGCCCTTGATCATTCCCTTCAGTGTTCGGTTAAACCGCTCCACAAGTCCATTTCCTTGGGGGTGATATGGGGTGGTGAACTTATATGTGACCCCGCACTGTTGCCACACGTTGGGGAGAATTTGTTCTGGGGTCACCAAGTGGCAGCGGACTGCCGTCACACTGGCTCCAGTATCCCGGAGGGCTTCGGCCCGGCGTCCATTGATGGTGACCCATTGGCGGTATTTCTGGGTGTTACCTGGGATCGGGTCTCGGGATCATGTCTCGATCACCCAGGCATGCTAAGATCATGGCTGCGGGCTCCCACTCGGCCTGCTCGGTGTCGTCGCCCTCTTCTTCGCCTCCCTCGGCACTCAGGGCGGCGGCCGCGATCTGGCGGCTCAGGGGACCGGTGGTGCCGGGTCGCTGGTTCATCGGGCAGTGAGGGTCGTTCGCATAATGGCCCTGTCGCTGGCATCTGTGGCACGTAACATTCGGGCAGGGCCCGGGCCTGGCTGGGGGGCCTCCCCTCCAACCCAGGGAGGACGACGGGGAGGTAGGGGATGACCCCGTGGGGGTGTCTCGGCCCCTGCTCTGGCCTCCTCCGCCGCCTCGGGGTCGGTGGTTCCCCGGGGATCCCTGGCCGTAGTCTCCCATCGGACTCCGGGGAACTCGGTTGCTCACCCATCGATCCGCCTCGACAGCGAGTTTTCGTGGCTCTGTCAATTTGCTGTCCAGGAGGTGCTGCCGGAGTTCGATGAAGCAATTATTGGAAAGATGCTCCCATAGGATGAGGTCGACCAACTGCTGGTAGGTGGTGACCTGGCAGCCTCTGATCCACCCTTCGAAGGCTCTGCTGTAAAAGTTCACGTACTCCACCCAAGTGGTACCGGGGATTTTCTTACAGTCTCGAAATCGCTGCTGGTACATTTCGGGGGTGAGTCCGTAGCGAGTGAGGAGGGCGGTCTTCATGTGTTCGTACGAGGTCATCTCGGCGTCGGGGAGCTCTAGCAGGGCGTCTCTCCCCTCGTTGATGAACTTCCCCCATAAGCCGGCGCCCCAGTCTTTGAGGGGTACTCGATGGGCGGTCATGGCGACCTCGTAGGCCTTGAACCACTGTTGGATGTCGTCGTTCTTATAGTATTCTTTGACGACCTCCTTGGGTATATGCACCTTCGTGTCCCCCGGCGGGGGTGAGGCCTTACCCCCGGCGGTGCCGGTTTCTGTTGTTTTGGCCTTGATTTCCAGTTCTTTGAGGCCGCGCTCATGCTCGAGCACGAGTTTCTTTTGTTCTAGGTCTCGTTGTCTTCGCCTTTCCTCTAGGTCTCCTTCTAGCCGTAGTTGCTCGAGGGCTAATTTCCTTTCGGCCAGCTGTATCTCTCCTTCTTGTCGGAGTCGGGCGAGCTCCAACTCGTGGAGCCGGTTCCTCTCTCGTTCTCGGGTGTCTCCGTGGTGGAGGCCCGTGTCCAGGTCTGCGGTTCTTTCCCTCGCCGGGTTCGCGTCGGTCTCCGGGCGTCCATTCGGGCCCGGGTTGTCTTCATTCTGAGGTGGCGCGTTATCGGCGTCCGCCCAGGCTTGCAGGGCTGATTTAAAATCCTCTTTGGTGTTGAGGCCCGTGGTAGCGATGCCTAGGTCCTTGCAAAATTGTTTTAACTCCTTGTGGCTGTAATCTTCCATCTTTTCTTTCTGGAATTCCGCGGTCGGTCTGGTTTCCTGAGTAGTCATGGTCGCGGTGTGTTTTTCTCGGTAGTGAGCGAATTACTCTCCTGTACGATCTGCGTTGGCTCGGATCCCGTCGCTTGCCACCAATGTTAGAAAGGCGACCCCGGGGGAGGCAGAAAATGTCTGACTGACCACCCCTTGGTCCTGTGTGTGTGGCTTTCTGTGTGTGTGGCTGTGCGTGCGTGTGTGTGGCTCTCTGTGTGTGTGGCTCTCTGTGTGTGTGTGGCTCTCTGTGTGTGTGGCTCTGTGTGTGTGTGTGTGGCTCTGTGTGTGTGTGTGTGTGGCTCTGTGTGTCTGTGTGTGTGTGTGGCTCTGTGTGTCTGTGTGTGTGTGTGTCTGTGTGTGTGTGTGGCTCTGTCTGTGTGTGTGTGGCTCTGTCTGTGTGTGTGTGGCTCTGTCTGTGTGTGTGTGTGTCCCTCTGTGTGTGTGTGTGTGTGTGTGTGTCCCTCTGTGTGTGTGTGTGTCCCTCTGTGTGTGTGTGTGTCCCTCTGTGTGTATGTGTGGCTCTCTGTGTGTGGCTCTCTGTGTGTGGCTCTCTGTGTGTGGCTCTCTGTGTGTGGCTCTCTGTGTGTGGCTCTCTGTGTGTGGCTCTCTGTGTGTGGCTCTCTGTGTGTGGCTCTCTGTGTGTGGCTCTCTGTGTGTGGCTCTCTGTGTGTGGCTCTCTGTGTGTGTGTGGCTCTCTGTGTGTGTGTGGCTCTCTGTGTGTGTGTGGCTCTGTGTGTGTGTGGCTCTGTGTGTGTGTGGCTCTGTGTGTGTGTGGCTCTGTGTGTGTGTGGCTGTGTGTGTGTGTGGCTCTGTGTGTGTGTGGCTCTGTGTGTGTGTGGCTCTGTGTGTGGGTGGCTCTGTGTGTGGGTGGCTCTGTGTGTGGGTGGCTCTGTGTGTGGGTGGCTCTGTGTGTGGGTGGCTCTGTGTGTGGGTGGCTCTGTGTGTGGGTGGCTCTGTGCGTGCGGCTCTGCATGTCTGTGTGCGGCTCTGCGTGTGGATCTGTGTGTGTTTGTGTGGCTCTGTGTGTGTGGCTCTGTGTGGGTGCAAATGCAATAGGTCTCGCATTTGCGAGAGATTAAGCTATTCGCATTGTAAGTGACAATGCCATTTATTTATCTGTTTTCAAAACCAAAACATAAATAAAAATGTCGTCATTTACAATGCCAATAGCTCTAACTTTTGCAAAGGCGAGACTGTTGCATTGTAAATACTTGTTCTAGTCTCCTTTTACTCCATCTGCGCAGTCTCGTTTCTGCCTCTCACCTCTCTCTTCTATCTTTTCAGTTCTCTCAACTCTTCCATCACCTTCTGCTTACATGTTCTTTCCTCTTACGGGACATTTACCCCCCCCCCCCACCACCACCAGACAATGGTCAACTAGCCCACACAGCACTTCAGCCCCCTATGCATTGCAATAACTCTCAATATCTCCTTGATAGTTATTTTTCCTTGAGCTAGTGATGAAACAAGTGCCACTCACACTCCCTCACTTTATATCCTGGAGCTGTTGCTTTTTGTACACATGCCTACGACTCTCGGATGTTTTATTTATTTATAAAGTTTTATATAGCTGCTTGCTGTTATTATCTGAACCCCTCTGCACCTGTGCTTAAATATTTATTCTGAATCAAATTATTTAGAAAAAGGTTTGTTCCCACATCTTGGTGCCCTAATGTCATCTGGGCTAGACTTGTGCTATGTAAAATCGCAAAATGAAATAACGTGTTGTTTAATATAGAAGAATTGCTACATTGGCAAATAACGCAGTCATGCAGATAGTTTGTGAAACATATAAATTACTGGATGTAAAGTGTATTTCTGAAAATAATCAGTTTATGCAAACAAGTGCTTTATCGATTGATCGGGCTTCCACGCTGAAAACTATTAAAAATTATGACTATTCTATGGAAGTATGGAGGTCATTTTCAGATTTGACCCTACTGTCAAAGTTGAGGGAGAAAGAAAAAGTCAATGCTTTTAAAACTGGACGTTGTGGAGAGGTTAGCACTCGAGTTCTGTGTAACTATCGGCATTCTGTTCATGTAACTTTTACTAAAAATCAACGTGAGGAGGTTAGATTAGCAGAAAGCTTGTGTTCTCAGTTGAGGATCCCAGTGACCTTCTGCAACTACATGTATAAGGGCAGTGCAGCTCAGCAGCAATGTTTTGAGTTGGACTTCTATTGCAATGTCACGTACGGGTGTATCGGGGAAAGTTAGCATGTCCAACGTTTTAAGTAGTATTTTTTTTCGTTTGCCATTTTGCTGAAAACAGAGACCTTGAAAAAACACAATGGTCCTGGTGCATAAATGGTCCTTAGAGAAACTGAATGCTGTTATAAACCTAGTAGCTATTAGTTAGCCTTGACTCTTAAGATGTCTGCTGAATAACTAATGAGGGGATTTTATGGGGGATGGCAGAGTTGGAACTTTTTCCTGTCTCCAATATGTCTGCCTTGTGGCATTTATAATTAGGTGCTTTGAGATTGAGGGAGCTAACAAAGATGTAGCTTGTAATTGTTTGCTTATCCACCAGAAACCAATATTAACACATGTATATAATTTTGACAACCGGTGTGAGCACTTTTTCCTGAGTAATGACATGAGGCAATAGTTAGGTCTCGACCTCTGCCAATGCGCTTGCGCATTGCAGATGTCGAGACTTATAGAGTTGGATCCACGAAAGCTAAACCAGGCGGATTGCGGCGAGTGCATGTGCCCGTGCACGCCCTTTCCATTTGCTCTCCGAGCCGCCTGCCTCGCATCATTGCATCAGACCCGCCACAGCAATGCCGAGAGCTTCACTTCAAAGGGATCAGCTCCCCCGCCCCCTGCTTCACACTTCAGAGGAATGCGCCCCCCACCCCCGCAATGCCGAGAGCATTTCCTGGCCGCTTTTAATTTCATTTCGTGGCCGCTTTTCATTTCATTTCGCGGCCGCTTTTAACTATCCTGCGGGTCTTTTGCGCTTGTTTATTCATCCGATTCCTAACTTATGGCATGTACTGAACAGTTATGTACTAAACCTGGCAGAGTGGGTGCCCTTTGAACTTCTTGTTTTTTTTTTTGTTTTTTTTTTTGCAAGCACGCATTTGTCCTGATCAGAATTGGTGGAAAGCATCAAACCACCAGATATTTAATGCCACCGCAATCTCTTTTTGATTCATTTAGTCTTTTTCGTCTATTTATTTATTGAAAGGGAATCATTTTTCCCGTTACTATCTGTATTTGAAGAGAATTCACTCACAACGGGGTCGGCTTTGAAAGTAACATTTACTGCCTGTTGACAGCAATGCCATCAGTTGTATTATTTTTTTGACGTTTGAAAGACCGAGGAAATGTGCTCGCTTTCCATAAACTTCCTCTGTGGTTCCTCCCTTCGGGAGATATATGGCATTCCTAGATGCGTGTTTCCTTTAGTGACAGCGCCTCGGTAATTCTGGTCTAAGGACTCCTGTGCGGTGCTCTGTGGTGGTCTGTGTTCTCCGGCATATTTAAAGGCTTGGCGACTCCGCCCCATGGCTGTCCAAACACACTCTCTCCACAGGCCCCAACATCAAAAGAGCTAAGCCGAGGCCACTGGAAATTGGAACCACAGGGTTCTGTATATCAACTTCACCACTGTGATGGGCAGTGATTTCTTTCCATAATGCATCTTTTCTTAAGATCTGGCAGGTGTGTCTCTCTGTGCATGTAATGGGGAAGCACAGCAAGATGGCTCTTTATTTGCAGCACCACCACATTATCACTCAGCACCACCACATTATCACTCAGCACCAGCACAGCACCACCACATTTTCACTCAACACCACCACAGCACCACTCAGCACCACCACAGCACCACTCAGCACCACTCAGCACCAGCACAGCACCACTCAGCACCAGCACAGCACCACTCAGCACCACCACAGCACCACTCAGCGCCACCCCAGGATCACTTAGCGCCACCCCAGCCGCACCACCACAGCATCACTCAGCACCACCACAGCACAACCACAGCACAACCACAGCACCACCACAGCACCACCACAGCACTACCACAGCACCACCACAGCACCACTCAGCACCACCACACCACCACCACACCACCACAGCACCACTCAGCACCACTCCGCACCAGCACAGCACCACTCAGCGCCACCACAGCACCACTCAGCACCACCACATTATCACTCAGCACCACCACATTATCACTCAGTACCACCACATTATCACTCAGCACCACCACATTACCACTCAGCACCATCACAGCATCACTCAGCACCACACAACAGCACCACTCAGCACCACACATCAGCACCACACAACAGCACCACTCAGCACAACCACAGCACCACCACAGCACCACCCAGCACCGCCACAGCACCACCCAGCATCGCCACAGCATCACTCAGCACCGCCACAGCATCACTCAGCACCGCCACAGCATCACTCAGCACCGCCACAGCATCACTCAGCACCGCCACAGCATCACTCAGCACCGCCACAGCATCACTCAGCACCGCCACAGCACCACTCAGCACCACCACAGCATCACTCAGCGCAACCCCAGCATCACTCAGCTCCACCACAGCATCACTCAGCTCCACCACAGCATCACTCAGCGCAACCCCAGCATCACTCAGCGCAACCCCAGCATCACTCAGCGCAACCCCAGCATCACTCAGCGCCACCACAGCATCACTCAGCGCCACCACAGCATCACTCAGCGCCACCACAGCATCACTCAGCGCCACCACAGCACCACTCAGCGCCACCACAGCACCACCACAGCACCACCACAGCACCACTCAGCACCACCACAGCACCACCACAGCACCACCACAGCACCACCACAGCACCACCACAGCATCACCACAGCACCACCACAGCACCACTCAGCGCCACCACAGCACCACTCAGCGCCACCACAGCGTTGCTCAGCGCCACCCCAGATTCGCTCAGCGCCACCCCATCACTATGCGCCATCACAGCATCATTATGCGCCACCACCGCATCATTAAGCGCCACCACAGCATCATTATGCGCCACCACAGCATCATTATGCGCCACCACCGCATCATTATGCGCCACCACAGCATCATTATGCGCCACCACAGCATCATTATGCGCCACCACAGCATCATTATGCGCCACCACAGCATCATTATGCGCCACCACAGCATCATTATGCGCCACCACAGCATCACTCGGGGCCTCCACAGCATCACTCGGGGCCTCCACAGCATCACTCGGGGCCTCCACAGCATCACTCGGGGCCTCCACAGCATCACTCGGGGCCTCCACAGCATCACTCGGGGCCTCCACAGCATCACTCGGGGCCTCCACAGCATCACTCGGCGCCTCCACAGCATCACTCGGCGCCTCCACAGCATCACTCGGCGCCTCCACAGCATCACTCGGCGCCTCCACAGCATCACTCGGCGCCTCCACAGCATCACTCGGCGCCTCCACAGCATCACTCGGCGCCTCCACAGCATCACTCGGCGCCTCCACAGCATCACTCGGCGCCTCCACAGCATCACTCGGCGCCTCCACAGCATCACTCGGCGCCTCCACAGCATCACTCGGCGCCTCCACAGCATCACTCGGCGCCTCCACAGCATCACTCGGCGCCTCCACAGCATCACTCGGCGCCTCCACAGCATCACTCGGCGCCTCCACAGCATCACTCGGCGCCTCCACAGCATCACTCGGGGCCTCCACAGCATCACTCGGGGCCTCCACAGCATCACTCGGGGCCTCCACAGCATCACTCGGGGCCTCCACAGCATCACTCGGGGCCTCCACAGCATCACTCGGGGCCTCCACAGCATCACTCGGGGCCTCCACAGCATCACTCGGGGCCTCCACAGCATCACTCGGGGCCTCCACAGCATCACTCGGGGCCTCCACAGCATCACTCGGGGCCTCCACAGCATCACTCGGGGCCTCCACAGCATCACTCGGGGCCTCCACAGCATCACTCGGGGCCTCCACAGCATCACTCTGCGCCTCCACAGCATCACTCTGCGCCTCCACAGCATCACTCTGCGCCTCCACAGCATCACTCTGCGCCTCCACAGCATCACTTTGCGCCTCCACAGCATCACTCTGCGCCTCCACAGCATCACTCTGCGCCTCCACAGCATCACTGAATGCCACAGCATCACTCGTCGCCCCCACAACATCACTCGTCGCCCCCACAACATCACTCGTCGCCCCCACAACATCACTCGTCGCCCCCACAACATCACTCGTCGCCCCCACAACAACATCACTCGTCGCCCCCACAACATCACTCGTCGCCCCCACAACATCACTCGTCGCCCCCACAACATCACTCGTCGCCCCCACAACATCACTCGTCGCCCCCACAACATCACTCCGCGCCATCACAGCATCAATATGTGCAACCATTCAACAACAACTGGTTCAAATATATTCTCTCAATGTTTCAAGCTTTATTACAAATGTCACAAAAAGATGTTAATATTTCACTTCTGTTCTTGGATTTTCGTCACAATAAAATACACTGAACATAATCTTCACAAAAGTTATTTACAAAAGTTTAAGCTATTGCCATTATAAATTACAATCACTTTTATTTAAGTATTAATTATTTAAAAAAATTAAAAGCCATTGTTATTTGTAATATCAATACATCTATACAAAACATGTTGCATTACAAATGCTATAGTTTTCACATTTGCGAAAGTTATAACTATTGGCATTGTAAATGACAAAGCTATTAATTTAGCTATTTTCAAAACCAACACATAAATTAAAAAAAATGTAATTTACAAGACAAATAGCTCCAACTTTCCTAATGCGAGACCTATTGCATTGCAAATGCTTGTTTTTATAGAGCAGTCTATATACATGGTGGGTACTTTCCTTTTCCACTTGGATTTGGGTTTTCTTCTAGGACATGACAGTATCTATGGTCTGGAACTGTAAGATGATTAAAATAGACATTACGAACAGCTATACCCACTGGCAACATAACCCTAAGGCAAACGTAACCCTGAGGTCTAAGTTGAAACTAATAGTCTTGTGCACTATTGCACTCACAAGTGCATGACCAGCTTTTTTTATGTCTTTATTAATTTTTATAACACAGTAATCAGAATAAGAAAGAAAAAAGTTTATTTATTTCTCCCTTGTAGATTTCCCTGATGAAGGCATTTATTGCTGAAATGAATTGGAATACAAAGTTATGAAATCAAACCATGGAATGATGTTTTTCTAAATTACTTTTGATCATTATAATATATGTCCAATCATGGAATTGAAAAAGATTACGTGGAAATAAAAAGAAGTATGATTGAAATACTTTGAAGACTCATTCGCATAGTCCTTTTGATCTAATTTTGAAGAATTTGTGGTAGCAGAATTCTCGCATAGATCAGAAAGAGCCACGACTTACCTAGTTCGTTCTTAAACCTAATGGATCCCCGAAAGTTGAGAGGAGTGCCATTACTTCATGTAGAACTGCATGACCAGTCTAAACCATTTGTACACTTGGCTCTCCAAGGGCAGCATTGGCATGTTATTGAGTTTCCTCCACAAACTAGCAGGGAGATTGCAGCAAGTTATGGCAAAGTGCTGAGTGGTTGGCTCTGCCAATGTTTGCCTGTTAAGTGTTGTTTAACAAAACATTTCAAAATAATGGAGGAAAAGGAAACATATATAGTATGATACCTCAAGTGTTCTAATTTTTTTTATAAATGACATGATTTGTTTTTCAAATAATTTCGCTGGGAGTAAACTGAAGAAGATTTTGCCGGAGTAAACTGACGAAAATGTGAAAATAAATGTGCTCTTCTGCAGTTGCCCAGAGAACAGGTTTATAGGCCTCCAGTAGAAGTGTCATGCTAAGTACAACTTCTGCATCAGACACTATAAGTGAGCGCAACAAAGGGCCCTTTCCCTAGCTGCATGAAAGCCTTTGTGTGGCAAAGCTTGTGCCTCCATGCAACACGTGGAATGCAGAAGATAAAATAAAAACAATCCTTTTAAAGTCTATTTTCATCCATACCCCAGCATAAATATCTCTTTTGCGGTCCTTTTACAGATAAGCTGGGAGAGGTGAGGAGCAACACAATGTATTTTGTGGTTTTTGAGGGGTGAAGCAGCTCAGAAGGGAGAGAGCTAGCAAACACATGTACTTTAATGGAGTGCTGAATGAAACAGTAAAACAAGTTCCATAAATGTGAGCAGTGGAAGTATATGTCAGCCAATTGAAAGGATCATAAAGAGGAACTACGCCAGGGGAGTAAGACAAGAAGACAAAGACAAGCCAGGGAATAAGAAGCAAGCAAATGACTAACAGTGAAACCAACTATTGGTAAGCAATGGGCCGGCTGGAATCCTACTGTACTTTCAGTATAGGACTTTCGCAACCAATCGGCTTGCCTTGTCTGGTAGACCGACTCTATCTAAACAAGCATTTACAATGCAACGGTCTCGCCTTTGCAAAAGTTAGAGCTATTGGCACTGTAAATGACAAAATTGTTACTTATGTGTTGGTTTTTAAAACATAAATAAATGGCATTGTCATTTACAATGCCAATAGCTTAATCTCTCGCAAATGCGAGACCTATTGCATTTGCACCCACAAACACACACAGAGCCACACACACAGCGCCACACACACACACACACACAGAGAGCGCCGAGTGAGGGGGTGAGAGAGGGGTGTGAGAGAGGGGTGTGAGAGAGGGGTGTGAGAGAGGGGTGTGAGAGAGGGGTGTGAGAGAGGGGTGTGAGAGAGGGGTGTGAGAGAGGGGTGTGAGAGAGGGGTGTGAGAGAGGGGTGTGAGAGAGGGGTGTGAGAGAGGGGTGTGAGAGAGGAGGGGTGTGAGAGAGGAGGGGTGTGAGAGAGGAGGGGTGTGAGAGAGGAGGGGTGTGAGAGAGGGGTGTGAGAGAGGGGTGTGAGAGAGGGGTGTGAGAGAGGGGTGTGAGAGGGGGGTGTGAGAGGGGGGTGTGAGAGGGGGGTGTGAGAGAGGGGGGGTGAGAGAGGGGGGGTGAGAGGGGGGTGTGAGAGAGGGGGGGTGAGAGAGGGGGGGTGAGAGAGGGGGGGTGAGAGAGGGGGGGTGAGAGAGGGGGGTGAGAGGGGGGTGAGAGAGGGAGGTGAGAGAGGGGGGTGAGAGAGGGGGGTGAGAGAGGGGGGTGAGAGAGGGGGGTGAGTGAGGGGTGCGAGGGTGTGTGTGAGGGTGCGAGGGTGTGTGTGAGGGTGCGAGGGTGTGTGTGAGGGTGCGAGGGTGTGTGAGGGTGAGAGAGGGTGTGTGAGGGTGAGAGAGGGTGTGTGAGGGTGAGAGAGGGTGTGTGAGGGTGAGAGAGGGTGTGTGAGGGTGAGAGAGGGTGTGTGAGGGTGAGGGAGGGTGTGTGAGGGTGAGGGAGGGTGTGTGAGGGTGAGAGAGGGAAAAAGAGCAATCCCTAATCTGTAAAACACTCCACCTGTTGGATCTTATTCTTTTGACTCTTCACCCTGCAGACATTGATTGTTTGATATTTAGCAACCTCACTATAGAGATGTGTAGCTACAGGTAATACGATGTTTGGAAGACTCTGGTAGGGACTCAAAGTAGAGGTAAAACTAGGTACTGAACTGAGCTTGTAATAATTATAGGCAAATCTTTAACAGGATCAGAATAGTCTGGAGCTTGTGTAATTCAGAATGGGCTAGGGTCTAGGATTCGGACGGAGATGGTATTCACACTCTTGTGGACACTCAGCCTTTTGTATGGTGTACTCCGTTATCATGGAAGTCATGTGGGATAGTGGAAGATAAGTATGAAAATACTCACGTAGGGAAGGTTTAGATAACTTAAAAGGTAGATCTATTACTGCAGCAAACATGCTTTAAAACAGGAGCAGTGCTGACTGCGAAGTGGTTAAATTAGGTCACAAATGTTGAAGGAAACAAATTGGGATAACAGCATTTTGAAGGGACAGTAAAGTTTAAAAGGGTAATTCTTACATTATGGGATGTGCTAAGTCGCTTTCATCCACACAAATAAAACTGGACTTTTTTTGAATTATTATATTATGAAAATGAAACCGCGTTCACAACTACAAATTTCAAAACCGGTACATGTGATGTATGATCAGCTAAATAGTTTTTATTGGAGGCAAAGCAGTAGTTGAATACTGTAATCAACTGAATGAGGTACTGAATGAGGTACTGATTGAGGGAGGGGAGTGGATATATTTGTGCATAGTTCGAGTGTAAACCAAGAAATTGGCAAAACTCAGCAGCAAACAGAAAAACTAAACTCTACAGGTCTCTTGATTGGAATCAGACAAGAAACGGTGTCTGAAGTTGAAAGGGAACATACGCATCATGGCTGTGCCGGGCCGCCGCGCTGCCCGCGACGACCCGGAAGCGGTTGGGAAGCCGGCCAATCCCAGCGCGGCCCCAACCGGAAGTCCCGCCCCATCGCGGCGAGAGACAGAGAGAGCTGCCCGAGGAGCCACGAAGGCTCCGCATTGACTCCCGGTCCCGAGATGGGGGACCGGGTGAAGAGCGGCCGGGCGCATGGGGAAGGCGGGGCTCTCATGTGGTGAGAGCCCCGCAAAGCGCTACCGCCGCCCGAAATGCAGATCCGCCGCCGAGCACCGCCAGAACAGGTAAGTGTGTTGAGTGAGAGGAGGGGTGAGTGGGGGTGGGGTGTATGCGCGTGTGTCTGTTTAAGTGTGTTTGTGCGTGCGTCTGTCTGTCTGTGTGCGCTGTGTCTGATTAAGAGGGGGTGCGTGTGTGTATATGCAGTGTGTATGGCTTTCTTTGTGCGCATGCGTGAGTGACGACGTGCGCGCTCACGAGGTACAATCTCGGAAAGAGAAAGCGCGTCCAACATTGCTGTCCTCATTCCCCTGAAAGTAACAACATAAGTCGTCTCGCCCTAGACAGCAAAGCTTCGCTTTGCTTTCGTCTAGGCGAGACCTAAAAAGGTACTGTATGTCACAAGTAGTTCTATTCTAAATAGTCCATGTCCGGTCAGAGATATATTGATTGGACAAAAGATGGGTGCATCTGCTGAAAGAGAGTACTTGCATTGGACTGTATGCCTTGGAAAGCACAGTAAACACAAGAAGAAGATGGATATAGTGCTGAAACTTTTCAACCACTCACCCCCAGTCACAGATCTGGGTTTAATCCATTGTTCTTTTGCTCACTATGCCACCCCAGTTTGAACCCAGCCATATGCAAATCAGTCTTAACCCTGCTTGCTCATAATGGGAACAGACAACCCGAACTGCTTGCCCAGGTCCTCCCTGGGCCGGAAACAAGTATCCTGGGACTGCTTTCGAGGCTATTACCACATATCAGCCAAACTGTGAAAGCGTATTGCTGACATTCCTAGACACTGAAGGGGGATAGTGGAGACAAAGGCTTCTATAGAAATTCGATTTAGTCATTTTGCACAGAGGCCTCTGATAAGTCTTCCTGTAGCACAGACACTATGTAGCTAGTGTTGGGGAAGGGTGAGGCTGCAGTCTCTGTTGTTCAGAATAAGAATGGTCCTCTAGGTTTCGGTCCAGGCTTTTGTCTCTCTTTCTGATCAACCTCTGTGTGGCTGTTAGTATTCAAGAGTGGAAAGTTCGCAGCTCTCTGTATCTCTATTGTGGGTGCTACGTGCTTGAGCCTACCTAGTACCCTAGGAGCATGCACCCCTGTCTAGCATCCTGGAAGTATGCATCACGGCAAAGTAACTAATGTGCAGGATATTGGAATAGTATCCGAGGAGCATAAACCCTCACGTAGCACCCTGGAGTTAAGCATTCTGGCAGTGTTATTGAGGTGTGTGCATACTGACAAAGTACCCTAGGAACATACACCTTCACTTAGCATTCTGGAAATATGCATCCTGGCAATGTAAGTGAGATGCGTGCATACTGGCAAAGTATCCTAGGAGCATACACACTTGTGTCACATCCTCGAAATATGCATCCTGGCAATGTAACTGAGGTGCGTGCATACTGGCCAAGTATCCTAGGAGCATACACCCTTTCATAGCATCCTGGTATTATACACATTAGCAGTGTATCTAAGGTGCATGCATACAGACGGAGTACCCTAGGAGGATATACCCTTGCATACCATACCTGAAAGTATGCATTCTAGTAGTATGACTAAGGTTTATGTATACTTCCAAAGTACCCAAGAAGCAACCACCCTTGGGTAGCATACTGGAAGTATGTATCGTGGCAATGTAACCAAGGTCCATGGGTACTTTAGGAGAATACACCCTCGCATAGCACCCTGGAAGTATGCATTCTGGTTGCTCGGTTCTGGTTCAGGGAAAACCGGGCCTGGCAGTTCAACTGGGCTGTTACCATTGAGACCGGTCAAGACTGATTACCAGATGGCTTGGTCCAAACTAAGATATCTTGGAATGAAGCCTCCAATATTTGCCAGTGGCTGAGATTAATTCAAGCATTCCATTCATCATTTTTTTTGCACTTTACAACTGAGCAGTGAGCACAGGATCTTCGTCTTTTGGGCTGCTGAAGTGAGCTTGCCAGAGAGTAAATTTCCTGTGTGCCCTATACTCAGAGCACAGCTGAGAATACCACATCACTCAAATAAGCACAGAGGGTTACATGAGGGTGAGTTAGACTTCGGAAACTATTTTAAAATAGTGGTTTGTGAATTATTTTGGTACAAAAGGGGGTGGTGATGGACGGAGCATCTGAACCAATCAAACACTCACACCCAGTTAACAGATCTGGGTTTAATCCATCACCGTTCTTTAGCCCACTCTGCCACCCCAGTTCAGACATGGCCATATGCAAATCAGTCTGACCCTGTGCCTCATGAGAACAGTCCAGCCCGAACTGCCAAGCCATGCCTTCACTGGACCAGAAACAAGCTTCCAAGGACCGGTTTCTGGCATTTCAGCCGTCTTCAGCCCGGCTAGCTTGAATCCAGTGGCAAAGTGAGCAAGGGACTCACGTCTGAGCATACCCTGCCAACTTATGGCGAACAAAGTGGTACACAAGGGGGTGGTGATGGACGGAGCAACTGAACCAATCAAACACTCACACCCAGTCAACAGATTTGGGTTTAATCCATCACCGTTCTTGTGAGGGCTGAAAGCCCGAAACCGGTCCTTGGATGCTTGTTTCCAGTCTAGGGAGGACCTGACTTGGAAGTTCGGGCTGGACTGTTCCCATGGGGCACAGGGTCAAGACTGATTTGCATATGGCTGGGTTCAAACTGGAATGGCATGGTGAGCAAAAAAACTATGGATTTAGGCCCAGATCTCTATACTGGGGTGAATGTATGACATTGTTCTGCATTCTGTCCATCAACTGTTTTTGCATTTGTGAATTATTTTGTTCACAACAGAAAGAGTGCCAACACTCAATAAAAACCCAAGCATTGTGGGTTTAATCAGAAGCGGTGTGAAACGCCATGAGTCTCTGTTCCCTGATCTCATATAAGGGTTTCGGTGTTTATCTCCCTCTGACAAACCCTCTGGGTAGTAAATATGCACTGTGAGTTTCCTTGATAGACGCACTTAGTGGATTTCACATGGTTTTGCCAACTGTAATCTTGTACGTATTTGAACTTTCATGGATAGTACTTAGCAGTGTG
Organism: Lissotriton helveticus; assembly: GCF_964261635.1. NCBI lineage: Eukaryota > Metazoa > Chordata > Amphibia > Caudata > Salamandridae > Lissotriton > Lissotriton helveticus. Next base: position 1,956,800,317 of record NC_136065.1, on the reverse strand, counting down.
TGTATTAGCTTACTTTTTGGATCTGGCCTGACAGCTTTAGCTGCCTTCCAGGCTCTTGTAAAAATCTAATAAATAATACATGCATGCTTATGCAAACAAAGAGGTGTTTTGGATCATCCTTTTTCAGCCATTGTTTGTCATTCACTTTCTTTTTCCACTCATGGCAGCATATACAATGGGAAAGTGGATCAGCCTACTTCAACCACTGGCTCTAATGCCCTGTATAGGACGACAATTTGCTTCATGTGCCCAGCTGCCCGAAATGAATACAGTATCATGGCTTGAACATGTGTCATTTAGGTTCCACTTTCTCTTTTGATATGTCACCTTTATTTACTTTCCTTTTCTCTTTTTTTTTTTCGGGGTTCCAACAACTCCCCAGACAGAGGCACCTGAACCATCTAACGTGCCACTCATGCAGTCAGTAGTGTGCCGAATCACAAGCAGCCACTGCTTCTACACCGGGTGTTCATTTAGGAATGGTATTGTCCGTAGTGTATCATTGTTTTAGCAATTCAAGATTGCCCCCAAATTTATGAGCATGTTGGCCAACCTGGATCAGTACAGCAATGATAAACTATTGATAGGAACCCTTTTATGATGGCCACCACTGCTGGGTGTAAATGTTTTCACTTATTTTTCAACTGCATGCGCAGGCTCGCCACTTTTATGCGGCAGCCTTCTTTGTTTTTTTTCTACTTTTATTTTAATTATCATGCATATGCTCATTGTATGTTTGTGTTTTATTGTAAATGGGTGAGTTGGGTAATGTAAGAATGAGTCAGTGGGTGGGTGTATGGCTGCATGAGTGCTAGGGTGAGTGACAGAGTACTTCTATGTTGCGGTATTGAGTGCCTAAACTCACGAGGGACTGAAGAGGTACTTTCATGTATAAGTCAGAAATATTGATATTGCCAATATTTGTATTTGCATGTAGTGACAAGGGCACTTTTAAGGAACAAAACAGTATTTAGAAGCCCTGCCATCTAATATCAGAAAGAGCTTGTGCTATATGGCGTTACAAAACAACATGGGTCTGAAAGGTTTGGGTTTATTTGGGGGACTTTAAATGCTGACATTTATTATGGGGTTTCTTTTCTACACTTAATGAATGATGTATGAGAAAGATAGGTCTGATCTATTCTACCAGCTTGCAGAGTTGAGTAGCTAAAGGGTTTTTGAGGCCAGGAGTATGAAAATTCAATGGCATTGTCCAAAAATATAGCTAACCGAAAACATAGCCACACATGTTGAGCAGGGCTTTCTCCCAAATTCCAAGTGGTGTGTCCCAAAGTAACCCATTTGTTAAGTCCTGATGTCTATGCATCTGAGCTTCGTGTGTAAATAGCAGGTTTACAGAATGGATCATAGTTCAAGGGGAGACCAGTTGAGATCCAAACTGACCTTTTAATCAAAAAGTTCAAAATAGTGGGATTTAATGGTTCTGAAGTCAGGCTAGCATACAAAGCCTGATATACAAACTTTAAGGGCACATCTAGAAAGTGGTTGATCGTAGTTAGTTTTCGATTGCAGGGCTGCCCATAGAGCTTGAGGTTTGGGCTGGTGGATTGGGGTTTGTATTTAGGATTCAACTAGGTCATGTAACTAAATAAGTTGTGGAACCGTAAGGAGTAGCTCGATGATTTAAATAATCCACTAGTGTGACCAGCCATAACCACTGTTAAAGTACCCTAATGTTAAGTTGAATGGAAAAACCTCAGGTCACTCTGGTGCTGGAAAGAGGAAGGTCTTCCTCAAAGTCTGAGATGGGACTTGTCAGTCTGGATAATGCAGGCTAACCACACTTAACATCTTAAAGGGCTTTTCTCAACATGCAGATCCTCGTAGTACAACAAATGTTCTTCCATTGCTCCTAATCAGTTCTGTGGCTCTTATGTGTGTCAATAAGATAAAGCAACCTCCACACTGGTTTTAAACAGGTGGATGCAAAGCTCTTTATTCGGACCCCTCTTCACACACCAAGCAGCACAACTCCTCTTTATTCCAGTACAGTTTGTAACAGCAGGCCTTCTCAAGAGTTCTATGCTGCAACAGGGGTGAAAAGGCATTAGGCGAAGTCCAAAAGTTCTCTAAGCTTGTTCACAATTGCTCCTTATATGTAAACATAGTACAACAAACGGATGAATGAGGGGTGTTTTTATATTGTCCTTAAGAGGTTCTGGCTGTGTTTTCATCACATTACTCCAGGCAGAGTGTTCTTTTTAAGAAGTTAAGAGAGCCAGAGAAGAGTCTAGGTGCAGTCCACATTCTACCAACCAGTTGCTATCAGACTCCATACCGCTCTAGCAACCGCTTGACGGTGCCAAATGCAAAGGGCAGGAGGGGAGCTTTAGTACTGTGGCAAGTAGGAGTGTCCTGGCTGGTACAGATTCAGATGTATATTCCATCTGCCCAGAAGGCATCTTTTTTATTTATTTATTTAGAGAGTTTTATATAGCGCGAACGTGACCCTTGGGTATCAGAGCGCTTCACAGATACATATACATGATGTAGAGATAAAATTCACATAACATTGCCATACAGTGAGTGAGGTAGGTAAGTATAGAGCTATATACTAAACATTTATCCTTGATAAGAGGTACGTTAGGTATAGTCTAAGGTATAGAGCTATATAGTAAACAAATACATATACATGATGTAGAGATATAATTCGCATAACATTACCATATAGTGAGTGAGGTAGGGAAGTATAGAGCTATGTAGTGAACATTTCCCTTGACAAGAGGTAGGTTAGGTATAAGTCTAAAGTATTAAGCTATATAGTAAACATTTTCCGCTGATAAGAGGTAAGTTAAGTATAGGTCTATAAGGAACATATCCTAGCATATGTACAATGGATTCGTAAAGAATATTCTAGTGTTTGACATCGGGGTTACATCTTTCTATGTACTTTCAGACTGCGTCTGCCGGGTTACTCTACTAGTCTACTATATCTGTATGTTGTATTCCTGTACAAATGATCAACATTGTCTTTTAACTGTGTATTCTTCATCCCGGTTCTGGGGAAATAAAGCGCCTCAAGCTTGTCCCGTCTAATTAGAAACTTTCTGTTTCTTCCATTCAATGTTCAGATTTGACACATTTAGTACGTGTTGGCGGTGAAGTCCCTTCTTGGCTATGTAAGGAACTTACTCATTAGGAAGATCTTTGTTTCCCTTTTGAATGCTGTCGTGTTTGTAATTTTTCTGATATTTGGAGGGAGTGAGTTCCATATTCTGGGGGCTGCCACTGAGAAAGCTCTGTCGTAAGTTTTCTTTTTCCGGAAGATGGGTGGTTTCAGCATCAGCAGATTGGCGCTCCTTACTGGTCTGCTTCCTCCAGACAACTCAATCTTCTGGGCCAGGTATCTTGGTGTTTCGTAGTGTAGAGCTTTGTGGGTGACACATGCCATTTTGAATTGGATTCTGGCTTCGTATGGCAGCCAGTTTAAGGCTTTTAGATGTGGGGAGATATGGTCGAATGTCCTCGCTCCGGTAATGAGCCTTGCTGCTGCATTGAGGCATGCTTTCAGTGGTGCCGTGGAAATTTTTGGTAGGCCTGCTAAGGTTGTACATCCATATTCAATCCTTGAGATTACTAATGATTGTATTGCCAGTTTGAGATCTGCTGATGAGATGAATGGTTTCACTTTCCTTAAGTAGTTTAAGTGAAAGCGTGCATTTTTTGCCATTGAGTTGATGTGAGCTTTCATGTCTAGGTTCTTATCTAATGTGATTCCTAATGATTTCGCTGAGTCCACTAGCGTAGGGGTGCAGTTCAAAGCTGTGATCAATCTGGTCCATTCTTCTGCCTCTGAGTGGTTCTTTGGTGGTGAGATTAATAGGAATTCCGTTTTTTGTGCATTGAGCTTCAGGTGATTACTTGTTAGCCATCTTAATGTCATTTTTAAAGTCTCATTCATTAACTTGATGTCTTCCAGGTATTCGACCTTGATGTACATCTAGAGTGTCTCTGGGACAAAGGTACATGGGTAGTAGTATACAGGCTTTCATGGCATCGGAGAAGGATGCAGGCAAGCCAAAGTGATCCTCCCTAAAATACAGTTCACTCTGCACAGAATTTCACAGTAAAAAATTAAACCTGCCATTGATACCAACACAAATACACACACACACTTACACCTCTCACACTACATGCATCTGTAGATGGTGAAGTAAATGCTACGGTAATGGGGTTCAGCATGGATTTTCCATGGAAAGACCTGTATGATAACTTTTAGGAAAGCCAGTGTTCATTATCTGTAATCGGCTGGTACCAACCGCCTGTCTTTCCGTAGTCTGGTTTGAGTGTGCAGTAGCTACCCTTGCCTATGAGTAGGACCGCTAGTGAGCAGAAAGGTTCATGGACCACCTCCCAGCGGGCTCACATTTTTCAAAGTATGCCAGTGGATTAAAAAAACAGGATAAGTCAGCCAGTTTGACCAGGTCATTTAATGCTGTTTTGTGAGCCTTTGTGTTTATCGCTTTAATCTTTGGCCTATTTATTCTGCTAGAACTATTTTCCGAAGCAGCGCTTCAGAGAGGCATATAGATAACCTCCTATTAAGAATATTCTTGGCCAGATTAGTTTTGATTGTAGTCTGTGTGTGTATGGTGATTAAAGTGAACATGCTGTAGTATAGATGTGATGGCCATATTCTAGTATATTCACATACTTCTGACTGCTATATTGACGGGCACAAGTGATTTTGGTGATCATGGATGGACGCCAGCAAATTAATTTGTTTTCAGTTCAGTGGATCATGTTCTTGTGAAGTGTCAAACAGCGTCTTCGCAGTTCCTGTGCAGATGACATCGTATTACTGTGAAGGTTTTCCTTGCCCACCCACATTCCATTAGCCCATGGCAAACATTATGTATAACATGATTAATATTTTATCGCTGTACGATTTCAGACCTTACTTTGGAACTTTAGACTGCTACCCGATATATTGGGCACTAGCTACGTGACCAGGGATAGTAGCACCAGTGTTTGAAGCACCACCCAAACGTAAATGTTCAATGGATGAAGAGAAGTGTGAGATCAGTTATTTCGCTCTAATTCTTTAATGATTTAGGCCGTGTTGTTGGGCATTTTGCTGGTCTTTTTAAGGTTATTGGCTGGTTGCTCACCCATTGTGTCTCAAACCAGTAACTTGGACACCTGACACAGTTTCTTTTCATGGGCGGGTAATGCTTAGCAGGGCCACCGGAAATATGTGGCAATGGAGGGCCAAGTTATGCAGCAGTGTTGACTAACTTGCAAAGCAAGAAAGAGTATAAATCATGAAGCAGCTTGTTACTGAAAGTGAATGATGTGGCACTTTTTTTTGCATTATCTGTTTGACCTTTTTAACGCATTGATACTAAAGTCATCCCAATGCTATTGAAAGAGTGGTCTTTACTTCGGCCCACTACAGCATCCAGAAATAGGCAGTGGGACAGCCCATTTCAGCCATTGGCTAACTTCACAGTGAGTGACCGCAATTCTGCCCTTTCACCAAGAGCACATTCTCTTAGATTAGTTCACTTAGTGGCAGAGGTGACTCGCCTACATTTTATTTTTTTAGACCGAAAGCCTGTTCTTGCTTTTAGCCAAGTGTCTTTCTTTTATGATTGAGAGCCGCAGCTTCCCCAACAAAAACATAGGCAACGCTTGCTTATTTTTGTTCAACTATCACTTTACGGTGCAGTACTGGTGATGCCTCCAGGATAGCTTATTAGCCCTACCTCAGGAGGCGGGGCAGGGTAAAGGAGTTCGCAGTTCAGGGACCCTTCCAGAAAAAACCCGAGGCGTCGGGTCGCTGGTAGTGGCTCCAGTTTCGCGGGGCACATACCGCTGTTATGCCGATGGGCAGCAGGCCTCCGCCCCTTAAGCAGTTGTGTGTGCAGAGCCCGCGCTTTGAATCGGTGGATTGGCGGGTATGTGGGTCTCCATTCAAAGTGACACCCTGCAACTAACTGAATATGGAAATGTGTGCCCGCCTGTGTTGTCAGAATAGGGCGGTTATGCGCTCAGGGGACTAGCACTCTCCACGAAGGACCAGTAGTCCATTAAAAGTCGTCTTGCCATTGCAAGTGGACCTGGGCAATTTCCAAAGCCTGAACTGTTGTTGTTTGAGGCCCGTGTTCTCGATGTAAACACGAAGTGTGAATAGTGAAACAAAACATATTTTCCGGATTAATGAAATCTTCATTCGTTCCGCCCCATTTAAATTCCCTTTACGTTTTGGTGTTTTATTTTAAGCAAAAGACCTTACCCCAATGCACAAAGACGCAGTTAACAGCTGAAGGGTGATATGTTAACGTGTCCAAAGGCTGAGGCACGATATTTCACACAGTGTGCCGCAAACTTAACAATTGCCATCCTCCTGAGCTATTAACAATTTTCATCTATTTTCTCTAGTTATGGGCGAAAAGGATCGTATTCCATATGCAGAGTTGACTTTACGGTTGTCTCGGGTCAACAGACTGCTTGATCTAGGCGATTTAGCATAGGAAATTATATTCCGAAGGAGGAGGAGACAGTTAGCGTTATGTAAATCTTGTGGGGGGAACTAGGGTGACGAACTGGCATGGGTGCAAATTCAGGTCGGTGAGTGTACAAATATAGGACAAAGGGTCAAAATTCAGGACAAAAATTCAGGAAGTCAATATTCAGGACAAAAGGTAAGTTTTACTGACACATCAGAAGAGGTCGTGCAATAGCATAAAAGTGCGTAAATAGACAACCACTTACGTACTAGTTAAAAGAAGTTTATATTCGGTTGAGACAATTGTGCACTTGATGGTTTTTCAGTAAGCGCGCAGCTTTGTGCAAATATGCAGATCTTTTTTTGGTAACAAAACTGTGCCCTCCACCACCAACCTTTCCAGCCTCCCAGGGAAACGCCCGATCCGGCCGGTCCGGCCTTGCTACCACCCTCCAACGAAGGCCCTCTTCTTAACAATAGACCCTCTCTCATGTGTATTTAATTTCTTTTATAGTGGTACTCATCCCAAGTAAGTAGGACAGAGTGTCGGAGTGCGTTACATCTCACACATATTATATAGAGACATTGACTCATAGAAATGTGAAAGTCAATCTATAGGAACTGTATGTAAGATAATTGGGGTTACAAAGTGTAATCATTCTTTCATCCATCATTCAGTCTTTCACCATTCATTCTGTCCTTCTATCTGTGTGCCCATCCATATCAATATTCAACTATTTGTAAACCTATCCATCATCTATCCTTCCATCCATCAGTTCACTCATCCATCCCTCCACCCACCCTTTCACCTTATCCGTCTGTACACTCATCCACTCATCCACTCATTCTTCTAGCCATACATCCTTTCATCCACCCATCCATCTACTCATCCATTCATGAATCCATCCATTGACCCTTTCACTCATCCATCCTTTCTCTCCTCCATCCATCCTTTCTCTTATCCATCCATCCTTTCTCTCATCCAGCCACCCTTTCACTCCTTCACTCATCCATCCATTCTCTCATCCATCCAACCCTTCACTCATCTATCCACTCATCTATCCACCCTTCTGTCCATCCACCCTCCCTTTTACTCACTCATCCAGCCTTTCATCTACCCTTTCACTAATTTTTTTATTTTTGTTGAATTTTGAATTTGAAATTTATTATATTTGCATAGTTACTTAAAACCATTACAATGCGAATTTCAGATAGTACAATAAAATCATAAGATAATAATTACACATATGCAAAATTCATGTATCTTTAAAAGATTAAAACAGTTAAATTACTATCAAATAAAAATGCTTTGTTCTTCATGCTCATTGCTCTCAATGTAAATTATGCGTTCTGCCCGGCTTCCTTACTCTGTCTGGGCAGTGCTAGTATCCAAAAGGGGACCTTATTGAGAGTCCAGTCCCAGTGCTTATATGGAGGTTTCCCAAGTCGACCTTGTTGGTGACAGTCTCATGTCATAATTAAGAGTGCACACAGTAGTCGCAGCTTCTTAGCCTAGGCGGAGTTTAGGCATTCTATGGCATTTTTTTTTCTCGGCTGCCTCTAGGAATCTCACTAGTTTACAGTTTAATTGAGGTGTTGCTGGGTCAACACATGCCAAAACTGCTTGTCTCCTTGAGCGTATATATTTCTTTGGTTTAGGGGGACTCTTAGCAGCTGTCTCCTTTCCTGTATCAGCTCCTTGTAGGAGCATAATAAATGGATAATATCGCCCTGGCCATTTTTGCACAGACTACAAGATGTTCGAGATGTCTCCCTCTTCCATGGTGGAAAGTTCTGAGTGTACGGGATCAAGCCTAGGCGAAGTTTTAAGAATTTTAATTTCTTTGTCAGAGCCTCCTGAAGATAGCTTCTTGCTGGAGAATCCTCCCTCTGCTAAAGATCTTGCCATAGAAGTTGATTTAGAGTTTTGGGGGCCGATAGTCTAATTTTGTTCCAGCAGTTGGTATACGCGCCGTATCTGGCCCATGATTGCTTCAGTAGGCCAAATTCCAGCCTAATTTGCGCTGGGGAAGTGTAATTTGGAAGGTTAAACATGGTTCTGTATGCTTTTACTAAGGTTGTGTCCTACAATGTCCCATCTCTCTCTCTTATGGCTTCACTAACATAAATAATTGTGGGTAGAATTTTGGCCCGTGATGCTTTTAGTAGGGGACTTAATGTTGGGCCCAGTAGTTTAGATGTTCAGATTTCCGTAGTTAAATGCTAGCACCAACCCCTTTCTTTTAATCTCCTCTAGGTGTCGGGCAAATGTTCCTTCTTTGTCAATGTAAACACCTAGGTGCATATAGACTCCCGCTGAGTCTATTTGTGTGCCGCCCAGCTACCAGCTTCTCTCTGCCTTCCTTTTGTTATTAATTGACATAGTTCTAGTTTTCTTAAAGTCGATTGACAGCTTGTTTGCTTCAGCGTAGTCCTGCATGCTGTTAAGATGATGTTGCAAGCCTACTACTGTATGGCTAAGCAAGATTACGTTGTCCGCGTAAAGGAGTTTGGACAGTTGTGCCCACCATCCTGGGTACTTGAGAGTTGCTGGTGTTGAGTAAATGCGGAAGGTCTGCCATGAATAAATTGAATAACAAGGATGCCAGCACACAACCCTGTTTAAGGCCCTTCATTGTTTTTACTTTCCTTGTCAAATGCGTCCCTGTGCCAAATTTGACCTGTACCCAGGTATTGTTATGGAGGAGCATTATCATTTTTAAGAGAGCATTTGGGATCCCCCAGCTTGCCAGCTTCGCCCACAGTCTTGATCTGACAACATTGCCGAAGGCGGAGCTAAAATCGATAAAATAATGGTGCAGCTGCATTTTCTTCGAAATTGTGGCGTCTATGAGCAGGGATAGTGTCAGGATGTTCGTTGTTGTGCCTGTTTTCTTACAAAAGCCTGTCTGGTTTAGTGGAATTATATCATTTGCGTCCGCCCAGGCTGAAGCTCTTCCAACAACGTGCCCGAAAAGTATTTAGCCTCATTATCGATTAGTGCCACCAGCTGATAATTGCTGGGCGAGGCCTTGTTGCCACTTTCGTGGATAGGAACAATCGTGGAGCCTTTCCATTAATCTGGGATAACTCCCCCCTTGTCTCACTTCCAGGAATATTGTATGAAGTATTTTTGCCCACTCTGTCGCCCTCTGTTTAAACAGAGCAGACTGGATTCCATCCGGCCTGGTGCCCCTGCCCTTCTTCCCTTTATGATCTGCTGCTTAATTAGCAGGTGCGGAGCTTCGTCTCACGTTTCCTCCAGAAGTTGATTTGCGTTTGGGGATATATATATATATATATATATATATATATATATATATATATATATATATATATATATATATATATATATATATATATATATATATATATATATATATATATATATATATATATATATATATATATATATATATATATATATATATATATATATATATATATACTTATACTTATACTTATACTTATACTTATACTTATACTTATACTTATACTTATACTTATACTTATGAGCAAGGGCACTGAGTTGCCCGAAACGCGTCATGGCGGTGGTGCAGGGCGAAATGAATATATATCTGCACCTGAATCTGGGTCTGCGTCCGTCTTTAGTGCATCGTATGCTGCAAGCGGACATTAATCATATATATATATATATATATATATATATATATTCACTGAAAAAACCATAGGTTTGACACCAGTTATAGTTAGCTGGAAATGTTACTGATATAAAACCAATGAAATTCCACGTTATAGTTAGTTGGACTCACTATAACTTGCGCGTGTAATGCACTGCTGATGACGTCACATATTACATCAAATTTCCAGCTAACTATAACTGGTGTCAAACCTATGGTTTTTTCAGTGAATTTCATAGGTTTTGTAAATGCTACTTCCTAACTATAACGTGTGTAAAACCTATGGTTTTTTCAGTGAATTTCATTGGTTTTTAAAATGCTAATTCAGAAATATCTCGTGTATACAACCTATACTTTTGTCAATAAAGTTCTGGCAATATTTTTTTCGGAAACCAGCCGTTTTCTTCACTGATCAAGTTGCATAGAGACTCCTTGTAAAGCGATACAGAATTAGAAAGTCTGTACCTTGCCTTTTTTTTCAACGCATTAAAATTTGCCTGTAAATAAAAATAGCCTTTCTAAACTTTCGTGCACGACCCGGTGTGCGCACTCTCGGCAACAGTTCTCAATAAAATGGATAGCGCATTTCTAGGCTTTCGTGCGCGACCGACTGCGCGCACCCGCCTATATTTTTCGTGAAAACTTTGCAATCTGAACTTATTGAATTTCTTTATAGACCAATCAAAGAACTTATACTACGTCAAAGAGACTAAACCTAGGCTTCTTTTTTAATATTATGAACATTTTCATTAAATGGAGCCGAATGTCTTTTTAAACTTTCGTGTGTGACCGAATGTACACACCTTGGTATTTTAAAAAAATATATAAAAGGTTTTATACTTTAACAATTGTATGCTTGAATCGAGCTCAGAAGATATATTAAATCCGGATATGTTTGGATTTACTCCTTTTCACGTTTTGAAACTTTGCTGAATTAGACCGCTACTTCCAAATGGCGTACGTGACCAGATACTATCACCGCGTACACGTCCTGAGACGCGCATGTGAAGTCATGTGACTTGAAAACAACACTTCCAATTGGTTCTTAGTAGTTTCTATTCTGCAATTTACACGGAGGACTCCACCCACTTCCCTCACTATCTTTTGTACTCTCAAAAGAGAACAACGTTCAACATCCTTTGGAAGACTTTGCTGAAATGGCTGCCGCCCCGCATTCATCTTCCGAATCTGAAGGAAATGAGCGACTACCTTTAAAAAGAAAAAGGAATCTTTTATTTGGCAATTTTTCACTTATCCTGAAGAACAAAAGAAATTGAATGCGCCAAAAGTTACCTGCACGATATGCAATTCGGTTCTCTCAAGAGGAAATCCAAGAAAAAAATATTCCTTTTCCATACATACCATGGTGCGGCATGTCAAACAAGTGCACCCTGTGGAATTCGCACAGGCATCGACAAGAGCCCTGGCCATGCTATTACCATCAGAGGTGGCCAGCACATCTTCTGATCGACGACCTGTATCTCCATCGAGTGCTGTGATGGACTTGAGACCATATCTTGCAAAGGTGCACATGAAATGCAACGAGTGTGGAGAAATTCTTCTGTACGGAGAGCAGAGCCTCATTCTTACTAAACTAAAAATTGAGAGTCATAAATGCCCCAAGAAAAGATAAATTTCTTCATTTCATTTTGATCCTGTGTCACACATGAAAATGTTGTTGCAAGTTTAAAAAATCAAAAACAACACAACACTTGTTTAAAAAAAAAAAAAAAAAAAAAAAGTTCTTTTCAGAACTAACTCATTCTACCAAAAAGAGCTCCAGGAGCATATTATAAAGGGGGTTTATCTCCGCTTTTTTGGCTTTCGTTCGTGCGCGACCGTGTGCGCGCACCCGCCTATATATTTCGTGAAAACTTTGCAATTGCAACTTATTAAATTTCTTCATAGACCCATCAAAGAACTTATACTACGTCAAAGACACTAAACCTAGGCTTCTTTTTTATTATTATGAAAATTTTCATTAAATGGAGCCGAATGTCTTTTTAAACTTTCGTGCGTGACCGAATGTACACACCTTGGTATTTTTAAAAAAAATATATAAAAGGTTTTATACTTTAACAATTGTATGCTTGAATCGAGCTCAGAAGATATATTAAATCCGGATGTGTTTGGATTTACTCCTTTTCACGTTTTGAAACTTCGCTGAATTAGACCGCTACTTCCAAATGGCGTACGTGACCAGATACTATCACCGCGTACACGTCCTGAGACGCGCATGTGAAGTCATGTGACTTGAAAACAACACTTCCAATTGGTTCTTAGTAGTTTCTATTCTGCAATTTACACGGAGCACTCCACCCACTTATCTCACTATCTTTTCTACTCTCAAAAGAGAACAACGTTCAACATCTTTCGAAAGACTTTCTTTTCACGCGATAATGTGAACTACTGAGATTGTTACAGGATTTTCTATCAGATATGTGTTCCCATTTCTGTTGAAGCACTAACACCGTGGAAAATTCCACCGATAGCAGTGATATTTTTAACGCCGAGCACCGGCGATTTTTATCACTTAGAAGCCTTCCTATTATGAAGGTTTATCTCCTAAGTCTCTGATTCTCAAACTGTGCAACGCGGCTCCCCTGTGTGCCGTAATGAAGTGCTAGGGGCGCCGCCCACACTCTAGTGTGACTAACCATCTATAAATTCCACAGACATCTCTACCCTGTTATCTGCAATTGTGAGCATCAAAAGGAGCTGCGCTACGCCCCTGTGAGAGGCCTCACTCCCACTGCTGCAACGGCTTGGCAGTCCTCCAGATGCACAGGAACAGCCCCTCCGATCCATTGAAGTTCTGTGTCGGTCTCAATACCACTTACGAAATGAAAATAAGCACTGAAGAATATTCAAGCATGTAGTACTCCTCCTGCTACAGCATACAGAATGCATTGTATTACCTATAAAAAAGTGAAACACCCACGCTACAATCATATAGAATACTTCCTCTAAAGAAGCCTGTGAATAACTTTAAAACATCAGGTTAACCTTTTTTTACTCTCTCATCATTGTTAAAGATAAGTATTTACAATACTATATTAAACAATGCCATGGTTGTTGCTTTTTAATTTTAAAAATCTTGCAATCTTTCACAAACCCAATACTCATGGCTTCTTTTTCGTGACAAAAATATTGCAATATTACATACCTACATAGAATAACAGAAAAAACATAAAACTACAAAGGCCAAACAGTCTACTAAACGCGGATTTATAACCTATGGGGCAGATTTATGTTAACTACTTCATACCCAGATATGCACCAGTTAATGTGCACCACAGTATGCTAGTGCTCCGTTACCCATGGTGTGCCACATTTGAAATGTGGCGCACCATGGTACAAAAACACCATACATGCGTAACACATCTGTGCTGAAAAAGTAATACATTGCTAGAGTTGCATCGCAACTGTGATGCAGCTCCAGCAAGGCTCACCAATGCACTATATTCACAATCCTGCGTCAATACCTACGCCTGCTTCAAGCACATGCACAGTTTTGAAACAGCATGGGCCTGAAAGTCACTGAGTGAAATATCATACATTACAGTCAGCCACTTTCAAGACGCATTCCTTCAGAGGAACACTTACCGTTTATTAGAGGTAGATCGTCCGACTCCACCGGAGGACACCCCTAATAAAAAAGACATATATATAAAATGCGGACTAGCCGCTGTATCGTGCTAGCAAACTTTAACTTAAAAATCGTTAGAAAAAACAAAAGGAATCGAGCAAAATCAGTAGGCCACTGATAGGATCTCTTTTTGACCTCGCTAAAATAGAAACATTAGGAACAACCCCTCATGAGAAATATGAAACTAGTAAGAGAAACCGAGCTCGACGCCATGATGGCTGCAACATAGCTCGGCTCCGCCGCCCACCCCGCCCAAAATAACGACAAACCCTATGCAAATATTATAAATAAATACAACACACCAGCAAAGTAACAGGGTAAAACGTTTTATTAAATAACTATTTACATGGCAGCCTGCTGCAACATGAAAACAACACTTCCAATTGGTTCTTACTAGTTTCTATTCTGGAATTTACACGCAGCACTCCACCCACTTCTCTCACTATCTTTTCTACTCTCAAGAGAGAACAACGTCCTACATTTTTCGGAAGACTTTGGTGAAATGGCTACCGTATCTCATTCATCTTCCGAATCTGAACAAAATGATCGACTACCTTTAAGAAGAAAAAAAGAATCTTTCATCTGGCAATTTTTCACTTATCCTGAAGATCAAAAGAAAGTAAATGCACCAAAAGTAACCTGCACGATATGTGACTCGTTTCTCTCAAGAGGAAATCCAACAAAAAAATATTCCTTTTCCATACATACCATGGTGCGGCATGTCAAACAAGTGCACCCTGTGCAATTTGCAGAGGCATCGACAAAAGCCCTGGCCACGCTATTACCATTAGAGGTGGCCAGCACATTTTCTGATCGACGACCTGTATCTCCATCGAGTGCACAGATGGACTTGAGATATTTAACTATATATGGTCTATAACCTATGTTTTTTTCAGTGAATTTTCAAGGTTTTGTAAATGCTAATTCCTAACTATATATGGTCTATAACCTATGGTTTTTTCAGTGAATTTGCTCCGCCGCCCACCCCGCCCAAAATAACGACAAACCCTATGCAAATATTATAAATATATACAACACACCAACAAAGTAACAGGGTAAAACGTTTCATTAAATAACTATTTACATGGCAGCCTGCTGCAACATCGATCCAAATGCATGACACTGTTCCTGTCAAGGTAGCATAGCTGGCGGCCTAGGGGTAGAGGACCGTTGTGCAAATACCCCGGGGAGGACTCTGGATATGCTTGGTCCCTGAGATTCTTCGATGTCACTGCCTTCCACAAATGGCATAAGTCCTGGATGTTCGGTGCCATACTTGAGGGTTTGACCCAAAGACACGTCCTGCGGTGCCCTGGTCCAACCATCGCATATACCTGCGCCAGGAGACGGCGTGGGGTGCACTGGAAGGGAGAGGCGGCGCGAACGAGCCTCCCCCACCCCCCCAGGTGGAGGTTTCTCAGCTACACCCCTAAAGACACGTCCTGCGGTGCCCTGGTCCAACCGTCACATATACCTGCGCCAGGAGACGGCCACATCCACGACTTATGCCATTTGTGGAAGGCAGTGACATCGAAGAATTTCAGGGACCAAGCATATCCAGAGTCGTGGATGTTGGGTGCCATAGTTGAGGGTTTGACCTAAAGACACGTCCTGCGGTGCCCTGGTCCAACCATCACATATACCTGCGCCAGGAGACGGCGTGGAGTGCACTGGAAGGGAGAGGCGGCGCGAACGAGCCTCCCCCACCTCCCCAGGTGGAGGTTTCTCAGCTACACCCCTAAAGACACGTCCTGCGGTGCCCTGGTCCAACATCACATAAACCTGCGCCAGGAGACGGCGTGGGGTGCACTGGAAGGGAGAGGCGGTGCGAACGAGCCTCCCCCACCTCCCCAGGTGGAGGTTTCTCAGCTACACCCCAGCGCTTCACTGATCTCCTTGTCCTCAGTCAAGCATCAATAGTAAGATTTTCATAGGTGAGTGTAGGTTCATAGTTTGCCATCCACAGACTAAAAGCCTGGAGTGGGAGTGAAAAAACCATAACTAGGTAAGAAGGAACGCAGAGGCTGTAGGAAGGACTCTGGATATGCTTGGTCCCTGAGATGCTTCGATGTCACTACCTTCAACAAATGGCATAAGTCCTGGATGTTGGGTGCCATAGTTGAGGGTTTCACCTAAAGACACGTCCTGCGGTGCCCTGGTCCAACCATCACATATACCTGCGCCAGGAGACGGCGTGGGGTGCACTGGAAGGGAGAGGCGGCGCGAACGAGCCTCCCCCACCTCCCCAGGTGGAGGTTTCTCAGCTGCACCCCAGCACTTCACTCGACATAGGCGGCCGGCTCCCGGGGTCCGGCGGAACTTTTAGCCTTTTGGTGACTCTTCCATTCTGGACTTTGTCCCACAATCCGTTTGACCGGAAGACACGTCCTGCGGTGCTCTGGTCCAACCATCACATATACCTGCGCCAGGAGACGGCGTGAGGTGCACTGGAAGGGAGAGGCGGCGCGAACGAGCCTCCCCCACCTCCCCAGGTGGAGGTTTCGCAGCTGCACCCCAGCACTTCACTCGACATAGGCGGCCGGCTCCCGGGGTCCGGCGGAACTTTTAGCCTTTTGGTGACTCTTCCATTCTGGACCTTGTCCCACAATCCGTTTGACCTGAAGACACGTCCTGCGGTGCCCTGGTCCAACCATCACATATACCTGCGCCAGGAGACGGCGTGGGGTGCACTGGAAGGGAGAGGCGGCGCGAACGAGCCTCCCCCACCTCCCCAGGTGGAGGTTTCTCAGCTGCACCCCAGCGCTTCACTCGACAAGATGAGTTGCGCCCGCTCCTGCGGCACATTGCCTCGCTCGGCCAGCTGAATTACGCCTGCTCTTGCTATTACAGCGTCTCACCCGCCATCCGGCTGAATTGCACCCACTCTTGCGGTACAGCGACAGGCGGCTGCCACGGAGCTCAGGAAATGGCGGTCGGCTCCACAGACTTGGGCCTGGCCTGCAAGGATGGCTCTGGACAACCCTGGAACTCGGACGCTTGACTGCTACGGCATGGGCCCCATTCCCAAAAGCGTCCCATCAGCCTTGAAGATTCTACAAGAGTCACCGGGGCCCCCGACTCCCGCAGAGTTCCGGTGGGGAGCTTCTGCCATGATTGCTCGCAGAATGGCCACGACGTAGCCACGGGGTGCTCTCATGCTGACGCCAGCTTCAGTCTGAAACTTACAGAAACACTGTAGACTACCAATTCAATCAGTTCCGGTGGAGCCCCAACGACGTATCGCGTTGTTGCATAATGCGTCATATGACACGCCGCGTTAGCGCACCCGGAAGTGCTCCGTGCGCGAGGCGCGAAGCGCAGCTTCCCGGAAGCAATCCGGGGCGCGGCGCGGAGCGCGTAACGTAAGCATAACAGGTCATGTGACTTGTTAATAAAACTTTTCATTGGTTTAGAAATATTTTTTGTCCCAAATGATGAAAACCCCTCCTTGTTTCCTCTTGGCTCCTGCCCCCTCCCCAAGTCTTGCTCGGCCAGCTGAGTTTCGCCCACTCTTGCGGCCTACGACATGGATACGCCGGGGCGTTATGGATCAGTATGAGCAAATATACACTTGGGGATTCACAAGCAACAACAAGCCTTTGTATTTGGGGCTCTAAATCAACAACAGTGACAGAGAACAGAACAGAACTAAGCACTCAGGGGCTACGTTTAAACGTAACATCATCTCCCCAAAGTTACATCACCTTACACACACATCCACTCTGATCTCCTTGGCCTCAGTCAAGCATCAATAGTATGATTTTCATAGGTGAGTCTAGGTTCATGGATTTCCATCCACAGACTAAAAGCCTGGAGTGGGAGTGAAAAAACCATAACTAAGTAAGAAGGAAGGCAGAAACAGAATCTTCCTCTGCAACATCCGGCTCTGCATCGCTACTTACTTATAAATGCAGAAAAAACTCAATTAACACTAGGGCTCTTTTCAGAGCCACCTTATATCAAAGCACTGAAACTTCTGATTTATCTCCATTTTCACACTCTTGTAAATAGGTGTGCGCGCCCGAGTGCGTGCACCCCGCAACTTTAAAAAAAAAATATATATATATTTTCGCCTTTAAGGACCTTACTGCACATCCTGAGAAAACCTACGCAGCAAAACAATCTCTACCTTCTCCCCTTTCCATGTTCCAACGCTTTGAAATGAACAATATATTTACTCGCAGTGACAAAATGGCGGTCAACACTTCCTGATTTCCTTCGAATCGAACGTTAACAGACGTCACGCAGCAAAAAAAAATTCCGCTCGCGCGCGGCCGCTTGAGTGCGCGCACCCGTGCGCGCGTATAGATATATAATTGACTTTAACTTTAATTTTCTCAGCAACTACTGAACGGATTTACACCATTCCAAAAAAAGCGTAATCTGCGAGCCGGACTCTACAGTTTTGCCAAATTTCTTATAAATCCATTCAGCCGTTCGACCTGTAGCCGTGTCTAAACGTCCTATGGAAAATAACATGGAGAAAACACGTTTTGGGACCCCCCTTTTATCTCAGCCCCCACTTCACCAATCCCCCCCAAACTTTCAGGGAAGGAGCGCAGCGGACCGAGCCATCTTCTTTGAGAAATTCGCAAAGATTCATCCACCAGGGCCAAAGTTAATCCAAATAGAATGTTGAGGATTTCCTATGGAAACTAGGTCCTAACTATAACTACCTCGCCAGTAGGTAAAATATATATATATATATATATATATATATATATATATATATATATCTTCCACAAGTTGCCACTGCCTTGAGGACGCTACTCTCACAGAGGGTGATTCACGATCATTTATTAAAAGAACCCGGCATTTCATACCGATTATTTACAGTCCCAGCCTGACGCGTTTCAGAGCATTCTCGCTCCTTTCTCAAAGGCTTGCTTCGTGCATCCTCATTTCTGGCTCCCATAGTTCCCGTTGTGTTTTCACTTTTATTGGCCTCCGGTGTGCCTTTTTTATGGAATTAGTCCCTGTGCACACTGGGAACTGTGGTCCGTTTCTGCCTTCTTGTTACCGTTCAATAGGTTTGGTGCACTTTGCAATTTGAAACTGACTACATTTAACAACCCTCCAGTGGGTCTCAGAACAAAAGTCCGGTTCCGCATTGTTTTCCCTACTGTGCCGCATTCAGACATTGAAACAGTTCCAATTCTGGCGATCCTGCATCTTTTCTTCAGGACGGTGCAATCCTCCACGGATGGGCCATCCGCGTATTAAATCTTCCACAAGTTGCCACTGCCTTGAGGACGCTACTCTCACAGAGGGTGATTCACGATCATTTATTAAAAGAACCCGGCATTTCATACCGATTATTTACAGTCCCAGCCTGACGCGTTTCAGAGCATTCTCGCTCCTTTCTCAAAGGCTTGATTCGTGCATCCTCATTTCTGGCTCCCATAGTTCCCGTTGTGTTTTCACTTTTATTGGCCTCCGGTGTGCCTTCTTTATGGAATTAGTCCCTGTGCACACTGGGAACTGTGGTCCGTTTCTGCCTTCTTGTTACCGTTCAATAGGTTTGGTGCACTTTGCAATTTGAAACTGACTACTTAACAACCCTCGTTAAATGTAGTCAGTTTCAAATTGCAAAGTGCACCAAACCTATTGAACGGTAACAAGAAGGCAGAAACGGACCACAGTTCCCAGTGTGCACAGGGACTAATTCCATAAAGAAGGCACACCGGAGGCCAATAAAAGTGAAAACACAACGGGAACTATGGGAGCCAGAAATGAGGATGCACGAAGCAAGCCTTTGAGAAAGGAGCGAGAATGCTCTGAAACGCGTCAGGCTGGGACTGTAAATAATCGGTATGAAATGCCGGGTTCTTTTAATAAATGATCGTGAATCACCCTCTGTGAGAGTAGCGTCCTCAAGGCAGTGGCAACTTGTGGAATATATATATATATATATATATATATATATATATATATATATATATATATATATATATATATATATATATATATATATATATATATTATTTTTGTTGAGTTTTATATAGGACGTACTAGAACCAAGACATCGGGTCTCAGAGCACTTACCTAGCACTAGTTTTGTTACAGTAGGACACATTCATTTTTGTCAGGCACTTTTACATCCATCCATTCACCCTTTCACTTATCAATTCATCAATCCATCCATCAGTTCACTCATCCATCCATCAGTTCACTCGCCTGCCATCTACCTTTTCACTCATCCATCCATCCTTTTACCCCTCCATCTACCCTTCCACCCACCCTTCCACCCATTCATCCATCTATTTACCTTTTCTCTCATCCATCTGCTTGCTCATCCATCCATCCTTTCTTTCATTATCCATCCACCCTTTCATTCATCCATTCACCCTTTCACTAATCCTTCCAGCCGTCCACCCATCCCTTACCTTACACACCTTTTCACTTTAAGTATGAGCTGAGCCTTTGTCTGCTGAGTTGGAGACAGAAGTGGCCCATCAAGGACTTAACCCCTGCTGTAGTTCCTAAAGCAAGGGGTGGGGCAGAGGAAGACGAACTATGCCCCTGTACACAGGCAATCTGAAAAAGTAGAAGTCATGGGTCATGCATGATGCACGGAGCCACTGTGACATGGTGTTGTTTCCAGGGCTATAAGTGAGATGAAAATACTGGGCGGGGGTCTCTCCAAAGGGGATGTTCGAGGTAATTAAGGGCATGGCTTAAAACACCTAAGCAAAAAATCTGTGCTCGGCATAGTGTTCCACCCGACTGGTAATTTGCTGCTACTGACATTGCATCCAGATATATAACACAACAAGTAGTGTTACACCTACAAACCAGAACTATTGGCTTTGTCAATGGTTGCTAGTTCCGTAAAATTAAAAAAAGCAGCAACCATGGCTTGGTTGAATAGAACATTGAAAATGGGTCGGTTATAAAATGAGACAGTGAAAGACCCATAATTTCTTTTTTTTACCTGTTTCACCACCTTTCCATGAACTGGATTCTCACCTAGCAACATGGGCGTTTTTGATCATTTCTTCCACCTGATTGAATGTCCTGCCCTAAATTGAGCCATGAGGCCCACCACATGCAGTAACAGCACAGACTGGCCCATTGTCATTCTGTATGTGGCAATCAGCCACAGACAGAATGACCATGGATGGGGTGGGGCTTCTCTTGTGCTCAGAGGAGTGTGAGTGAGGTGGCCCAATCAGGGATCTGAGGCTTCTGGCAGGGGAACAGTGATGTTCAAAAAACAGTACGAAATCCTTGGGTTTATTCAAAGAACAATGTAAGTGTGTAGCAAGCCACTACTAAAAATTAACATCGCTATCAACACAGAACCAATGGCTACACACCACAGCAATGACTGTGGGCACTTCCCTTTTCAGGACGAAATCCCTCTCTCACCAAAGGTGACCTGCTTCATTATATGGGATTCTCCTCTCAAAGGAAGACCTAGGTCCTTTGAGGGCTACAACCCCCTCTCTGAGAGGGAGGAGCTCAGGGATGTTTTCAGATATTGGTAGGATGTTCTAAATCCACATATGAAGAGAAAACAGTGTGAGTGAGGGTGCAGCGCAAAGAAAAAGCAAATGTGAAGGAAGTGAAACTAAAACTGACTAGGGAGCGTAAAAAGTATGCTTTATTTCAATACACCCACTGCCAGGATTAAAAGACAGTGCACCAGCGGTATGGATTTAAACTGCGTAGGTGGTGTGAAAAATAGTGGTCAATATGCTTCAGCCTAGGACCCAAACGTGGGCATGGCTTTCATCAGGACCTGTAATGGTGCTGCTGCATAAAATGTGTAAGTGAGTAAACAGAAAAAGGATACACAAACAGACACTTTTCTCAGTCCATCTGTTCCATAGGGAAGAATTACCTATAATAAGGAAGCAAAAAAAAAACACCAAAGATCATGTATACATTCATAAGAATGCTGCACAGGTAATGTCAAAAGTAGGTTCTGTACGGATAAGCGAAATAAAAACAAAAGAACAGTCTTACCCGCAATTGCTGGGTAAGCAACCCCACCTCAACCTGGCAACAGCTCAGGAAGGGGGCACCGCTCTGAAAGAAACAATGTAAATGCCATTAGCAAACCATGTTCTACATCCGTCCAAGGGTATTCATTAACCAATTTCAAGAACTCAAATAGACATGCAATCGGGAGCATATTTAAAACCAGGGAGCCCGAAATGAGAGGCACAGAACAATGAGACTTGACAACCAGAGCCCACTGGATCAGACCACCAAGTGGCTCGATAACTTTAGCAAAATGCGTCACCCTAATGTGTTCCTACGCTTTTGTGGGAGCCCTTTGTTTGATAAAGTGTTTTTTTAGTAAAAACATTAAAACGATCAGCCCATTAAGGCTGTGCGTAGTGCTACATCCAACCTCTACGGATGCGAAAATGTGTTTTTTGTCAAAATGTTGGAGCAAACAGCCAAATGTGGTTTGTACGCAATTTTTACCCAAGCCTCTATGAATACTCCAGTGAGGCTAACATAATGTCTCCATAGAATCAGCAACAGAGACTCAAAGCCTTAAGCGTTTTACATGTGTCATTAAACCACACAGTGCTGGGTCTCAACTGTGTTGCATATGTCATGAAACCGCTATACACACAGTAGTAGTGGAGCTGCATACCGGGAGCACTCAGCCCACTCTGTCCGTAGGGTAGGCTTAGGGTTTCCCAGGCCAGTTGTGGCCGTCTGACAGCCTACGCCAAGCAAGTCAGAAGGGATCGGAGTCTGCTAAAGAAGTCCTTGGTGAGCGGCATAGGTATATTGATGAATAGGTATAGAAACTTGGGTAGGACCACCATCTGTGCGATAGCCAGTCGTCCAGAAAGAAAGAGTCGTAAGTCCCAGGACCCCCCTTCACCAGCCATGCAATTGCGTTGCCAAAGTTTGTGAGCCAGAGCTGTGTTATGTCTCGGTGGATCATTAATAACTGTCCTCCACCCTCTCCAGAAGATATTCCGTAGGGAATTGAGCTGTAGCTTCAGTTAAGACAAGATTTGTTCACAGGCTTAAGCTAAGATTTGTCTTTTTGAGATAGGGTGTTCCATGGAGCATGCTACATCTTGAACCGTTTGGAGGTGTGTAAGTTGAAAAATAGCTATGTTGCATCATGCACTTTCATCGCTTGAAGAACATCCACAGTTGTGAAAAGCCCCAGAGTCACAAAGGGCTCAACCTAGCTTGTTTTAAAAGGAGGTTTGACCCAAGTTAGTTTCTTAAATTGAGCCAATCACCACATTTCCATGTACGTTTCTGGGCAAAAACAACATTTTGGAGACTTTCTGAAGGCAAGGTTATTAGTCATGAAGTAATGTAATCCCTTAAGGTTCCTCAAGGGATTAAGGGCAGTCTTCTCACCAGCAGAAGATACATGTATGAGCACTTAGAAGTGTTGTGTCCTTGTGATGCAGAAGGTGAAATGTACATCAGTGTGCCAGTTAGCATCCCCATCTATCTTTGTTTTCAACCTTCTTCCAAAAATAGCCAAGCGTGTCAAGCTTGGTGCCCCCTTAAGCAACAAGATTAATGTCAGGTGGAATTAGCATTACATTTGACCACTTTTCAGAACAAATTGTCAGAATTATAGTAATGGGTGAGCCCAAATCTGCTATGACCCTATTAGAAGTTTTACCCACTTTAATTTTACAAACTGGATCATCTTTGTTCATATTTACTTCCGAATGGTCAAAATACAACTCAACCTCTCCCGGTTCTAAGACTTACTTTCATGCACACTATTAACTTGTACATTTGTATCACTGCGTTTTCAAAATGGCCAGATTGCATATGTTGCATGTTTTACTTTTTGCTCAACAATTACTTGCATTGGCAAAATGGTTACGCAAACCACACTTGAAACCTAAATTATGTTTAGACTCATCATTTTCCCATCCCACAGCATTATTTTTGTTTAGTGTTGGCTTTAACGAATTTATGACAAATCAAAGAGAATTTGATGCAATATCAGCTTCACGTTTGTTCTGTTCCTTTGAAGCTACACCAGATCTCTCAATTCATTTACTGATCTCAGTGTTTTCCCACTATCTTGAATTGTAGCGACAATGCAATCTGCTTATGTCCTTTCTTGCTATAATATGCCACAACAGTTTGATCCCAAAAATACTGCTCAATTGATCATTTGTACTCCCAAAACGATGCCAGAATACGTAGTTCCACCATAGCTATCAATGGGTTCATTACACTCAAGAAATGTCTCTTCCTACCTCAATACTGGGCTCTTGACTAAAACGTTTACTAAGTCTTTTACTGCCTCAGAATACTCATCGAAGATGCTCAATAGAACCAAGCCAGCTTCTGTCTCCAGGAGATTTTCAAATATGCTCTGGCCTTTAGCCCCCAAACCACTGTACAGTATTGCAAACCTTTTTTCATTGTCAATTTGCACCCCCATCAACCACAATAAGGTATATTTCAACATTTCTGTCTCATTGCTTTCATCCCACCGTTTGAGTTCTTGGTACAGTTTAAAAAAAATAAAGAGTGGGCACACTAACAACCTGCATACTCTTCACAGTAAACTCAACGTTTGTGAAAATGAGAAAACAAACAGTAGCTGGCTGGTGTTACTGCAAGTTAGTTCACAAATGTATCCGTTACAATGCCTTTTCACTTAATCACATAAGCATGTAAAGTGTAGTCGCACATAACCACACAATAACATGTCTGCCGAGTAGCTGTCTGCTGACAGCGTCACCGTAACAATGCTTAAGATGTGCACACCGCTGCTTGTAAAAGATTGTGCGAGAAAAACAAGCACCGTCACCCGATGGTTTGCGATGTGTGTGTAAATATATATATATATATATGTGTGTGTGTAAATATGTATATATATATATATATATATATATGTGTGTGTAAATATATATATATATATATATATATATATATATATATATATATATATCTATGTATATATATATATCTATTTGTGTGTGTATAATAATCTCTCTCTCAGATATGGAAAGGTCGTATGCCCAAGACCGGGCTTCTAGATAATGGAAACTACTTACCTTGATTCTGTATAGAACCAGTGCTAAATACTATAATAAAGTTGGTAATAAGAGAGGTATAAAACCTGTTAGGTTGGAAACTAATTACTTTATAAATGCATATACATCATATTTACAGTAATATGATGGGGGACCCAGAACAAACTGTATGAAAAGGTTTATTTCTGGTACAGGCGGGGCCCTTCATAGGGACAGGATTTTGTTGGAACAGGAGGCCTTCCTAATATAGGATTGTCTCAATGTCTGATCGGACTGTGCTCCCTTCCCTGGAAGTGCTTTCACAGAATGACTTTTTGTTTTCGTTCATTTTGAAGAATGAAACTTATAGGCATGGGTATATCAAGAGCAAAGCAACATTGACCATTTTCGGATATATCAGAGTGGGGTACTCTATTTGTAATGCAGGCTAGTTTGAAGGCACTTTTTGTTAGGTTTCGCCCTGGCGGTAGCACTGTGCAGCAGTGCTCGCGCAGGGCGAAATCTAATGTTATCTCAGTAGTGGGGACTTGAAACCGCCCCTTCTTCCATTGGCTAGCTCCATAAATGGAGGCTAGCCATTGGAAGACATCGTTGTCAATCACTCTTTCCCCGTCAGGACGCGATTCGGGGGTGTTTCTGGGTCTTTTTTTAAGTCCCGCCCTCTCCTCTTCCCATTGGCTGGAATTTTACCTTCCAGCCAATGGGAAGGGGAGAGCACGCAAACACGCCCCCGAATCCCGAAACGACCTGTTGCTCTGTTCCAGACTTGTCTTAAATAAAGCAGTATATCACTAATAATATCTGGGTTTGTGAGTCTCCACACAGAGCAAGACCTAGGCTGGTGTAATTATTGGTTTTGGGGGACTGGGGATGGCAGTGAGGGGTAAGACGAGCCTCGAGTTGCTTTCTGAAGAGCAGCAGGTTGGGTTCGGATGTTTGACGAGCTCTTTCTTCCGCGCGTGCTGTGAACATTCACGCTGGGGGACTTGAGGCATTTGTTTGAAGGTTTGACCAGATGCTGGTGTGAGTTGATAACCTGTCTACCCTCGCCCTTAACCCAGACATAAATCGTAATCTTTGCCCCAATCATATCTCGAACCCCGATTCTGTCCCTCAACCTAGTGTTTGCCCAGCCTAACATTTACATGTTGCCCTATTCTGTAAATTGCAGGCGGTTCCTTATCACTGATGACATTGTGCTCAACTCGTGGACTTTTATTAAACAAATCATCTTCAGGTGTGTTAGTTCAATGGTCTTATCTAAAGGGGCCCCCATGTGGCGACAGAGCAGG
The DNA here is from genome assembly GCF_964261635.1 of Lissotriton helveticus. Taxonomy (NCBI): domain Eukaryota; kingdom Metazoa; phylum Chordata; class Amphibia; order Caudata; family Salamandridae; genus Lissotriton; species Lissotriton helveticus. The sequence continues at coordinate 1,956,774,263 of NC_136065.1, read as the reverse complement.
GGTGGCGCCTCCACCGAGACTGTGAGCGGGAGAGCCCCACCCGCTCCTGCTGCGGGGCTTGTCTCGTAGTTTGCGTTGTTTCCTTTCTTCGGGCTCACGACTGCGCCGCCTTCCGGCGTCCGTGTGCGCCGCTCCGCGCCTGGCAGCGTGCCGGACCTGGTGGTGCCCGCGGGAGGCCTGGGATTGGCATGGAGCCACCCCCCCCTCCGGGGGCAGCTTTCCGTGGCGCTGCATGCATTGTTCCCGGGTTAGGAGGACTGCCACGAGGACTGCCAGGCAGCTAAGGGCCGGTGAGTCGGCGCCCAGGAGGTTTCAGGCCGGGCCCCGCTGTGCCTTGGGCTCTGGTCAGCTGGGGCAGAGCCCTGCCTCCCGCAGCACACCTTGTGTTCACCCCATAGCCCCCTCGCCTTCTGACACGAGGGGTGCAGGTCCGGGTGGGTGACTGGAAGGAAGGGGTGGGGTAGAGGGAACACGCAGTGGCTAGTTCAGCAGTGCCCGGAAGCATATTTGAATGTGTCAGCAGGATGTGAACTCAGTGTGTGAAGGGCTGTGTGGTGTGGTTGGGGCTAGGTCTGGAGGAAGCAGATGTGGGTAAAGGTGGGTGTTCTGCGGGCCTGGGTGTGGAAAAGGGCAAAGGTGAGAGGGCCCTTGGGTGTGACCAGGCTGCTTGTGGCTGGAGTGGTGTGGGTGTGAAAGACAAAGGGATGGGGCGACGAGGAGGGCTGCAGGAAGGGGTGGTTGTGAAAGTGTGCATGGTGCTTCGACAGCACTTAATTAAGAAACAGGAGAGGTTGCTTTATTGTAGATTGACGGACACGCGGTGTGCCTGGGACCCTCTTGTATTCATGGCTGACATGAATTACGCCATATTTTTGCTGTTTTTCTGTTTTTTACATAGCGCGAATTCGACCCGAAGGTATTGAAGCGCTTTACATGAACACCAGTTACATTACACAAATACACAGTTATTTTTTGCAGGCACAGGGAGATTAAGTGATTTGCCCAGAATCACAGGAGTTGACCCGACGCCAGACTCGAACCCGGTTCCCTAGTTTCAAAGTCGTCAGCTCTGGCTATTAGCCCACATCATAAGTATACTGTACTCCACAGACCTAATCTTCCTCTGGTGCTCACAGATAGAGTGTAGTTTTAAGACCCTTGGTCTGTGTTTCCTGCCTGGGACTCTCCTCAAGATCTCCCGTGTGTATTTCCTTTCCCAGGGGCGAGGCAAGCCCTCCTCCGACTAACCAGCTCCTTGTAGAAGCCCGCTTTGCCTGCCAGGGGACTTGTTTAAAGTGCAGAGGACACGGTTGGGAGGCGTGTGCCAGCGCCGGTGTGGGGGCTCCCCTTTGGAGAGGCCCCCACTCAAGCGCAGCGGGGGGGCCTGGAAGTTAAGTGTCAAATGCGGAGTGAAAGCTCAGTGTGGACAAGTCAGGGCAGTGGCTTCTCCACTCTTGGATTGTCTTTAGTGCTCACTCGCCTGTCCGTGCTGGTTCATGTTGGTGTTGCCTGCTCTCGTCCTCTCCGCAGAATCACAAACAGCAGAGCTATACCTCACGTTGCACAGGTTCAAGTCCATCATAGCCCTGCTCTCGCTCGTGTTGAACAGATCACCTTGGGTAATGTTCCTTTGGGTAATGTCCGCGCTATATAAAAATGCCCTAAATAAAAATAAATAAATACTGCTGTGCTGGTCCTTTCGGATCTCCGACCCTGCTGCCCCTCCCCTAGTACCTGCGGAAGTCGTTCCTGTCCGTTGGAAAGCCATAAGCTGTCTTTGAGCTGGAGGGGCGCCCTGTGCTCTGGGCCAGTGGTTTTGTGTTACCTGTTTTCGTTACTTTTGGTAGATGTGTGTGTGTGTTTGGTGCGTGTGTTTAGTTTGTATTTGGTGTTTTGCCATACGTTTCTTGTATGCTAAACTGCATTGGTGCGCCTTTGAAAGTTTATAATTGTGTTCAATGTATGTTTTGGGTTTGTGCACATGTCGTTTTGATATGTACATGTCTATTTGACATGAGTGTTCCGTGTGTGTCGAATGTATGCATTATGTATGAGTGATTGGTTGTGCTTCTATCGCTGTGATTTGTGTTACATATGTTTGTAAGTTTTTGTTTGTGTTTTGTGCCTACCCCGAATGCACAGGAGTTTGTATTGTTATAGGCGTGCATGGTTTGATTGCTGTACGTGTGTGCTTCGGTGAAGTATTTCTGTAATTGTGTTTTGGGCTCACACGTCCTTTTGAGTGTGTGCACTTTGAGTGTGCGTGTTTGCGTGAATGTTGGGTGTTCATGCTGGTGTTGTGCTGTTTGAGCGCCTTGCTTCTGTGGCCCTGTTTGTGTGTGCGTGTGTGTGTATGTGGCAGAGAAAGTGACGCGGGAGCAGGGATGAGGTGTGCCTCGGCCCAGGGGCAGCAGAGCTGGCCTTGTTTCTGGCCCTGCAGTCCCCTCGACACCACCCCGGAGCTGACATTACCGCAGGCATTATCTGTGTAATTGGGTTTGCTCGGTCCATCTCAATGGGTTTAAGGAAACGCGATAACAAGGACGCAATGGATTGCTTATGGAGTGGACCTGGGAACTTTAAGATTAGGGACAGGGGTAATAGGCATCACGATTTGATTTCATTCCCCTGCAGGCAATGACACTTTGGGAGCTCGGGGTTGACTCCCATGTGGTAATTTGCTTCACACCTTATTTTCGCAAGGGAAACAGACCCTACAGCTCACACACAAGATTTGGTTTAGTTTATGTTTGCTTCAGTGAGTATGTTAATGGGAGGCCGAATATGCCAGACCACCTAGCTAGAGTGGTGTACGCATTATTCACACATTCAATCTCTAATACACTTGTGCATTCTTCCACAAATGCGCACAGACACACACTTACACGAGTGCACATGCACGAACACACACGTACATTTTGGTTTATGATTGCATAGATGAGCAGGCGAATGAGTTGCTGACATTTGTTGCATATTGACACTAGCCCTTCAAGACCTTTTGCACACTATCTCTCTCTTTCACACACTTACCCTCACACATGCACGCACCACTTTCAACACATTGCCACAGATACAAACATATGCATTGTGACATTCACTTGCTTTCACTCACACATGCAGTAAACATTGTTTCTGGTCCATGATTGCCTCAGAGGGCATGATGAAAAAATCCTTGCAGACGAATGAACTAGAGTGGCACATACATTTTCATGCCTTGTAGATCCATGCATATGCACACTCACTCACATGCGCACATTCATACACACTCGTGAACGTTCATTCACACAATGATCATGCACACACCCCCGTGCACATGTGCATACTCACGTGCACACGCGCACACACACCTACAAACACACTCACCATCACTCAGGGAGCTTCTAATTGAATGTGAGCATTGCATGTCAGCAATACACACTTGCACACACACACACACCTACAAAACACACACCTACAAAACACACACCATCACTCAGGGAGCTCCTTATTGAATGTGAGCATTGCATGTCAGCAATACACACGTGCACACACACACACACCTACAAAACACACACCTACAAAACACACACCATCACTCAGGGAGCTCCTAATTGTCAGCAAGCTCTTTAATGACTGCAATTCAAGGCAGGGTTTTTGGTCGTTTGATAAGAAGGAGGTTAGTTATTATTAATCATTTTTAGGGCTCGCCCCTTTTCTATTTCGCAGAAATAGAAAACAGGGGTGAGTCCTTATGTCGCTGATCCAGTTCTTTCCCCAAAGTCTCTCTTCAGGCAGCTTATTGGCTCTCAAGGAGGATTTCCAACAGTTCATGTGAATCCCAATCATGTGACTTGCTCTCATGTACGAGCCTTCAAAGCCTCAGCCATTTGCTTCCCAGCCAGCGCTGCAGGCCGTGACTTGCATCAAAGGCAGCCCAGCCCAGCTTCTCCCAGCAGGCAGCCCACCCCCTCCCTCTCTTGACTTTCAGTGACTTCACACTTCGTGCCCCTGTCCCTTCAAGGCAGCCCCTCCCTCTCTCCACCTTCTCTGCTTCGACCTGTATTTCTTCTCTCTACCGCCCTCTCTTCCCATCTTCCTTCACTTTCCTGCTGCCTGCCCAGCCTCTTCCCCCGCCATAGCCTCCCAGGCGCACACCACTGCTCGCAAACCACTCCATTTCACAAAGCCTCAGCCTCCCTCCCTTGCCATTTGCTTCCTAACCAGCCTGCCTTGCATAATTGCATCAGACCCGACACTTCAAAGGAATGCGCCCCGAGAGCCACTTTCACAGCCGTGCATTTCTCTTCCCTCCCCCCCCCACAGCAATGCCAGGAGCTTGTTTGTGGCTTGTTCTACCACTCACTAACTAAGCCTCGAGCGAAGCGGTTGGAATTTTAATTCATCAACAGGGCTTCAAATTCCAGGGCAGGTCTACTTCTATTTTGTTCTTTTACGGCGCTTACTTCGATAATGTTTTTTTGACTTGTTGGTAGTCATTTAGTAATTTGTAGAGCGAGGAGATGAGCTGCTTCCTGAATGTCTGCCTTTCAATTGAAATGACGTTAGCCCGAGTTAAAATGCAGCCTGGCACTTCGAAATGCCCACAGTGAAACCTGGAGTCTGCTGAGGCTGTCCCTCTGAGCCTGTAACAACAAGTTGGCCCAGCAGCCCACGTGGGTGTCCGTCTTACCAGACACCAGCTCAGTTTTCAATCACTCAGCACATACTAGCTACCACACCAATGTCTTTCTTTCTTCCTTCCTTCCTTTTTTTCTTCCTTCCTCTCTTTCTCTCTCTCTTTCTCTGTTTCTTTCTCTCTTTTTTTGTTCTCTCTTGCTTTCTCTTTCTTTCTTTCTCTCTTTCTCTTTCCTTTTCTCTTTCTTTCTTTTTCTTTTTCTTTCTCTCGCTCTTTCTCTTTCTTTCTTTCACTTTTTCTTTCTCTCGCTTTCCCCTGCGTTCTCTTGCTTTCTCTTTCTTTCTTTCCCTTTCTCTCTTTCTTTCTTTCTCTCTTTCTTTCTTTCACTTTCTTTCAAAACCACAGACCAGGCTCGAGTAGTGCCACATACACATGTGATGTGGTTTTAGGAGTACTTCAAAGCAAGTTTGCTCAACCTTTAAAAGAAAATTATTTTTAGTACAATATGCCCAATCTACGTTTAATGGGACATTACCAGCACTTCTCAGCGTGCCTGCTGAATGTTCATCCACAAAATACCAACACTTTGCGCTAGACTGCCTTACTTTAGTGGAGAGTACTTTTACCTCTCTGTAGAGCTCTTACACTTTTGGTGGCTGAGTAGCATAGCACTACCATTGCTCATGGGCTTTGCAGAGAAGCTTTGTGTGTGTGTGTGGGGGTGAGTTGGCTAACCTTGTGCCAGATTTGATGGGCAGTTGTGCCTTATACGTGCCTTATCTGTGAATTAAACTTGAAGTTCTGGGCATAATTTGGGGCACATCACGGGCACATCGCACACCATTTGCCACACTTTCGCGGGTCCTTTGATGTTCTCAGTGAGCCGTGCAGCCACTGACAACATCAAAGGAGCCGCGAGCTGGCATCTGGCTTTTTTGCTTCAGCTCCTCTCCGTCCACTTCATTTAATAGCCCTCCCCAGCGCACGCGCGTCTCTGACAGCAATGCCGAGAGCTTGTTGGTGATAGCTAACGGGGGTCACCTACAAATATTGTCGGTTTTAACTAAGCCTCGAGCGAAGCGGTTGGAATTTTAATTCATCAACAGGGCTTCAAATACCAGGGCAGGTCTACTTCTATTTTGTTCTTTTACGGCGCTTACTTCGATAATGTTTTTTTGACTTGTTGGTAGAGTCATTTAGTAATTTGTAGAGCGAGGAGATGAGCTGCTTCCTGAATGTCTGCCTTTCAATTGAAATGACGTTAGCCCGAGTTAAAATGCAGCCTGGCACTTGGAAATGCCCACAGTGAAACCTGGAGTCTGCTGAGGCTGTCCCTCTGAGCCTGTAACAACAAGTTGGCCCAGCAGCCCACGTGGGTGTCCGTCTTACCAGACACCAGCTCAGTTCTCAATCACTCAGCACATACTAGCTACCACACCAATGTCTTTCTTTCTTCCTTCCTTCCTTTTTTCTTCCTTCCTCTCTTTCTCTCTTTTTTCGTTCTCTCTTGCTTTCTTTCTTTCTCTCTTTCTTTCTCTTTCTTTCTTTCTCTTTCTTTCTCTTTCCTTTTCTCTTTCTTTCTCCTTTCTTTCTTTTTCTTTCTCTCCCTCTCTCTTTCTCTCTCTTTCTTTCTTTCACTTTCTTTCTTTCTCTCGCTTCCCCCTGCGTTCTCTTGCTTTCTCTTTCTTTCTTTCCCTTTCTCTCTTTCTTTCTTTCACTTTCTTTCTCTCTTTCAACACCACAGACCAGGCTCGAGTAGTGCCACATACACATGTGATGTGGTTTTAGGAGTACTTCAAAGCAAGTTTGCTCAACCTTTAAAAGAAAATTATTTTTAGTACAATATGCCCAATCTACCTTAAATGAGACATTACCAGCACTTCTCAGCGTGCCTGCTGAATGTTCATCCACAAAATACCAACACTTGGCGCTAGACTGCCTTACTTTAGTGGAGAGTACTTGTAATATTAATACATCTAAGTCATGTAAATACAACACATATTGCATTACAAATGCTATAGGTGTCACGTTTGCAAAAGTTAACAATATTGGCATTGTAAATGACAAAGTTATTAATTTCACTATTTTCAAAACAAAAACATAAATAAAAAATGTGTTATTTACAATACTAATACCTCTAACTTTACTAATGCGAGCCCTATTGCATTGCAAATGCTTGTTACTATTTGCGAGAGATTAAGCTATCGGCATTGTAAATGGCAATGCCATTTATTTATCTATTTTCAAAACCAACACATAAATAAAAAATTTGTCATTTACAATGCCAATAGCTCTAACTTTTACAAAGGCGAACCGTTGCATTGTAAATGCTTGTTTTAATTGGGAGGCATTTCAGTGTGGGATGAATTGAAGTGTTGTGATCAAACTTTCTTGATGGTTAGTCTGGCAGCAGCTGAGGAGGAGAGCAGATGCAGAGCAGAGGGCAGCACCAAATGATGTGTTGAGCGCTTGACTAGCATAACAAAGCAGAACCTTTGACCTTACTGAGGAATTTCAGGGAGTGCCGACTACCTTTTTATCAAAGCATATTCCCCCAACATTTGGTTTTCCCTTTCAGATTTCCTCAAAAACTGAACCTTTGGCATTACCAATCCATATAGGCATGGTCTTCATTGATAGCAGCTGTCCTAAACTGAAGATTGTTCTGTTGTAAATAGATTCAGTTCCCTGTCGATGTTTAAACTTTAAAAAAAATTCCCACAGGCTTTCTGTTAATGCCTGAATTTCCAGGCAGATAGAAAATATGCAGAAGCATCGGGAATTGGCTGTGGCTAAAGGGCATAGCTGCAGTGCCACTAATTGACATAGATGTACAAACACTGCAGGTGCTCTCTAAGGTACTCTTCTTAATAGCAGTTCAGCTGAGGGGCTGGTTGCCCGAGCAGTGGGCACCTGTACAGCAAGTCTTTGCTAGGGAGAGGTCCAGTCCGTGTCGCAGAGTAACCCCTCTAGTCCCTATAACTGAATACAGTAAGCACGTGCACTATTTGGTGTACAACCGGGCAAAGTGGGTTCTTAGGAAAGATGTGTACGCAGTTACTGTAGTATTCCTTCTTAAGTTCCCGTGTGTGAAAATATTGGAAAGTTGAGGGAGAGTTCTAAAAACGCCAGTTGGGAGGAGCCGGCTGTCTCATGGGCTTGGCGTTTTCATGCCTGATCCTGTACTTTAAGCTGTATTAAACGTTACCTGTTTTCAGAAGTACTGCCTCCGTGCTTCTTCCACTTACCTTGGCATAGGACACCAAAAAGCTGCTCTATGGGGAGGAATGTGTAAAGAAGACAGAGACATCCGTATTCAAAATGTTTCTTTAGTAAAAAGTCTGCCAAGAGAGGGAAATCCATGTATTTCAATTAAACATTCTTGAAACATTCAGGAATGTTGAAACACAAATCAGCCATTTTTCTTTATTATGTATTTAATAAAGCACGTACTGCACCCAGGTGGGTTTCCAGGCCCTGAACAAAGGCCGGTGTGAGAATACCAGGCAAGAGTCAACCACGTCTTTATTGGTGACGCAAGTGATGAAATGTTGTTTGCAGAACAGTATTGGTCATATTAACAGAGGATTACAGTACACAGAGCTTATAATAAATAAAGAGTGATGCATAAATATTTAGAGGGAGCAAGGGCACATACAGATTAATACAACATGGTTACCAACCGAGTACAAGTACAGCATCACCAAAACTAAATATATACAAAACAGAGCAGCAGCTAGCCTGTACCACATTGCTCATACAAGTTGGAGTCCTTGAGCAGCAAAAGACTCCATATTAAAAATTAAAAAGTGACTACCATTCGGAAAGCGTAGGTCTTCAGTTAAGGCTTTCCAGCAAATGTAGCAGGTTAAAATTCGTATCAGAAAAGATTGATTATTGTACAACATTGGCCATGAATTACGGAGGTGGAGGGTGTTACAGGTCACAGACAGCATATAACAAATGTTATTTATTGTGCCCTTATAACAGACGTACTCAAACCACATTGGTGTCAGATTGATGTACATGGAAAACAGAGTGCAAAGCACAATGCGTAGCAGCATGAAGTTGCTATCAGATCCGAAAATGCAAGTGTTCCTCAATAAGCAGTTTCTTGAGTGATTTGAAACCTTGAAAGGAGGGGGCATTGTAATGTAGAAAAGGAGAGCATTCCATATTCTTGGACAGTTTCCAGAGAAGGATCAGGAAAGTATGGCTTTTTTTTCTGAACTGCGACATGGAGCGTGAAAGACTTATTTTTCCAGTGGGATTAGTAGAGAGAAAGCCTCCAGAGAAGGAAAGCTTCCTGGTGACATATTTTGGAGTTTGGAGGTACGGACTTTGGAAGTGAGACATGGGGTCCCCGTAGTAAAGTATTCTTAGATTTGTGGCCGGGGCTGGTGGCTCAGCGGACTAGTGCATCCACTCCAGGGGCCTGTGTTCGACCTCATGGTCACAGGTTCAAATCCCGGCGGGTCCACTCAGCCTTTCATCCATCTGAGGTCGATAAAATGAGTATCATTGAGTAGGGTAACAATAAACTTCTGTTATTCAGCGCCGAGATGGCCCGTCAGGGGTGATCGTGCGCTTTACAAATACACGTTATGTTGTGTTCATGTCAAGCAAGTGTTGAGGCCAATGTGTTCCATTTTTGTTAGTTTGTACAGTAACTTGCCAAAGCATGTAGCACTGCTGTGGGTGGGAGTGGGAGGAGAGCATCCTATTTTGCGGGAGGCCTTTGAAGGGCAGCAGCCATAGTTAGGATACGAGATTGTCTTAGCCTCCACTGTCCATTTCAGATCATGGAGAAAAAGAATGTGTTTAAGCTTCTTGAAAATGTAGCTGTGAAACCTGGCAAGCTTTGGCATGTCGTAGATGCTTCTTCTGAGATTGAGATTAGCACCTAGAAGAAACTTCAGAGATTTCGAGGCTTTGGACAGTTTTGGGAGGATAGCTGCCGATTTTTAGAATTCATACCTATTGGAGTCGGTGTGCATTGGTCAGAGATGGTGTGGATTTGGGGGTCTTTTGGCAGACCACCAAAGGTGTCCGGGTCACCCTATAGTCCACTGGGGTCCGGAATACAAACCGAGACCAACGCTGGAGCCAGAGAGAAAGGATATTTAATACAATCTCATGAGATGGAGAGGTGCCTCAACAACAGACACCCATAGCTGTCTGTGGAGGCAGTCTGTTAGAATGGTCTTACTTCACGTGTTATATACTCTTTATACTGCCCCAGTCATGTAAGGGAGTTGTGCCAATAACACTTTATTACATTCCTAAACAAATGGAAATTCTGGAGGGTCAGCAGGTGAGTAGCCTTTGGGGTTTTAGCAGGATATGGGCAAAACATTATGACTACATAGTTCATAGAGGTTAATCTGATTTAGATGATACTGCAGGGCATAGCATGATTACATGTCAAACCAAGGTTAATCTGATAAGCACAGGTAGCGGTGAGGACCCCGCAGGGTGTAAGCGAAAGGCATGTTTATTACAATTGAGTCCATAAATATTTGTCGCTTGGACTACTGCAGGGCAAAGGTGAGAGGTACGATTACACAGCAAACAGAGATAAGTCTGATTAGGCAGGGCATAGTGTGCAGGGTGAGGACAATAAACATCTGGGAAACTCCATGTCCGACTGGTTGAGCATGGGGTTAGTGGCAGACCAAAGCATGAACAGAGTGTCCGTGTAGGAATGCAACAGGTCAAAAGGTGGATCTCCAGAGTGTTTGTGATACAGAGAGAAAGTCAGTCATGAAGGTTAAAGCACAACATGGTAGAGTGAAGCACAAAATGGTGGAGTGAATGGCAAGATAGCAGACCCACTTTTCCACAGTCCTTCCTTTTGCCATAAGCGAAACCATTTTCAGTCAATTACAATGTTCATCAATAGCTGTGTCTCGCATTCAGTCATTAACTTGTCGTTTTTGACATGGGCATTCAAGGCGACTGGTTTGATAGCATTTGCACATGGGCCGCAGAGTGGGGGACCACAATGAAGGCAAAGACAGCAGAAGAAGATCAGTGCAAGAGGTACTAGGATAATCATTAGGACCTTCCGTCCCCATGTCAGTAGGAGTTGCCATATCCAAGAACCAAGAGACCATGAGCCTGTATCTTGATGGCGGTCGGAGGATATTCGATGGAGTGTGGAAATAGCCTCGTAGACAGATAATGAATGATCCGGAACATACACGCAACAGCTGGCGCCAATGATGCGACATGCTCCTCTGCGGTCAGCTAGGAGGACATCAAGCACCATTCTGTTCTGAAGAGTGAGGAGGCGTACCGATTGGAGCTCCGCAGTGTTGTTGGCCAGAATACCAGCTGTGATGTTGACGGTGGCTTCCATGACTCTGGTGAGGTGACGAATGGCTTCACTGTTTGCCATTGGTCTACAGAAAGGAAGGATGCCCTTCATGGCACCCAGGAATTGTTGAGAGGTTGTGTCTGTTTGTTCTGCCACATTGTCGCTGCGGCGGGCGCGATGAAGAAGAGGAGGAGCAATGTAAACAGGGGGAAGGAGGAAAGCTATGTAACATGTGCCTCCCCAGTTCTCGTGAAGCCAAGTGTACGCCTTGGTTCCGCACACAAAGTAGGTGTTTGGGGAGGCAACCAGGGGCGGTGGAGATGTCGTATTCAGAGTCATTGTCATGGCACAAGAGCTGTCCCCAAACCTCTGATACATATTAGTCCAGAAATGCGAACAACAGCTAGCGGTGGGGTCTGCTTGGCGAGTGTCCTTGTTTTGAAGCTGGTGTTTTGAAGTGTGTTCTACTGGTAGTCGAATACCAGCATTTCCTCCTTCTCGTCCTTAGACATGCTTGTAGAACTGTTCTTTGGGCAAACCGCATTGTCTGTCTTTTTCTGCCAGAACTCATCTTGCAATTGTTGGAGAGTGATGTCGGCAAGGCCGCTGGACTGATGGGCGCCCATGATGAGCGACATCCAGGCAGCACAAGAGGCATGTATAGAATAAGAGTAAGGTAGGAAGGGTATGTTATTCTCCGTGGAGTGAGGCAGGAGACCACAGACCCAACAGTTCATTTTATTCAATACCTCATTGTGTTGATTCAACATTTGGATGAAGGTGTTGTTCCAAAACTCTCTTCGCCTATTTTTGTGATCAGGGGACAAGGAGACATGGGAGTGTTCAGGAGGCGTAGCATCAGTGGGCAATATGGTATCCTTGGCTGGTGCCCCTACCTCTATGATCCAGAAGATGATGGCGAAGATGATAGTGAGGCGGAGAACTGTTGTCAAAACTATTGACCTGTTATTATACAGTTTGTTGCATAGCGCTATCTTCTTTTTGGAAAGTTTCATGGTTTCATTGTTGGTCATAATCAGTCTTCTTTTGGGGCCCTATAGCAGTTGGAGAGTGAAGGTGAGCCCTATGCGTCGCCGATAGCTGGTGGTTGCTTCTCCTGGCTAGGCTTCTCAGTACCCCGCTACCCTGGAACACCAATCCACCCTTCCAGATAATACTACCGCCCTTCAACTTTTGGCTCACCTCCCCTCCCCTGCCCGGTCGCTGGAGCCCCAGAGGTCGTGCGTGGGCGGAGATTGTATCTTTCTTTAGTTGTCACGGTGTTACCTTCGAACAATTCCAGTTCTGGTTCTGGGAGACCACACACGGGGGGGTCGCACGTCAAAACTTCCTTGTAGGTGGACAAGGTGGGATTGGTTTGAGTGATGCTGGGGACCCTCTGGCAGAAAACGGCATGGATCCAGGATTTCTTGCCTTCCACTCGCAGGGCCCTTCTGGTGGTCAGCAGGACTAGCAGGGGTCCTTTCCACCGGGGTTCCAGCGTCTTTTTGCTGGCAAAGTTCTTCACCAGCACATAATCACCGGGCAGGATGGTGTGTCCCGGCCCAGTGGATCGATCAGGCAATGCTTCCTGGACCTGCTGATGAATGGAAGACAAAGTGCGTGTAAGTATGGACAAATAATCACTCAATAATTCACAAGGGGAATCAGACAGTGTGGTAGGCGGGGGGTGCGCCCCAGATGTTCATTGGGCGTCCAAAGACCACCTCATATGGGGTCAATGAGGTGCGGGAATGTGGGACAGATCTTATTGATAGAAGAGCCAGTGGTAGCGCATCTGGCCATTTTAGCCCTGTAGTTTCTACTATTTTGGCTAGTTTGGATTTGATCGTGGCATTGTATCTTTCCACTAGGCCTGCTGATTGGGGGTGGAAGACTGCATGAAATTTTTGTTGAACCCCTAATCCTGATAGTATATGCTTGACTATTTCTCCAACTAAGTGACTCCCACTGTCACGCCATAGGACCCGGCAAAGGCCGTAGCGGGGAAAGAATTCCTTCAGCAATATCTTGGCGGTGGTTAGGGCAGTGTTGTCTCTGACCGGGTAACCCTCCACCCATTTGCTGAATGCGCAACCAACCACTAAAACATACTTAAGGTTGCATCGTTCCATTTGGATATAATCCATCTGAAGGACTTAAAAAGGTGATGTAGGGATGGCATATACTGCTCGTGGTACTCAAGTCCCTTTACCTACATTGTAATGGAGACAAACCAAACCCTGTTGGACCAGCCTGGAGGCAGTAGACCGGAGTTGGTTGTTATCCCACACTTCCTGTAATATTTTAGTCATGGTGGCAGCATTGGTATGTGCTGGCAAATGAGTCATGTTCAACAATGGGAGGAGATAAGCATTTGGTAATTTCAAAAGTTTTGCATCTTTGGATCGCAACAATTTTCTTCATCAAGCATGCCCTCCTTCTTCCAATTTTGAAGTTCTTCAGAGGTGGCAGTGGACTGGATGTCCCTGATCTGTTGTCTAACATCATGCCATTTCTCTGCTTGGGATTTTACTATGTACATAGGGGTATGTATTCTTTCCTGTGCAGTAGCCCGGGCTGTCTCATCAGCAAAAGCATTTCCTAACCGTATTTTGTCTGTGACCTTCTTGTGTGTGTTGCATTTAACAATAGATAATGTTCTGGGTAGTGTCAAGGCTTGGAGCAATGCAGTGACTAAGTCACCATGCTGAATGGGCGTACCATGTGATGTTAAGAACCCTCTTTCCTTCCAAAGGATACCGAAACTGTGGGCTACCCCGAAGGCGTATTGGCTGTCGGTATAAATGGTGACAGCGAGATCCTGGCTAAGGATACAAGCGCGGGTGAGAGTTTTAAGTTTTGCGGCCTGGGCCGATTTCTGAGGTATGCGTGCAGTCTCAACAAAGGTGTTGGTAGTGGTGACGGCATAGGCAGCAGATGTGGTACTGTTCGACAGTTTAATATAAGACCCGTCCACCCATAATTGCCCATCCTGTTCTGTGAGAATGGTGTCTTTTAAGTCTACCCGTCCCTTAGTCTGTTCTTCTGTTTGAAAAAGGCAGTCATGTGGTATGTCTAGGATGTCAGAATCTGGTGTGGGCAGGAGTGTGGCAGGGTTCAGGGTCGCACATCTCTTTAGCGCGATACAGGGTGCTAGCGTAAGTTCGTATCCTTTTAGTCGTGCACTAGTGAGGTGTTGTGTCTTTGTCTGATTCATTAATATGTCGACTGCGTGTGGAACTAATACCGTCAATCTAGATCCCAACATAATCCCTTCACTTTGTCGGATAGAGACGGCCGCTGCTGCAACCGCTCTTAGGCAGGAGGGCAGACCTCTGGCCACAGGGTCTAGGGTGGCTGAAAAGTAAGCATATGGGCGTTGTTTGGTGCCGTGAATTTGGGTCAGAACTGAAAGAGCACATCCTGAGTGCTCATGGGTGTAGAGGCAAAAGGGTTTAGAGTAGTCAGGTGTGCCCAATACTGGTGCAGAGCAAAGAGTGTGGCGTAAGTCTTGAAAGGCTTGGTCGTGTTCATGTGTCCAAGGAAGAGGTGTGGGTGTATCTTACGTAAGCAAAGCAAGGAGTGGCTTAACTATGAGGGAAAAATTTGGTATCCATTGGCGACAAAAGGAAGTGAGTCCAATTAGTTCACGAACATCTCTTTGGGTGGTGGGAGAGTAAAGGTGTAGTATTGTTTGGATGCGGTCAGGTGTGAGAGTACGTCCCTCCTTAGACAGCTGATGGCCGATGTAGGTCACCTGTGTCTACAATACTGTAGCTTATTCTTTGATACCTTATGGCCCTGTGATGCCAAAAAGCGTAGTGTAGTAAGAGAGGCAGTGCGAGCCAGGGCCGGAGTGTCTGCAGCCAACAGAATGTCATCGACATATTGGATGAGAACAGCGCCGGATGGTAACTGTATCTGGTCGAGCTGTTGTTTAAGGGCCTGGCTGTAGATACTAGGGCTTTCAGCATACCCTTGAGGAACCCGACAGAATCTGTACGTTCTGTTTTTTATGGTGAAACCAAAAAGATAGCGTGAATCAGGATGTAGTGGTATGGAGAAGAAGGGATTTTTTAGGTCAATAACTGTAAAGGTGGTAGCAGTTGAGGGGATCATTGTCAATATAGTTATGTCAGAGACCACAGGATATTGTGAGACCACGATTTTGTTGATTGCGCGGAGGTCAATGACGAAACGGTATATTTTCTCAGAGGTGGACGTATGTTTCAAAACTGGAAAGATGGGACTACTGCAAATGTTAGACTGAACTTTCTCAACTACCCCAGCTACCATCATATCCTGTCCTATAGTCATGAGAGCCTTTTCGCCATCTGCAGAAATTTTATACTGAGGGAGGCGGGGAAGAGGTGCATTCTGTTTTACTGTTCTGCGGACAGGCTCCATCACAACCTCCCCAACGTCTGTGTCCGTGATGGCCCACAGGGTGTCGGGTAACTGGGACAAATCCTGCTGTTCGGAATCAGTGAGACAATAAAGGTGGGATTCATAACCAAGGGGGCAATCATCAAACAGTATGACTCGGACATTCTGAGGAGAACAGCGAATGGTGGCTCTGAAGTGCTTTAAGAGATCAATGCCCATCAAATTGTCTGGGCAGTTTGGAGATAGCAGAAAAGAGGTCATCACTGCGTTCCCCTGTATGTCCTGGGGCACCTCAGTAGAAAGGGGGTTGGTGGAGGGCGTGCTGTCAAATCCTACAGATGTGGCTGATAAGCCAGACAGGGGCGCCTTAGGAATCAGTTTATGTGAGAGAGCACTTCTAAATCGTGTGCAAAAGCCCGTCTATTGTTATCAAAGACATTGGGGCGTTGTCCGTTGGAAGGTGGGACTCTTCCTCTACCCAATCCCCTTCCCCGACACATTGTATTTCGCTGTAAAAGAGGACAATCTGCGCGCCAGTGGCCTGTTTCCTTACAATACGCACATTGGTCCTGGGACAGTTGACGTGGGGGTGGGTGTGTTCCAGTAGGTATGGGCATATAATTATACTGTGGACCTCTACCGTTTCCTCCCTCTCAAATGCTTATTTGGGAGACCATTACTTTTTCTTTGATTTCTTTTCTTTTCTTATCTTTTTCCTTCTCTATCTTATTCTGCAGACGTTCATAATATTGGGCCATAGTCAAGATCTGTGTGGGTGTTGCAGCCGGCCACGTGCTTTCGCTACTCTGTAACTTTGTGGAGATGGGTAGCAACAATCCTGTAGTCAATAAACACCTGGCTGAGGCGAGAAAAGTAGTCAGATGTAGTTTCCTCAGGTTTTTGTTCACAATCAGTGATAGCTGTCCAATCTACCTTCCTAGCTGGAATTGTGGCCTTCAATCTTTTTACTATATTACCTGGCAGCTCTAAAATAGCCTCTGCAGGCCTTTCACCTGGTTTTCTATCCCTATCCATTGTGGTCAACTCTTCCCACTTATGCTTGAACAAGGCCTCATCGTCCACTTTCCTTATGGGTCTCCAAATATCTGGGGGCAGAGTTAACCCAAAGAACTGGTCTATGTCAGTCAGTGTCATTGTATAGGTAGTAATAACCGTGTCCAACCCTTCGTAGAATCCCGTAGGATTCTTCCGGGGGTCAGGCAAGTCCTTTTTGAAAGCTAAGATGTCAGCTCGAAGCCACGGAGTGTACACCCAATTATAAAACGTCCTACTTTTGGCGCCTGGACTATCCAGTCCCTCAGCAGTACCTGCCCCCAGAGCGGGGACAAAAACCGGAGCTGCTTCCCTTATTGGTACCATATGACCTCCAGTCGCACCCTGCTTTACTAATGGCTTTTCCTCTTCCTCCTGGTCTCTCCTAAGACCCTCCATCATTTGTAGCGGGAGCTCTAACAAACTTGCTTTCCTCAGCACTTTCTCTCCCTTCTGTCAACTTACGATACAATCCCCTAACATGGTCTGCTGGTGTCACTCCGTGGTGTTTCTCATAAAGAGAGAATATTTCATAAGCAAATTGTTGTAGAAAGTAGCCCTTTTGAGGTGGTGCATAAGCCTCATAAATAGCACGGATCTTGCGAGAGGTAAAAAGATCCTCCAGGCAGGTGCAAACTAGACCATCCAAGGCCTGTTTCTGTGCCGATGTGACGCGGGGTGTGTGGGATCGAGCAGAAGATGTGGTCTCTGGGTCAGATTGAGCGGGAGGGGGATTGGGATTGGGAGGTAGGGGTTGGGCATTTTCAGAGGGTGCATTTCCATCGGCCGGCCGTGGGATAGGATGGGGAGGGAGATGGTATGGTGGTGGTAAGGGATGGAGGAGAAGCTCCTCTTCATGGGGGTCTGCTCGCGCTAGTGGTGTATGACGCACAGGATACTGACCAGACACATTCAACCTGTGTTCTCTATCTGTACATGCAAGGTTGGATGCAACTTGTTCCTGTTATAATTCTATTAATTTCTGTTTATCGCTTTTTCTAGCCTCTTTCTGTAACCTTGCCTGAGCCCTTCTCTTTCAGCTCCCTCCTTTTTCCATTGCCCTAGGATGTCAAACATTGCTTGTCGCGACCTCCTTTTAAAGAGCTGTATTTCTACAGCTTCAATTTTGTGGGGATTCAAATGAACCATATATGGGCCACTAAGTGTCTTTATCCTTGGACGTGTATTTATGCCATAATGAATTATACATTATGGGAAAAATAACGTATTTTATGTACATATCCTTACTTGAGGTGCCTTCCGGGGAGCCGGCTGACAATCTTCTAGCACCCTAGATCGAGATATACAACAACCTAACCATCGTTCAAATTTACTAAACGCTGACATGTTTTTCTAGTTTCTTAAAAAACGTCTCTACAAATTTCAGAAAATTGGACAAATAGTCCACTTTACCCGCTTAACTTTCGTTATTTGCAAATATCGAAATACCAAGTCTGGATAACCAAAATACCAAAAAGAGGTGTCATCAACAACCTTATCAAGCGGATTTACCAAGTACGGGCATGCTTTTCTATGTTATCTTAAATAATATTTTTACAAATTTCAAAGGTCGGACAAAGAGTCCACATTACCCGTTTTATCTTCGATCTTTGCAAAGAGTGAAATTAAATTAACCAGACAACCAAAACCAAGGACAAACAAAAAGGTGTTGCAAATCAGCGACCCTACCAGAATCCTTTGTCTCGTTCTCAAGGTGGTCTCTTTACTGCAAAGATGGTCCAAGTCTATCGAGGGCCCGAGTCAGGAGCGGAGCCACTTGCGGGGGTCTTTTCGGATGTAGTGAAGGTCGGGTGCTGGCTACGAAGACAAGGGTCTTTTTCAGGTAGACCGGCCCCACCACCGTCCGTTCAACTTCCTCGACCGGGCAACTGCGCCTCTGATCGGCCCCACATTTTGGGCGGCAATTGTGGATTTGGGGGTCTTTTGGCAGACCACCTAAGGTGTCAGGGTCACCCTATAGTCCACTGGGGTCCGGAATACAAACTGAGACCAACGCTGGAGCCAGAGAGAAAGGATATTTATTACAATCTCATGAGATGGAGAGGTGCCTCAACAACAGACACCCATAGCTGTCTCTGGAGGCAGTCAGAATGGTCTTACTTCAGGTGTTATATACTCTTTATACTGTCCAAGGCATGTAAGGGAGTTGTACCAATAACACTTTATTACATTCCTAAACAAATGGAAAATCTGGAGGGTCAGCAGGTGAGTAGCCGTTGGGGTTTTTGCAGGATATGGGCAAAACATTATAATTACATAGTTCACAGAGGATAATCTGAATTAGATGGTACTGCAGGGGATAGCATGATTACATGTCAAGCAAAGGTTAATCTGATAAGAACAGGTAGCGGTGAGGACCCCGCAGGGTGTATGCGAAAGGCATGTTTATTACAATTGAGTCCATAAATATTTGTCGCTTGGACTACTGCATGGCAAAGTTGAGAGGTATGATTACACAGCAAACAGAGATAAGTTTGTTTAGGCCTGTTGAAGGACGCCTGCAGGGCGTGGTGTGCAGGGTGAGGACGATAAACATCTGGGAAACTCCATGTCCGACTGGTTGAGCATGGGCTGGTCAGTTAGGCCAAAGCATGAACAGAGTGTCCATGCAGGAATGCTACAGGTCAAAAGGATGAGCTCCAGAGTGTTCGTGATACAGAGAGAAAGTCAGTCATGAAGGTTAAAGCACAACATGGTAGAGTGAAGCACAAAATGGTGGAGTGAATGGCAAGATAGCAGACCCACTTTTCCACAATGGGGGTGAAAAAGAAGAGTTCAGTCTTCAGCACGTCACATTAGAGATGCTTTCTTTTCTTCCATTTGTTGATACTCTGAGGTGAAGATTTTAATTTGCTGACAGTCTAAGGAATCTAGTTTGAGAAAGATAAGGGTGTTACCTGCATAAAAGTAGAAGTAGACACCAAGATCTTTAAAGAATTTACTCTGGGCGTAGGCATAGATATAAACGGGAATTGGTGCTATGATGGAATACGGAGGGCCAGTGCAGCAGATGGGCGGGGGAACAGAGAAGTTGTAGTCTTTTTTTTGTGTGCATTTGTGAATCGTTCAAGATGCAAGTTAAATGACTCTTAGACTGCTCACCTCAGACCTGCCATGTTTTTTAGAGTATCATGAAGAATTTGATGGCTAACTGTATCATGGATATGGTTAAATCCAGTAGAATTATGGAGGTAGGTATGATTTCTATAAAAGATGCGTAGGATATCCCCATTCACCAGTGCTGCAGATTATGTTCTGTGACCTGAAACCAGATTGCAACATATTCTCTTGGGTATATTTTAGTAAGCGTTTGCAGGTTTTTTAATAACCTTTTCCAAGAAAGACAGGCTTGAGATAGGGGTTTAATTTTTAACATTAGAAAGGTTGCAATTCGTATTTTTAAGGCTGAGTTTTACATGGGCAATTTTTAAGACCGTGTAATCAATGCCATTCTGAAGAGCCATTCCAAAGATCTGAATTGGTGCTGGCCACCCAATGGGGAAAAAAGACTAGAACAAAGTATTTGGTGCCGGGCTGTACAGCATCCTTGATGCTGTGCAGCATGGCAAAAGGAACAAACGTATAAAAGGGTGCCATAACTGGGTCATCGCTTCAATCTGCAGGCATGCATGCCCTCAAAATGGCAGCATTTTTTTTCTTTACTGAGTTTGATCAGTAATTGGAAAAGTATATATAATACACGAATAAATAGCACATGACTGACAAAGCCAACAAATGGTAAGAAATTAGTAGGCCCTGTACGTTTTGGTAAGCATGTCTAGTAGGCATGACCTAAAAAGCATGGCAGCAGGAAGGGTGACAGCTTAGCAGAAATTATTTCAAGGAAGACTGTCCTGCTCATTACATAGGGTTACTAATGATCTCATTGAAACAATAGACAGTGAGCCAATTAGCAAACCTCTAACAACACATTGTCAGATGTTAGAATTTGGGAATCGACTTCTTGTGGGTTTAGTTTCCACCAGGATCGTAGCCCTCGTGGTCATTATTTAATCTATGCAAATTTCTAGACTTATTTATACCTTTGCAAATTGTCGTCATTCTGGTGTGTTCTGCAGCATGAAATATGCAGTACTTGTTTCTCGCACAAAGTGGGCGACATTTGTTTCATTCACCTTTGTCTAACTTATCTACAGTTTGAGGCTGATTTCATTTTATTAAAACTATCCATGGTTTGTCAGCGCGCACAGTACTGACACCCAAGGACATTGTGATTTCCTGTTGACACCCATAGAGGCATTTTGAGAACAGCACAACTTCCGGAAGCTCGAAAAATGCAATGAATTGATCTTGACTGTGTGTATTGTTTGGAGGAAACTGACGTAAAGTTATATGTTTCTGGTCTTCTCCGATATCAATCAATCACCTATTAATTTATTTACTTGCACGTGTCCCACCCCAAACACAAGTAGTTAGAGCAACGAGCTGGTCGAATTCAGAAGCTCTTACAACATTTTATAATAATCGCGTTAACATGTCTTTTCTGCGTGCCTTCTAGATCCTCTGAGAATCTGCGATCTGGTGTTGTGAGGCACTTTCTGTGCACGTACGCCATGAGAGTATCCCGTTTTGGAAGTGATGAATCTAGAAGCCTGTTGTCAGCCCTTTGAGGCCTCGCCACCTGTCCTCTGCAGCAAGCAGTGCATCATTCTAGCGAGGACTAGATGCTTCCTGTCTCGGCCCGTCAGTTCATTTCTCCCTGGCCAGCACAATCCTCACCTGACATTGTGCTATAAGGGAGCCTGTTCGGGCTCCCCGGGGAAGACTTGTTTTCCACAAGACGTATCTTGGAAGCTGCCCTCCCGGGGGCTGAGGAGGCCACGGCACGGGATCACAGGGGAGATCTGTTCTCGTCTATGTTTAGTTTCTAGCCTGCCCGAAGCTCGTGCCTGCGGGCGCCGCACTCGCGCTGACACGCCGCACGCGTGTAACCAACACAAGAACAATACCAGAGGTTGCTCTTATCGCAGGCTGCTTGCAGAAAAACAGGAAATTGGTCAGCTGCGTTTGCAACTGCTGCACGGGATGCTGAAGCAGCCTGGCGACTTCGCCTTGCTGGCAGAGACACAGCCTGCTGCCTTATGTGCGGCCGGTGCAAGCACAGCCGGATGCCTCGGCCCTATGTGTGCTGATGCCGCCTGGTGTCCTCTGCGCGGTGGGCACAGTAGCATCATGGTGTCTTGTATCCTTGTACCGTGGGCACAGACACGGCATGTTATCTGCGTCGCGCAGCGTGACATCCTATGCCCATTTGTCTGTCGGAGACACATCACGATGTCCTTTGCCTGAAGGATAGAGTAGGTGCATGCAAAGCTGGGTGTCGTCTGCTCGTTGAGTGGGTGCACGCAACCAGGTGTGCTCCACCCGATGGGCACAGATGCAGCCTCCTGGCTTCTGTCCTGCGGGTGCAAACACAGCATAATGTGACCAGCGAGTGGGTGCAGACATATAGCGGTCCCCCCTGCCTTATAATTTCAGACGTCATTGGGTGGATGCTAACACTGACTCATGCTGTCTACCATTAGGTGCGTTCAGACACATCGTGGTGTCTTCTGCCCATTAGCTTGGTGTCTTCTGCCCATTAGCTAGTGTCATCTGCCTGTTGGGCATGTGCGCACAATCCCTGAAGCCATCTGCGTTTTGGGTAGGTACAGACACAGCCTGGAGCCATCTGTCCATTGGGTGGCTGCACACTGACTGGTGGCCTCTGCCAGGCATGTGCAGCCTGCATGGTGCCCTCTGCCTTGTTTGTACAGGCATAGCCCAATGCCGTGTGGCAGGGTATGTGTGTGGGCAAGAGTGGCCTATTCTCATCTTATGCCTTCTAGGGGAGCAGTTGTAAAGTTTTGCACAGCTCTGTACTCCATATTTGGTTTCAACCTTAAGGAGAGGATGGAAACAATAGATAGTGAGCCAATTGGCAAACCTCTAACAACACATTGTCAGATGTTAGAATTTGGGAATCGACTTCTTGTGGGTTTAGTTTCCACCAGGATCGTAGCCCTCAGTGGGTCACTGATTTGCTGCTCTTCGGTAGGGTTTTGAATGGGCCTAGTGGTCAGGATCTAGGCTTTGGAGGTCACAGTGCTGGTTCCTGATGAGATGCGGATTGTGAGCCAGGAAAAAAATGTGTCCGAAGTTGTCTCTTGTGGTCCGCTGTGGGATGGAGCTCAGTTCCCTCGATGCGTTCAGAATGTTTGGGTCAGTGGGTCGCTCATGTCCTGGACTAAATGTTGGGATCAGTAGGTCACTCATGTCATTGGCTGAATGTTGGGGTCCGGTAGGTCGTTCATGTCCTAGCTGAATGTTGGGTTAATGTTGTTCAGATTTGTATAGCGCTATTTGTTAC
This sequence comes from Lissotriton helveticus, assembly GCF_964261635.1. NCBI lineage: Eukaryota > Metazoa > Chordata > Amphibia > Caudata > Salamandridae > Lissotriton > Lissotriton helveticus. The sequence continues at coordinate 1,956,751,496 of NC_136065.1, read as the reverse complement.
CCGGAGGTGTCCTGGTGCTGAGTGAAAGTCCTGACTGAAGATGAGATTGTTGAGGTTATTAGCTGATTTTCTTTACAAAGAGCCAAGTTTTTAGTGCCTTTCGAAAAGCTAGAAGATAGTTAATGTTTCTTAGGTGAGGTGGGAGGGCGTTCCATGCTTTGGCTGCCCCAGTTGGTATTTTACACCCTAGGCGCTACCACGAGCTTCGCATCTGATGACCGCAAAACTCTTTTTGGTGTGTATTGCTCATGTCCTGGGCTGAATGTTGGGCACAGTGGTTCGCTCATGTCATGGGCTGAATGTTGGGGTCAGTGGGTCATTCTTGTCATGAGCTGAATGTTGGGGTCAGTGGGTCGATCATGTCATGGGCTCAACGTTGAAGTCAGTGGGTCGCTCATGTCATGGGCTGAAATGGGGTCAGTGGGTCACTCGTCATGGACCAAATGTTGGGGTCAGTGGGTCGCTCATGTCATAGACTGAATGTTGAGGTCAGTGGGTCGCTCATGTCGTGGGCAAAATGTTGGGGTCAGTGGGTCTCATGTCGTGGGCTGAATTTGGGATCAGTATGTCGCTCATGACATGGGCAAGATATTTGGGTCAGTGGGTCTCATTTCAAGGGCTGAATGTTGGGGTCAGTAGGTCGCTCATAACGTGGGTGGAATGTTGGGGGTAGTGGTTCGCTTATGTAATCGACTGAATGTTGGTGCCAGTGGGCCGCTCATGTCCTGGACTATGTGTTGGGGTCCGTGAGTCATTCATGTCATGGGCTGAATGGTTGGGTCAGTGGGTCGCCCTGTGTTCAAATATGAGATGATTGCTAGTTTGGTATTAAATAGGGGATTTAAGGGGAAGGTGGTGTCTGCCTAGGAGTGAAATGATTATGGGTGGCTAAGTCTGTGTGAGGACTCTGCAGAGGCATGCATTTATAGTAGTGGGAAGGAGCAGGTGGGGTTCACGCCAGGATGGTACCTGTTGCACAGATCAGAGTGTATTATTAGCAGTACGTTGTCATGTTTTGGAACATGTAGTTACAGTGAAATATCTGAATCTCAGCAGATGTGAGTGAGCATGGCAGTGATTTCTCTGCTTTTGACCATAATCCACCCCCCACAACTGCAGGTTACTCTGAAGATGTTTGCTGGGTTGACTGGATGAGAAAGCGAGATAATTGTCGGCTATAAATTATGAAAATTGCAAAGGGTAAGATTCCTAGGAAAAAGGACATTTTTATTGGAGGGTACCTGAGGATTTCACGCTTAGGAAAACCAGGGAAAGGTATGGCTAAGCCTGCTGAAAGCAGTGGCAATGTATTATTAAAAATCATCTACTGCTGTTGGGACTAAATGCATAAAGGCAAACAAACATCCTCAGAGGCTTAAGCAAGAAAAGTTGCAAAGCTTAATCTAAGGAGAGTGATGGCACGAGAGAGGTGTTTTGTATTGTGGGTCAGTTGGGTGGCAGGAATGCGGGTTGTTGGTGAGGAGATGTGCTATGCTGAAGGTTACTTAGCCTCTTTTGACAGGACAAGGTTGTCCCTCCCCTTCTCAAATTGCATTTGCTTGCAATGCCCTCTATCCTTAGACTGCTCATGTGACCAAACTGAGTAGATGTCCTATTAGGCTTTCAGTTGTATGCTCTATCGTCCAAGTCTGCCATTCGGCTTGCAGGACTATTTAAAGAAGTACTTGACAGGCCAATGTAGTGTGATTATCGGGGTCTTGCGTTTTATCCACACACATTACATTGTACTAAAAGCTGGAAGTGTGACTGTCTATGCATCACGTCAATTTCAAACTAGCTCTCAGTAAAAGTGAGTCTTTAGGTTGGAGTGGAGCTCCTAAATCTGGGATTAGCTCATTGAACATCTTCGGGACCATTAACAAGTGCTTTACACTCCAGTAGATGATGGTAGAACCCTTTGCCAGCCAGGTTGACAACTGAGAATCTGTAACAACATCCATGTATCCATCAGGAGTCCAGCTCCAGTTTAGCAAAGAGCTGAAGACGAGCCTCTTTCAAGAACGCTACATTGTAGTGCAGTCAGTAACAGTCCACTTCTACTCCCAAAGCACACCTAGCACTCCAGTCAGTCATTGACAGTATCATCACTTTCGGGCATGTCCAATGCGCCTCTCCCTTTGGTCTAGGATTGCGCTTTGTTAATCCACATACATAGCATCTATGGTTGAAGTGTATGAGTCAGTTGTGCTGGACCAGCCCCATGCTGAAACTTGTGTATAAAAACCAGAGGCCTTAAACGGATCTTGGCTTGAAGAACCACAGTGCTGGAAATACGTTATAAAATTTAGCAGCACCAGATACTGCAAAAGCAACATGACTTTGAATTTTCAGTAATTTTTTACCTGTTTTGTGGCCACTTAAAAAAAAACACACAAAAAAACAGATCACCACCATAATCTGTAGTAAATATTTGTTTACACTTTCGACTGGCTATCTTTTATGAACGAAGAAAGAGTGAAAATATTTACAAATTGAAAAAGCATAACATAAAACAAGTTACATAAAAATGAAGTAGAAAAAAAGGTTTTGCAATACAGATAAAAGTTAGGAAGGGAGAGGGACTTACATGAAGGAGAAATGAAGTGCAGGATGTGATTCTTCAGAAGGGTAAAAAATAAATAGGATACTATACCTTGGATTGCATGATACTAGTGCAAACAGGCAAGGTTTTGTGGAGAGAAATTAGGGGTTCTGGAAAGGAGGAGAATTAAGACTGTGATGAAAAAGTGCAAGTAGAATTCTTTAAAGAGGTCTTGGATGGAAAAGACTGCTGTGAGTCAATCATCAGTTGTTTGGTGCACTTAGTTTGTTTCCGTGGAGTCTCACCATATATATAAGGACCTAGCAGAATCTCAGCAGGACTGGGGTGGGCATGGAGAGCTCTGAAGGTGTCTGTGCAGGACTGGCAGTGCATGTGCAGGACTTTTACTGTAGAAAATCTGCTTTTGTGCATGGTCACCCCATATTTTTCCTTCTTGCATGACCCTATTTTTGTTTGCTGGTTGTAGAACCCTGTGCACTTTGCCACTGCTAACCAGTAGTAAAGTGCCTGTCCCACTCCCCCTTTTAACATAGTTGAATTGTCCTTTTTCTAATTTGTATCTTTAACATGCCTATAATTCCCTAGAATATGGTGTACACAGTGTACCCTGGGCCTGGAAGTTTAGTGCCACTAGTGGACTGCAGCACCTATTGTACCATCCATTACAGTGGCAAAGCACTTATGGCTTCAGGCCTATCGTTATAGCTTGACTGCTGCAGTTTAAATCTGCAGTACAACCTGGTAAAATAAGCATTTTAAACAGGTAAAAACCTCCCATTTACATATTAGTAAGTCACTCCTATCTAGGAATTGTAGTGCACAAAGTGGGGTGCATTGTATTTGAAGGTTGAATATGCAGAACATTAATATTGCCATGCCCCTAAAGTGACAAAGACCAGAAGGCTGTTTTCACCCTGGCAGTCAAGCTGTCCTTTGTAGAAAACCAGAGTGCAGTGCAAACTACTAATACTGGTATCCCGGAAAATGAACTAACTATGAATACAATTAAACCACTACTATTAATTGCTGTTAAAATCCCAATTCATTGGTGAGATAGGATTTTTAATAAATATTCAGGAAAAGTAACTTTTTGAAAGTTACTTTTTACTTCTCTGAACTATCAGAAGGCTAATTAGCATAATTCTCTGTTAGCCTGTGCGCTGCCTGGAATAGGCATGAAAAGGTGTGAAATGCGTCCCAGGAGCAATCAATGTGATTAGCTGAATGGGCAAAGATGACTCATCTGAACTCCACAAAATATGCAGAGTGGGGTTTGACACTACTGTATCAGATCTTGCTTTAATGGTATTTTGAGCCACATAAATACTTAAGTCATACTTGAAAGGGAGACATCAGGATGGCAAGATAATTTCTGTGGATCCCCGGTCTTGTTACTGAAGTACCCTGCTTTTGTCCCACCAGACTTCTGTCTTAGTTTGGTATGGGTTCAGTGCTTGCCTCAAACAGGGTTTCAGTGTTAGATGTGGTAGGACACAAAGAATACCATAGTACACTCCCCACTCACACCTCCAATCCTCATAGCCCACGTTTAGTGTGGCCAAAGACTTTCACCCCCTTGAAAATGCATTAACACCTTGCATTTTGGCTTGTTTGCTGTAAAACAGGAAGTACTGGGAAAGTGGGTAGATCGGGGCCTGGTAACGTTTACCTCATTGGTTATGGAGGGGGCAGGGTTTCACCCCCACCCACTAGGTAGTGCCAGGCATAAATGGGGCACCTCCAGCCACTCTCTTCAGAACATTTTCTGGACCTGCAGAAGATCAGAAGAGGACTGGAATTCAATAGAGACCTGAAGGAATGGCCCTGTTCTCTTTTGCCCAGGGCAAAGAAGTGGAAGTCAAGAGTCAGTTGGCGGGCCTCCTGTGTGGTTACAGGGAGACAATAGGCTGCAAGAAAACATTTCCTGCAAGTACCTACCTGAGCCGTGACAACTGGACCTAGACTGGATCCTGCTGTTGTCCTCTGCCTGATATCTTGTCAGTTTCTTCAGTGCCTCCCCGGAAGTGCAGAGGGCCTTAAAAATCTATCCCTGTGGTGGATTAGGACTTGAAAAACTAAGTCAGAAGGTACATTTTTTTACCAGGACAAACCTGATTGGTTTATTCATTCTGCACTCCCTTGTGGTTGACCTCAAATCACGCGTTGGTCTTGGTCTACAGCGGCTGTTGATTACCATTGGTGCTTTGGGATTTTCATCACCATTTTCCACTTGAAACTTTAAAATTCTGTATCTTGGGTTCCCCCTATTGGATTGGTGGCATTTATTTTTTTTTCACAACAGATTTTATTGAGCAGTTAAGGCAAGAGAAAATTATGGCTCTCCACAATCAGGAGATTACCACCAACAGTTATGGCACAGTGTATTACGCATGCACAATTGTCCGATCAATAAAAAGAGAAAGGCTCAAGAAAAACAACCCTGCCCCACCAACTCCCCGTACCCCACCACCCCCCAGATCCCCCCCCTTCCCCTCCCGCCCCCACGCACGTGTGTATGAAGCTACGAGTAAAACTGAGGTGCGGTGTGACAGGTATGCCACAGAACATAGGCCAATGCAACACATCTCATTCATATGTCTTCCTCTCGTTCCACTGGAGGATCCAACGACAGCCCCCTGTAATCAGCCCACCGCTTCCAGATTTTAAAATGCTTACGGGGGCAACCCCTTGCCTCAAACACCGGTTTTTCAAGCCCCATGTAATAGTCCAGTCCTGCCTTCCATGCAGAGAAGGGGGGGGCTCTCTCTCCCTTCCATGCCCGGGCCAGATCTCTCTTAGCCACAACAAGTCCTAACAACAGTAAGTGGCGTTTGTAGATGTTTCCGCCAATACCCTCCATGACATGCAGCAACCCCAACCGGTGAGTGCGGGGGAGATTCCAACCCAGGACCTCAGACAAGCAGCCCCATACACCCCTCCAGAAGCCAGACAGTCTAGCACACGACCACACCGTATGCAACAGCGAGCCCGGAGTGGCCCCACAGCGCAGACACTCCGGAGACTTAATTAGTCCTGCCTTCCACAGTCGCTCTCGGGTGTAATAGGCTCTATGGAGATACTTAAATTGGATGAGCCGAAGCCGCATGGCTATAGCGGCCCCTCGCGGGGATTCCAGGGCCTCCCTCCAATCATCCTCGTCTAGGGGACCCACATCCACCTCCCATGCCGCCCGGAGGGAAAGCAATGTAGAGGAGCAGTGAGTGACCAGCGTCTGGTAGATACGGGAGACCTTTCTATCCTCCAGGTCCCCCATAAAGACCTTCGCCTCGACCGGACTAAACTCGGGGAGAGACTCAAGTGAGCGATACTGGGGGTGAGTGCATGACGCAGTTGTAGATAGCGGAAGAACTGGGATTGAGGCATGTGGAACTCCGCACTGAGCTCCTGAAACGATTTGAGGGTAGTTCCAGACATGACCTGGCCCAGCAACGAAATCCCTATGGCCTCCCATCCCTCAAACCCGGCCAGAGTAGAGAGCTCCGGGAGCAGGCCGTTATGCCACAGCGGCGTTTCCGCCGTCAGTTTGCCTCACCAGCCCATCCGGCGCAACGCCTGTCTCCACACAGCAAAGACCACCCTCGTGACAGACGGCAATGTCCGCCGCAGTCGGGCCGAGTACAAGATGGTGTGTAGCGTATTGTCCCCCATGAGCGAGCGCTCCAAAGCATATGCCGGGTCCCCCCTATCACCATACCACCATTCGTTAAGAATAAGCAACTGAGAGGCCTGGTAATAGGACAGCAGATCGGAGGTGGCCAGGCCACCACAATAGGTGGATAAGAAGCAGGTCCGGAGCGCCACCCTGGCCGCCCCTCCAGCCCATAGGAAGCGGCCCAGCACCGAATTAACCTGCCGAAACCACTGCGGGCTAACAGGGTAGGGGTAATTTTGCAGCTGATATAGCAGGCGTGGGAGCGCAACCATCTTGAAGATTGCGGATCTGCCGAATATGGTTAGGGGCATTCTGGACCACGTTTTGGCATCAGCCTGGACTCGCTCCCACACAATCACGATGTTGCGATCCCAAGCAATGGTTGGCGATTCCGAGAGAAACACCCCAAGGTATTTCAGCCCGTCAGATGCCACCCGTAGTCCTGCTGCCCAGGGGTCTGCTATGGCTCCGCCCCCACAGAGTAGACTTGTGTAGGTTCAGCCGAAGGCGGGAAACCTCCCCAAAGATACGCATGATGTCTAGGACTCGGGGACCTGAGCGTTGCAAGTCCGTGAGGAAGAATAGGACGTCGTCAGCATACAATGCAATCCTGTCCGTCAGATCCCCACTCCACACAAACCCACGCATCTGTGCATCTATGCGCACCCAAGATGCGAGGGGCTCCATAGCCAGGGCGAACAGATATGGGGACAACGGGCACCCCTGCCTGGTTCCCCGACCAATCCGAAACTGTTCAGATATGGCGCCAGCGACCCGTACCGAGGCTGTGATGTCGGTATACAGTAGCTTAAGATATGACAAAAACACCGGGCCTAGATTGAGACGGGGCAGGAGTGCAAAAAGGTATGCCCAGCTGACAGAGTCAAAGGCTTTGTCCATGTCTACTAACAGCAAGGCCGCCTGTTCGCCCAAAGTCCCCATGGCGTCCACCGCTGCCTGTGCCCGCCGGATATTATGGCGTGTCGCTCTATGAGGCATGAATCCGGCCTGGTCGGGGTGGACCAGATACGCGATGTACGGAAGTAGGCGGTTTGCTAGAGCTTTCGCCAGAATTTTGGCCTCAATGTCCAGCAGGGATATGGGACGATACGAGTCGTGCCTGTCGGGGGGCCTACCCGGCTTCTGAAACACCACAATTTCCGCATGGCGCCAATCAGATGGCAGCCTGCCCCGAGTCCGGGCTGCCTCAAGTGCACGTCGGTAGTGAGACCCCAACAGGAGGTGGAATTTCTTGTAAAACTCACACGGGTAGCCACTTGGCCCGGGCGCTTTCCCGGTGTTAAGTTGTCCCAGGGCCTCCCCAAGTTCCTCAGCAGTGAGCGGAGCGTCAAGTGCCGTCCTAGCCTCATCAGAGACAGCCTTCGGCGGCAGGTCATCAAGAAATTTGGCTACCTCATCTGCTTCCAGACAGTCTCGTGGGGCATACTGCTCTTCGAAGTATCGGGCAAAGCTAGCTGCTAGTTGGGCCGGGTCCATCATCACCGATCCGTCCACTGCAGTGAGACCCGGCAGCGCAAGCGGCCGAAGATTAGACTGACACAGCTGATGGAGCATCGTACAGGACTTGTCTCCCCACTGGTAGACTCTACTCCGCGAGGCGAGGCACGCCTGCTTAGCCTCGTCGTGTAAGATAGAGGCATACGACTGTTGTGCCTGCAGGAGTAACCGTATCAGTCTCATCGCCCCCTCCCCGGCCACGTCGCTCCAGGGCCCCAACCTGCGCGGCCGCAGCGGCAATGGCCTCCCGGTGCTTCCGGCGGGCGGCCGTACACCAAGCTATATCGACCCCCCGTATTGTGGGCTTCATCGCTTCCCAAACCACCACCTCATCGGCATCGCCCACGAGGTTATCTCGCCAGTAATGGTCAATCGCCTCCCGAATGTGGTGGACATATTCAGGTTGTTGCAGATGCCACGAGGACATTCTCCAACGGAATGGCTGCCGTTTTGTGTGAAGCTCTATCTTAACAACAACTGGGGAGTGATCAGACAACCCCCTTGGCAATATTGCAGCCTCCCGCACTCTACTCAAGCAGGCACCAGGCATAAACACATAATCCAACCGCGAGAAAGAGCCATGTACCGCAGACACATACGTGAACTCACGCGCCGCGGGGTGCATATGACTCCACACATCCACCCAGCCCATACTCTCCACCGTTTCACGCAGCCTGGTATGTGAGACGGAGGGGGGAACATCCGCAACCAGTCTCCTCTGACAGTCCATACAGGCATCCATTACCTCATTCCAGTCTCCCCCAACCACCGTCAATGACTCTGGGATGTCGTCCCATATTGTAAACAGCCTCTCTGACAGGGCCCACTGCAGAGGGGGGGGGGGGGGGGGGCATACACACTGCCAAAGACCACCGGTTCAGCACCCACCATTCCTTTGACAAAAATGAATCGACCCTGTGGGTCTGTCCACTGTTTCTCATGTACATAAGCCACCCTGCGATGCACCAAGATAGCAACTCCTCTGGACCTTCTAGTAAATCCGGCGTGATAGACCTGTTGGAAGCCAAATCTCTGTAGGCTGAGGACCTTGGAACCCAGCATATGCGTTTCTTGAAGCAACAGTACATCAACTGTCTCCCTTTTCCCCCAGCGCAGTACCGCCCCACGTTTAATCTTATCGAGCATCCCCCTAACATTCCAGGTTACTACACGCAGGGACTCGTTAGGAAGCATAGTAGTCTGTTCAACCATTGTCAAGGTGATCACCCCAACCAGGCCCTCTGCGCCACCCCCACAGACCCCACATCACACTCGGTACATCAGAAAACGGATTGGTGGCATTTTGATGTCATTTTCTTTGTTACACTGTACTGTTTTCTAACTGGATTTAAAAATGTTATTGTTTTGCGTTTGGATTTAAAAAAAAACAAAAAACTTTACTGTCAAATTGCACAGTAGACGCAGGGCTCTGTACCCCCAGAGGCCACTGCAGTATCCAGTTATACATTTGCAAGACAACAATTGACCTTTTTATAAAACAACTCAACCAAAAGATTTGACATTGAGTATCTTTTAGGATGTCGGCCCCACTCTCCCCAACTACCCCTGAGTTGTGCTACCACTACTGAGACAAGCCCACCCGCTGATAACAGAGGACCAAAGAAAATAAATAAACGAAATACCAGGACCGAAGAAAGACAATGCCAGTCTTAACACACACACACATCCCAGGCTACCCCCAACCCCTCCTGTGCCAGGCCCAACCACCCTGTCCCTACCCTCATTCCACTGGAAGATCATCTGTTGCAATCGGAGGGTCCAGCCACAAGCCCCTATAGTCCGCCCACCGCTTCCTTTTTTTGTAATGCTTACGCAGACTTCCCCGGGCCACAAAGATTGGCTGCTCTAGCCCCATGCAGAAGTCAAGGCCATTTTTCCAGGCGTCCACCGAGGGGGCCCGCGTATCCTTCCACATCCTGGCAATATCACGTTTCGCCAGTGTGAGGCCCAGCTGCAAAAGATGCAGTTTATAAATATTGCCCCGATCCCTTCTATCACATGCAGCATGGCGAACAGTGGTATGCGTGGGAGTGACCACCCTAGGGCCTCAGATACGCAGGAGAATACCCCCTCCAGAAACGGTCCAGCGATGAGCATTGCCAGACCGTGTGTAGGAATGTGCACCCCACCACACCGGAGGCATTCCGGGGAGGCAATCGGGCCCGCCCGCCACAGTCGAACCAGAGTAAAATAAACCCGGTGGAGGTACTTGAATTGGATGAGGCGGAGACACATTGCTATGGCCGCTCCCCGGGGGGTGGCTAGGGCCTCCCTCCAGTATTCTTTCTCCAACGTACCCGCATCCTCCTCCCACGCCCCCCGTAGCTTCGCCAGGGAAGATGCACTGTGGGTGACCAGGGACTGATATATCCGCAAGATCTTTTTGGTCTCCAGGTCACACATGAAAACCTTCGCCTCCAACGGGCAAAACTCGGGGATGGAGTCAAGGCCCTCCAGGCTGGGGAAAAGCGCATGGCAGAGCTGGAGGTACCGATAGAACTGTGACTGGAGCATGCAAAATTCCACCTTTAGATCCCGGAATGATTTAATGGACCCTTCCCGCACGACATCTTCCAGGGTGGAAATACCTATGGCATCCCATCCCCGAAAGCCCTGCAGGGCCGCCAGGTCAGCAAGGCGTCCATTGTGCCACAGAGGAGTTTCTCTATTTAGTGTATTCCACCACCCCATTCGTCTTAGAGACTGCCGCCAAATTTGGAAGACTACCTTTGTCACCGGTGGTAGCGCACCACGCAGTGTCGCTGAGTAGAGGATTGTGTGGAGAGTGTAATGCCCCATCAGGTGTCCCTCCAATGCATAGGCCGGGTACCCCCCTGTCCCCCTACAACCACTCGTTAAGGACAGGTGCGAGGCCTGGTAATAGGAAAGAATATCTGAGGTCGCCAGGCCTCCACAGTAGGTGGAGAGAAAGCACGTACGCAACACAACACGCACTCCCCCCAAACCCCTCCCCCCCCCCAAAGAAACTGCCCCAGCACCGAATTCACCAACCGGAACCATCTAGGCACGATCGGGTACGGATGATTCTGTAACTGGTATAGCAGGCGGGGGAGTGCAACCATCTTGAAGATTGCCGAGCTTCCATAGATAGTTAGAGGCATACGGGCCAAGGTCTTAATGTCTGTACAAATGCGCTCCCAGACCAGTGCCAAGTTCAGCTCCCACGATATTGCCGGCACGTCCAATAGGAATACACCCAGATATTTGAGGCCTCCCACCGCCACCTGTAGCGCAGACGTCCACGTACCCACTCTCACTCAAGCTCCTATGACCCACAGCGTGGACTTACTGGGGTTCATGTACAGCCCGGTCATTTTTCCCGAATATTTGCATGATCTTTGCATTTGGATTTTATTACTTTTTTTGGTACTGTATAAATGCTTTACATATCTCCCCAAGTTAGGCCAGTCTGCTCTGTACCATATCTGTCAGGGTTTGGAAGTGAGGTTAATTTAGTGACTTTGAGGGTTCCACTTGACAAGGCTGGTGATTATTCCTTGTGGTTAGTAGTCAACCACCCCAAATAAAAATCCCATTTCTTCCAATCACATAATACATGGTCAAGAGTTCCATTAAATCTACCTCTTGCAGTGCAGGAGCTCCAAGCATTAAGAGACTGTTAGTACATGTGTAGAGCTTCCTGATTATTTGGCAGCACTCGTGGCAGAGCGTGCGGGCCCCACTCGTGGCAGAGCATGTGGCAGGCCCAATCGTGGCAGAGCATGTGGCAGAGCGTGTGCCGGGCCCCACTGGTGGCAGAGCGTGCGCCGGGCGCCACTGGTGGCAGAGCGTGCGCCGGGCGCCACTGGTGGCAGAGCGTGCGCCGGGCCCCACTGGTGGCAGAGCGTGCTCCGGGCCCCACTGGTGGCAGCGCCTGCGCGGGCCCCACTGGTGGCAGCGCCTGCGCGGGCCCCACTGGTGGCAGCGCCTGCGCCGGGCCCCACTGGTGGCAGCGCCTGCGCCGGGCCCCACTGGTGGCAGCGCCTGCGCCGGGCCCCACTGGTGGCAGCGCCTGCGCCGGGCCCCACTGGTGGCAGCGCCTGCGCCGGGCCCCACTGGTGGCAGCGCCTGCGCCGGGCCCCACTCGTGGCAGCGCCTTCGCCGGGACCCACTCGTGGGATCCCCTGTGTAGGGCCCCAATCGTGGCAGCGCCTGTGCAGGCCTTATTCGTGGCAGCGCCTGTGCGGGGTCCTACTCTAGGCAGCGCCTGTGCCGGGCCCTACTCTAGGCAGCGCCTGTGCCGGGCCCTACTCTAGGCAGCGCCTGTGCCGGGCCCTACTCTAGGCAGCGCCTGTGCCGGGCCCTACTCTAGGCAGCGCCTGTGCCGGGCCCCACTCGTGGCAGCACCTGCGCCGGGCCCCACTTGTGTCAGGGTGTGGAAGTGAGGTTTAATTTAGTGACTTTGAGGGTTCCCCTTGACAAGACTGGTGATTATTCCTTGAGATTAGTAGTCCACCACCACAAATAAAAACCCAATTTCTTAGAATCACATTATAAATGTGCAAGAGTTCCATTAAGTATACCTTCTTGCAGTGCAGGTGCTCCATGCATAAAGAGTCTGTTAGTACATGTGTAGAGCTCCCTGATTATTTGGCAGCATGTCGCATGCCAGGCCTACCCTCGTGGCAGCGTGTACGCCGGGTCCCCTTGTGGCAGCCTGTGCGCCGGGTCCCCTTGTGGCAGCCTGTGCGCCGCGCCCCTTGTTCGCCGGGCCCCTTGTGGCAGCACCTACGCCGGGTCCCCCTCGTGGCAGCACCTACGCCGGGTCCCCCTCGTGGCAGAGCTCGTTCAGTTCTCTGGCACACTGTTTGGAGTGTACTGTTTCTCTGTTAGTGCATCTGACAGTACATTTCGCATTAGTATGTGCATGATTCCTGTCTCCTGGTATAAAATAATGACTATTTTTCAATGGTCTAACCCTTATGTAAAAGCCATTACTTTCAGGTGTTTTGGAGAAGATTAATAGTATGACTGCAAACTGTAGTGCCAAAGTTTCTTATTGAATTGAGCTTGCTCGACAGTTGAGGCTTGGTGGATCATCACTTTTTTTTCCTTTACCTTTATGTTCTGCAAATGATTAAAGTAGTTATAATCTCTTTCTGTATTCTCTACGTTCTTCCTTCCCAGGCGAAGCCTGCCTTGGTGAGTCCAGTAGCAGAGAATGAAGCTGCTTTCTGCTTCCACTTTTTTACATTCTCCCACTTCTGCATTTCTGCTGGTTCCAGAATGATTTTTTCTAAAACAGACCTAGCGTCTGGGAGCTACAGTATGCAAAAGAGAAGTCATTTTTTGGAAGTAACTTTGCAGCACTTGCTCACTCAGAACTTCTTTCTGACCCAGATCACGTTGCGAAAGGGGACAATGTCTGGGTGAAGCGGGCCTTCTTCTCTAGGGTGGCAGCGGAGCAAAGACACAACGCACCAATTTATTTGAGTAAAATCAGTTATTCGTAGGGAACCATAACTGAATCTGGGGCTGACCAGCTACCACTGCAGGTTGCCAATTTATTTTAGATTACATTTGTTTCATCAGTTGTTGCTTCCTAAGGGGGTCTGGTCTAAAGTGTCAGAACTACAAGCCTGTCCTTGTGACAATTTTTCGATTCCCGATACATTTTATATTATAATGATCTGTCCCAGATACAATAGTTTGTGTTACCAATTTAACTGCCCCACTACTTTTGCCCCTGAATTTGAGACGGTTGAGACATGCGTTCCTGTTTTTGCAACACCTACAGTCGCCTAGGGTATGTTATTTCGTATCCCGTTTGTTATCTGGAATTTTTCATTGCAGTTGAGCATTTTGCACGAGAATTTTTATCGTGTTGTTGTACGAGTTTTAGTCAGACTTTGTAACTCTGTGGAGGCACTTATGATGCACTGTATTTAGTGTGTTAGGTCATGGTTATGTGATATTTCATTAGATTTTGTGATTACCTGTATTTTTTAGAGTGTTTCTTTTTTTAGATGTTATGTTGTATTGTTTGTACCTTTATGATTTTATGAGAATATCGTATAAAGTCAATACTGACTGACTATAGGAGTAGTTGTTTATAAGAGTTGTAGTCCTGGGCAGACAAGGGTCTTCTGAAGCAATTGAGATCTTCACCCTTCTGCCAATGAGGCACACTCTTAATCGTCAGTGCTGTCATAGTTTCCTTAGTTATGTCTGGATCTCATTCTGTTTTGGATAGTAACTGTATGTATTGAGCCTTTCAAGGCCTAAAATGTATGCACGCAAATCCCATTTAAGTCAGATCAGCCCTTTGTCCTTCTTCCAAATGGCCAACATGGGAACCGGTTTCATTTCTCTTAAAATGGAAAACGTGACCACGCGCACCTGTCCAAAGCCTTTAAGTTTTGACACTGTCAGGCGAGGTGTAGCTGACATCCTCTTTCCACTTCTGGCAGGAAAAGAAGTGAATGCCTTCAGAGAATAGAACGCAGTAAGCAAGTAAACACTGCACTGAGTTTTCCACTGGAAATGCTTCCAAAGGGGGCACGTGCCTTAAAGAGAGCTATGTAAATATTTTTAAAGTAGCCCATTGAAACCATTAGCATCACGTTGGTAAATGGTTTAGATATTGAGAATATTTCAATGCTGTTAAAGTAACCCCTCCTAAACTATTAAAATTATGTTGGTTATCTGTTTAAGCATTACAAAATTCAAACATCTACCATACATCGGTCTTTTTTCCTGTCGCCCTTTCTACGTTTCGAACCCTTTTACATTATTTTCATTTCAGGAGTATTTTGTTGAGCATTTTTCATAAACAATAAACAAAGAGGTAGACAAATTAAATAAAAGAATAGTCTAATAAAACAAGGGTCCTTTCTAAGATGTACAGTTCTGCAGCGTAGAGGCCTGGATGGATGGTAGTGATCTGAACCAGGCAACAGCAAGTGAGAGCAAAGCAACATGTGATATTGCGACAGACCCTTAAGAGATATAGTATGACATATAATAAACCATAGCGGTAAATAAAGAGAGAAGGAAGGGGCGCTACTAGGTATAGAATTGATACCGCTATGTCAGTGGGTAACATCTGAAAGGATCGTAGGGCATTTAATTTCAAGTGCAATTCAGATGATTTGCTCCAGTCTATCTAAGGGTTTGGTACAGGACTTAGGAGGGCGATGTTGTCAGGTCTAGTTACTCTCGTGTTGGTGCACGTGCAAGAGGGGGAGGTATACGAGAATGTAGAGGTGGATCCCCTGGTCGATTTCATGGTGGTGTAGAGGTGGCAAAATCAAGGGAGTTGCAGACAGATGTGTTGCGTACAATCCAAGGGTGGTTTTGAAGTGAAATGGAGACCCTGTTAACCAGGCATGGAATGAGGTGATGCAAGTGTTCCAGTTAGCCTGAATAGTTATGCATGCAGCAGTAAGGAGGATATCGATTAGTAGATGGTTGTCGCAAGATCTTCTGTTTGGGTCTAAAAATCCTTTGAGAGAGAGGGGGCAATCTTGCCTCATGCCTCTTCCGAGTTTGAATGCAGAGGAAAGTAAACCACCAGACCTGATCTTAGCAGACAGCCTACTATAAAATGACATGATCATTTTGGTAAAAGTATCACCTAAATTAAATTTCCTGAGAGATTCATTGAGAAGTCCATGAGACCATGTTAAATGCTTGTTCAGCATCGAGGATAACCGCTATCGTTTTGGAGGGGGGCGGTTTAGCTTTTTCATGAATATGGCAGAGGAGCCGGGTCTTATTGTTGGATAGCCTGTGTTTAATGAAGCCCACTTGTGAGTGCCCGATTAGGCGAGGTAGGAGTTCCAGCCTCCTACAAATTATCTTGGCGCAAATCTTTGCATCCAGGTTTATTAGAGAGATAGGTCTGTAATTTTTAACTTCTGTAGGGTCTTTACCTTCTTTGGGGATTACAACGATAGTGGCTTCGCTGGTGCCCTGGATATAGTGCCCAAGTTGGCAAAGTGTTGAAAAAGGGACAGAAGAGTTCATTTATGTATATGGGTGAAAGTTTTATAAAGGCTGGCAGTGTAGCCATCTGGGCCGGGGGCTTTGTTTGTTTTTAACAAACACATTGCTAAGTCTGTGTCCTCTATAGAGAATAGGGAGCTGAAGACCGCTTTTTCTTGATCTGAGATGCACAGAAGTGGGATGTCTCTGAGGTATTCCACAGAGGCTGATGTTTGAATCCCCCAAGTCGTCTGTGTATAAAGACTGGTAAAAATCTTTAAGTATTTCTAGTATTTTCTGTGGTTTGGTATGTGTAACTTTAAATTTATCCGTGAGAGAATCAATTAGCTTGTGGTTTTGTTTGTTTTAGATAGGAGGCCAAAATTTTCTCTGCCCTGTTTGTGTCGCATAGATTAAGCTTTGTATTTGGTGACCCATATACCCGCTCTTTCACTTGGGATTCTGTTCTTTTCTAATTTTTTGATGGTGTATTTTGAGAGGGTTTGTGGGTCCATGTCAGAATTGTGGGCAGCCTCCAGGGACTTAATGTCTTGTTCTAAGGTTAGGAGGTCTTTGTTGATTTTAGTTGTATATTAATAAGGGTGCGCCTTATTGTGGGTTTCATGGCATCCCAGTCATTGGACCGGGAGGTATCCGTGCTAGTATTGTCTTCAAGGCAGTTTAGAATGTTTTTCTCAATCCTCTCTTTTGCTGAAGCATCTCTGATTGATTCGCCATTGAATTTCCAGATCTTACTATGGGTATTCGCATTGGTGCTGGTTAGGAAGAGTTTTAGCTGAGTGAGATTTGAAAAGAAGGTGTAGTCTCTTTTATCTGGGTGTTGGAGCCTCCAGGAGTCATGTAGGCTAAATCTTTCCCAGAGTTTGTGTAGTGACCTATGTGCCCTAGAGAGGTTAAGGATGGACCTGGATTGTTTATCTAAGGTTACATCCATGGGGAGGTTGAAGTCGCCTCCCAGGATAATTTGATCATTGCTGGCTATTTTTCTCAGGGGGAGGGTTGATGAGGCCCAGAACTCTGGTTCATGTGTGTTCGGACCATATACATTGAGGACGTGCAAGTGCCCTGTATTTTTTGTGAGTTTAGATAGGACCCATATTCCGCTCTTATCCTCTAAGTGTGATTCGGTGGAGAAACCTGCATTCTTTGAGATTAAAGTGGCGACCCCGCCTACCTTGTTTCCACTGGACGGGCTAATGAAATCAGCGATCCAGCTCTTACCAAAGTTCTATAGACCGTCTTCGGACATCTTTGTTTTTTGTAAAATAGTCTTACTCCCTGTTGCAGTTTAAAAAGGTAGTTTCTGATTTTCTTCTATTTGATCAGGTGATTGAGGCGCTTCACATTTCAGGAAACAACTGTTGAGCTTTTGTTAAATGGGGAATTATTCATTGCGAGTGTGGGTAGGCATGGCTGAGTCAATGCGAAGCTAACTTGTAGTTTGAGGTGCGAGAGAACCCTAGGAAAACGCTATAGAAAAGTTGTGTGAGTAATGTGAGGACCCTGGACCTAGTGTTAATGGGAGAGTTTGACACCATGCAAGGGAAAATATGTCCTTCAAGAGTAACCGCAGAGTGTGGATAAACATCTGTGGTGGCAATATACCTATAGCAGGAAGAGGACAGGATGAAAAAGTAAGAAAATGAATGTGAAAATGCAAGAGAACACAAGAGAAAAAGGAATCCCAAACTCCCAACCCCCCTCAACCCACTATCCCACCCACTCAGAACCGTGTACGAGGGAGACTCCAGCGGGCAAGAACCGCCATCATTGGAAGCAGCAGTGAATTACTAATTACATGTAAGCTTGCGAACAGATATTAAAGAACAACCATATTGGCTACTTAGGAATGATACAAGGTGGGTTAGATACCCAAAGAACCTCCAGAATACCATCAGTAAGAGGCGTGGTGTGCATCAAACAAGAGGCACCCCATATTCCAAAGCTACATAAAGTAAAGGAGAACATCCTAATGGTGTGCGTGTTTATATGGTCTTGTTATGTATGTTTGTGTTGTGGTGTGAATAAAATACAGTATTGCGATGTGATATGGTACGGCATGATGTGGTATGTGATGATATTCGGAGATGCGAGGGTGTGATGATATGATGCGATTGACTAAGGAATTGTGTGATGTTATACGGTATCATATATGTTATGTTGCGTTATGCTCTGTGGTATGCGTTATAAGTTTGTGTTTTGGTATGATGTATGATTTGTTTATGTTCGTGTATGAAACGAGAGTGAGTTGATGTTAGAGTAAAGAATTGCGACCAAGGCTCTTTTTGAACCTCCAAGTGTCTGCAAGACAGGTGTTACTTTGTAGTGTATCTTTGATGGGAAAAGGCTTTGTTTCTTGTGTCAGCTTGTCAGAATGTACAGCAGTATTGAAGCAAGAGTATAGTCATGCAGTAATAGAAAAATCTCTGGTTTCTATGAGCGATACTTTAACATAGACCCATTGGATGCCTGATATGAAGTTAGAAAAGGATTTAAAGCGGGGGACTCTGCGGTGGCCTAGGTCACGGGTTCCAGGAGGCGGCAAAAGCAGATGCAGGGGCATGTTTTGTGTCCATTCACATCGAACTTTTGATGTCTAGAAATGACCGTTGGTCTTTTGGGTTGGTGAAGACTTGTTTTTTTCCGTTGTCAATGACCCTAAATTTCGCTGGACCGATGATTGAGAATTGAAGGTTTGAAGACTTAAAACTGGATCGAGAGCTTTGAAACCCTTCCTGGTCTTTAATGTAGTTCTGGAGTAGTCCTATGAAATGTAGATTTTCTGTCCTTGCCAAAGGATGTGGTTGTTTTTACAAACATAATTTAGGATTAGTCCTGCATGTTGGAATCTCTGGGGACGGCATTGGATCTGTCTGGTGGTATTCTGTCCGTAGGTCTGAAGGAGGGTGCACAATAAGCCCTTTTGAATTCAAAGTCTTTTTTAGGTCTCGCCTGAGCCAGAGCATGCGCTGCTCAGGGAGAGATTCAGTAAGGTGCTTTTGAAAGTACCACCACAGGCTTTTGGTGGCCTCAAGCTTGCGTGCACACAAGAGTGCACGCGCGCAGCCGCCATCTGCTTCTTGCGGCCGCTTGGGCGCACGGCCAATGCTTGCAACGCACGGCCAATGCTTGCAACGCTCGCACTTTCGCGGCCGTGTCACTTTCACGGCCGCACGGCCAATGCTTGTTAGTTTTGTATACCGTCTCCTTCTGGCCTCATCGTTTCTCCCGTCAATTGCGAGCAATTCCTGCACATCAGTTTGTCTCCCCCGCCCCCCCTTTCCCCCCACGACACCTTTCTTTTTCTCTCTTAAAATTGAAAATATGCCAAGCAAATCCCTTTCCACACTATGAAAATCCCTATGTTTGCACATCGCTAGTCCTCCGTTTTGCAATGTTCTGTCAAAATACTGTTTTATGACTGGAAACTTTTATAGTGTAGCTGTACTTCCGTTTCTTGTAAACGATCTAACAACTGCTTTCTTTAAATGTTCACAAATGTGAATAATTATGACATTTAAAACTGGAGATAATAACTTTTAACTCTTGAGCATAATGGGTTTCGCATATTCTATGCAAAGCTGTCAAAATAATTGGTGAATGAAGCCAACCGCAAGGAACCTCATAGCATTGATGTAAAACTCGTCATGAATTCAGATGTCCAGAACAAAACTTTAATAATTTATCTTTTCTCTTTGTTTTGTTCGCTTTTTGGTGCCTAGTTATTATTTCATCAAAAAGCAAGTACTATGTTGCCCACTTGACAAGGTGAGAGTTGGCCCTTTAAAAATACATGCAAGTCGGACCGATTCTCAGAGCTCTTTGCCCCCAGTAAATCAGATTTGAACTAAATTACAACATGTGACAGCAGAGCATTTACAACAGCAACTAACCTTGTAGTCTTGTAAATCCTTTTTCTCCGGAGACTTTTTCCCCATCAGTCCTGTAAAGCCCCTTGCAAGGGGTGGGGAATAGCCCTTTGAAAGTATGGCTAACCTTGAAAGTTTGTGAATATTCAATCACGTTAGTTTATTGCCATCCTTTGTCACTATATTCCATGCTGGAAAGGGGCAGATTTACTCACAGCAAGCGATGGAGTAAATCCTTTTTTTCGGGTGGTTAGGGAAAATTAACCCCCTCAAGCGTTGTATGGGGGCAAAGGTTCTCCATATTAAAAATACTTTTCTTCATGTAGAAAAAAACATTTGAAAAAGTAGTGCTTTTTCAAAAAGGTTCTTGCATTTGAGATTGTGCAACTGTACCCTTCTTTCAGTTGTGCACTGTTGAAAAAACAATGACAATGTCGAAAACAAAATTCTAAAACTTTTCTTGGAGCATACATGGAAAGTTGTAACTGGAGTTCCCTTCCTGGCATAAACCGCTGTTGTGAAAAGCCAAGCACCGACATGGGCGCTTGTGTCACTCAGAGGCTTTGAGGTGATGGAGGGCAGATGGATGCACAAAGTCCCCCACCCACTTACCCCCCTTTCTTCGGAGGCAAGCATAGCTAAACTTGAAGGGGTGCTCAGCTGGACGTGTGGGGCCAGCTGCCAATGGACGTCTGAGGCTCCTGTCCTGTTTCACTGGCACTTTGGTACCTTCACCCCACACGTCTCAAATCTGATGCACTGCAAGAATCTTTTCACGTTTCCAGCAGCTTTGACTTCATGCCACTGAGTCCGGCAAGGCTGGGGGTGCATCAGTCACTCGGATGGCTCTAGCAACGTGTCTGACACTTACACAGACCCTGTGGGCTCAGTAGAGCAACAGGCCTGGCATCTCGTGCTCTGCCCCAGCTCTGCTGTCCTTAAAGAGAGGCTGCCCTTGAGAGAAGGGTCCAACATTCCCCACAGAACATTACTCTCAGACTGTGGCTCTGCATGTCCCTTGCTCTCTTCCAATCTACCCACTCTCTGTATCCCTCTCCTCATTCTCATTCCTTTATGTCTCCCCCCACCTTTCTTTTCTCTCAGTTCACCCCCCCCTGCCTTTTCTTAATCTTTCACTGTCCGGTAGAAGTGTTGGAGGGAATGGCAGGTGTGTTTGGGCTTATGTCAGTTGGGCCTTGGTGCTGCCTTACAACTCCCTGCCGAGCTGGACGCTGCCTCCCACTGTCCTGTCCCACAGGAATACTCGTTGCTGTCGGAACTGTTGAGCTGGACCGGAGTCAGTCATATCAGCTTTTCTAATATCTAAGGCCCTTTCAGAACCACTGCTGGCTGTTTAGGAGGCACACGTCTGTCACACTCTTCCCCAGCCCCACCAGTCTTTAGGAACCAATGTCTTCTTGGGAACAGAAATGACTTCCTTTAGGGAGCGGCAGTCTGTCGCTGGCTTTCTGTCTGGCTGCAGCTCTTAGCACCTCTCTCCCCATCAGAAACACCACAGACCTTGCCTAATGCTGGCGGAGGAACCCTGGCAGGTTCTGGAGCAAATACAGCCGCAAATGGGGACAAGAACTTACTTGCTATGCACCTCTCCTAAGGAATGGGAAAAATAAAAATGCAGATTCACTCAAACCATGCCGATTCCAGACACACCCACAGACAAGGGTCTGGACTAAGAAAGGATGGCTTTCGGGGTTAGTCTGTCCTATGTCCCAGAAGAGCTTGCAGCTCCTTTCTCCCAGTCCTTCTACCTCGGCCCAGTCCAGCAGAGGGAGACTGGCTAGCATACAATTGTTGAAAAGCCCCATTAGACCCATGTTGGTGGCAGGCCAATAGAGCGGAGGCATGCTTGTAATATGCAAGGTCACTACTAAAAGACAGACTGTGGCAGGGCAGGCACGAGTCAGGCTACCAACAAAAACAGATCTAACTGCCTTTTCTCAAATCTGCTGGACATGGTTAGGGCCAATGACTTAAAATGGAGCCAGTAGCCCATGATGCCCCAGTTCCCACGGAGACCTGCCTTTCTCATCCTCTTATCACCGGACACGTCTTCTTTGTCCATCATCCATAAGTCTTGCCCATTAGGACTTCTTTTTTCCTTCCTTCTTACTCTCATGCTGCATCCTGTCTTCCATCATCACCATTGTATCACTCCCCTTCATCTTCTTTCTTCTGCTCTTCTCCCCAATTTCTCTTCTTTCCCTTTCTTTGGGACTCCCACCCTTCCCCTTTGCTTATCCCTTCTCGTTTATTTTATTTTACCCTTGGCCCTTCGTCTTTCCTGCATTTTTACTCTTCTTCAGGCATCATTTTCTGCATTCTCTCATCCTCTCCTACCTCGTCTTTCTTTTCTTTCTTCCCCTACCCCTCTCATTCTTTTTGATCTGCTCAGCACAGCTCTCACCACTGCTACGTCTCCTATCTATTCTTCTTACCACCCAATTCCCTCCCTCCTGTCTCCCAGTCTACACTCCCTGTTGTTTCAATCCTCCTCTGCTCCTTTATCCCTCCTTGTTCCACTGCACTTGCACCACCCTCAGGAAGAGAGCGCAGGCCAGGGGGATAGCCAATAGGTCTCGCCTTTGGGACCTTATAAGTGTTTAGCCATGCAAAACTGAATGTTGTTGCACCAAGGATATTGTGCTGGATAACTAAATACTTATAAGGTCTCAAAAGCGAGATTTATTGGCTGTGCCAATGCTTGATTAAAGGAGAGGCCTGTTTGGGGATTATATTAAAGTACAGATACAACAATTTATTTAGTGTGCATGTAATATGTAAAACGTAAGTCTGAAAGCAGTTTATATTTTTCTACGGGCTAACTTAAATTGTAGATAAAAACACTTTTGATAGCATGATGGATAGAGCTTTTTAATATGTTAACATAATGTATAACATAAGTTGTACTTTCTGACAGCACGCAATTGGCCCAAGGGGGGTGCATCTCCCGCCTTCTCTGTTTTGTGGCCTAGGGTCCATGGGAGCGAGCATGAGCTCCATATGTTTAAAATTATCGCGCCGCGTCTCGCGGTCATGTTAATAGAAAACAGGGACAAACGCAGCGCTTTCACTTTTGCCTCGGCAGGCGCGCGCACCACTTCCAGGCTTGTCTATGTTAGGGTGTACTAACTTGCATTTTTGGAGTCGGTTTGTTAGAATTAAGGCTCACCTTTTGTCTGTTGATGAAGAAACGACCAGGGTTTCCCCAAGAAACTAGAGCGATGCAAACATTGTTTTTTTTCGGTATTGCACTTTGAATGATCTCATGTACTGTTAAATTTGATGTTTTTGTGTGTATTCGACGTGTGAAACAGCTTTAGGATTTCAACACATCTTGATATTTTTTGGGGGTGGGGGGGGGGGGAGTTTTCTATCCCTAGACATCCCGTTTATTGTTGTACTGGTATTCATGTTGGAAGACCAGTAAAGTTGGTTGAAGGAGGTCGGCCTTCAAACATAGGAGAGTCCTTTAACTCTTTCACGCTCACACACAACAGCAGTTTGATACGTGCGTGGAAACTGGTTTGACTATAACTGATGAGTCAAAGTTACGGCTGACTTCATGGCGACATAGTTACACGCCACATGATGCAGCATAAATACACTCCACATACCACTCGGTGCCACATCATTATATGCTACATAATTACATTGCACTCAATGCAATATACACTGCAAATAATACCACTCAGTGCCACGTAATTACACTCTACTCAATGCAACATAAATACACTCCACATAATACCACAATACCACTCAGTGCCACATAACTATGTTACATAATTACACTGCACTCAATGCAACATACACTCCAAATAATACAGTGCCACATAATTATACACCACATATTTACATGCCGCATAATGACACTCTACTCAGTGTCACGTAATAACACGCCACATAATTACATTCTACTCAATGCAACATAAACTCCACATAATACCACTCAGTGCCACATAATTACACTCTACTCAATGCAACATTAATACACTCCATATAATACCACTCATTGCCACATAATTACACGCCACATAATTGCACTCTACTCAATGCAACATTAATACACTTCACAAAGATGCACAATATGCCACATACCACCAATCAACATAAATGCACTCCACACCATGACACAATTTCACTAAGCATATTTTCACTCAACACCACAGCTCCAGGCCACACAATTCAACTCCACACATTTCCAATACACACCACATAATTACACACCAACCAGATTTCAACACCACAATCCACAACGTACCTCCAATCCACACCATATAGTGGCATCACCTGAGCACCAAACATCACTCACCACCACCATTTTGCATTGGCGCACCACCTAAGCATCACGTCACTCTGCCTTCGCGGAATCTAGC
Organism: Lissotriton helveticus; assembly: GCF_964261635.1. NCBI lineage: Eukaryota > Metazoa > Chordata > Amphibia > Caudata > Salamandridae > Lissotriton > Lissotriton helveticus. The sequence goes on along the minus strand of NC_136065.1, from coordinate 1,956,727,490 downwards.
ATTTGTTAATTCTCCCCTAGTGTCTATCCTCTGCTTGTGTTATAATGAAATTATTGTTTTCCAACCTCCATTGCCATGTTATTTATGTGCCGCATCCCCATAACAAAAAACATTATAACAAACAAGCATGAGAACAGGCAGAAAGAAGTTGCTAGCAGTGCAAGTACAAAAACACTTTTTTATGTTAAAATCTTTTTTTAATCAGGTAGTTCAGCTGTATATAATGTCGTCTTGGTTTCTATACAGGTAACAAAAATGCTTAACACTTTTTGTTATAACTTTTCAACATGATGCACAGCATCCACAATGCTCTACAACATAGCCAAAAGTTCTGGCTAAACGCATAAGGTCCCAAGGGCGAGACCTATTGGCTAAGCTAACGCTTGTTTTGTGTGAAAAGAGCAGCAACCTGCAAGTGGCAAGGGAAGTAAGTCTCTTATTTGAAGTTCCAACTGGACCCAACACTAATGCCTCACTTATAGAGCCATCAACGCTCCATTTGTTCTGGTCTCGTTCATCCTGGCTAGGAGCTAGCTGGATTCGTACACCTTTGTGAAAATGTCTGTGGCACAAAGACACTTAGCTTGTCTTTCTTCACAGATGCTTAAGATGTATATTATAATTTTGATGCATGTTTTTGACTTTTCCAGCTATATACGTAACGGGATGCTTGCACACTAGGAATTTCTGAAGTCTCTGTTTATATTGTGATCAAAAGAGGGAAGAGGAATTATGCGTCCATTCAGTTCCCCTGAATAGGTACCTCAATCATCATGCGCAGGAATGGACACTTGTATCTACAATAACCTTTGGTTATCCTTTGAAAACCCTCATAGACGTTGAGATGGTATTAGTGCGGTGTATCTTTTATCCGCCCCTTCTCTAGCGTCATGGCATATTCATCGGGTTTAACAAATAACGTGCTATATGCCTGCCTCACCCGAGGCAACCTCTGGAAAGAGTAGAAGTGTCCAGAAATGAAAAAATGCACTCATCCAGAGGATTTTAGTGTAGTGCTAGTGAGCCAAAAAATTCTAAAAGCAATTTGACACCCAAACACACATTTTATTGAAAAAAGGGGTGTAAATTGTGATTAAAAGTAGTGTTATACGAGGTAATTGAGTTACAGGACTACCATATAACTCCATCTAGGTCGACATGTTTCAGCTCTAATTGGCCCGAGGGGTCTATAGAGCTTTCGTCAGGACAATACATAAAAACAGGCTGAATACTCACACTATTCGTGTAGTGTTCATTGGAAGCATGAAAATATCACACTCAGTTTCCTGTGTTAGGGAAAACAAATCAAAAAACACAATTGTACATAGCGGCAAATAGCAAGCACAGCAGGAGACTCATTTAGTGGCCCGGTGCAGAGAAGTGATATAAATTACATCAAGCTTGATTCATATACTTGTGAGCATCACATTAGGGATACTGTATTACATAGGAGTGGTGGAGATGTCGAACAATGGATTGTGACACTAGGACTTCAAAGTGATATAAAATGAAATTAATGGTTATTTAGTAGCTCGTGAAAGTTCCTATAGGTAGCCCAAAAGGACGTTAGGTGGATATAGGCACGAGGGTCTGACATTGTGCGTCATGCATGTGGTCTTACAATTCATGCGTTAAAAATATCGGTACCTTAAGTTACAGGAAACCTCTCTGCATCAGACGGGTTATCAGAGTCGCTTTATACAAGACATTCGCTGGAATAATAATAAGAGGCAACAAGATTTCATAGTGTCTGCAAGAGCGCAGCCGTTACTCACTGTGTTTGGATAGCCGCTCATCTCGCGCCATCCTTACCCTCGTGTACGATGCAATTACTGCTAGTGCTGACTCTGCCCCTGGGAAGAGGAACTGCAATCCCTCGTTTGTTTTTAACAAAATAAAGAACAACAAGGGACTAATGACAGCCAAGGTTCTTAAAGAGGCAGGAACACTTCGTTTGTTATCGTTATAAAAGCACGAGATGGTAATTAAAGAGTGAATTAATGCCTATATTTAGCTCAAAAATGTGGAAAAAACGACTAAATATCGTGAATAGTCATATGGACTCTGTTATAAAGATTCATTATGGAATACTCAGGGTCTTTTGTTAGGTTGATATTTGATGTGATTAAACTCAAATGGGTACATCACGAGCAGGAGACATAATGAAATTTCAAGGGTTTCTCTTTTGATGTGATATTTGATATAGTCCCACTAAAATAGTTTAAGTGAGTATTTCGCGAACAGGAAACATTATAAAATATCAAGGGTTTCAAATGATTCATGGTATAACCCCACTTGGGTGTTTATAGGGTTTAAGTGAGTATATCATAAACATGAAGCATTAAGGGTTAACAAGTGGACCAAGTACCCGGTGGCCATTTAGTAAAATTGGTGCCACGGAATATTATCGTTCATCCCATGTAGGTGGGTTCCCAAACGGTCGACCCATCTTTGTTCCCTTTCGAAAAGTGTGCGTTCAGCATCAGTATGTTTCTCGTGGAGTTTTTCCAGCACTGTCCATCTAAGGTCATCACACGAATGTCCTGCTGTCACAAAGTGTGTGCAAAGTTTTGTTGTGCTTTTCTTGAGACGTATGTTGCTCCTATGTTCTCCTATGCGAGTCTTTACCTTACGACAGGTCATCCCCACATATTTCTGTTGACACGGGCATGTTACGAGGTACACCACATGGGTGGAGTTACAGTTAGTGTGTTGCCTCTGGGTCCACAGCAAAAAATAGCCTCCTGTCATATTTCAGTTTCCACCCCCAACCTCTAAGAGACAATCTCCCTTATAGTCAGTTCCTGCGGCACAAACGAAATTGTAGCAAGTCAAGTGATTACAAACAACAGGCCACAATTTTAAGTAAGAAATTACGGGCAAGAAACTACACTCCACAAACAATTGCCAGATGTAAAAAAAGAGCTCAAAACCAACCAAGGGAGTGTCTGTTACAGAGCTATCAAAAGGAAACAGTAAAGGACCTTGTCACATGTGTGACCACTTTCTGCCCAGCCTCGTACCAGGTACAAAAACTTATAAGGAAAAATTGGTCAATAGTGACTTCAGGGAATTTCGATTGGCCCAAGCCGAGATTTGCCAATCGGAGGACAAAAAATCTCAAAGATGTGTTAGTACACACTCGCCCCAGGAAAAGACTCACCACGACTACCATAAGGAACATCAATATGACCCCAATAACAGGCCATTTTCCATGTGGCACCTGTGGAGTTTGTAAATTCACTAATCCGACCAAGACCCTACAACTGACCGACAGCCTACTATGGACCCAGAGGCAACACACTAACTGTAACTCCACCCATGTGGTGTACCTCGTAACATGCCCGTGTCAACAGAAATATGTGGGGATGACCTGTCGTAAGGTAAAGACTCGCATAGGAGAACATAGGAGCAACATACGTCTCAAGAAAAGCACAACAAAACTTTGCACACACTTTGTGACAGTAGGACATTCGTGTGATGACCTTAGATGGACAGTGCTGGAAAAACTCCACGAGAAACATACTGATGCTGAACGCACACTTTTCGAAAGGGAACAAAGATGGGTCGACCGTTTGGGAACCCACCTACATGGGATGAACGATAATATTCCGTGGCACCAATTTTACTAAATGGCCATCGGGTACTTGGTCCACTTGTTAACCCTTAATGCTTCATGTTTATGATATACTCAAACCCTATAAACACCCAAGTGGGGTTATACCATGAATCATTTGAAACCCTTGATATTTTATAATGTTTCCTGTTCGCGAAATACTCACTTAAACTATTTTAGTGGGACTATATCAAATATCACATCAAAAGAGAAACCCTTGAAATTTCATTATGTCTCCTGCTCGTGATGTACCCATTTGAGTTTAATCACATCAAATATCAACCTAACAAAAGACCCTGAGTATTCCATAATGAATCTTTATAACAGAGTCCATATGACTATTCACGATATTTAGTCGTTTTTTCCACATTTTTGAGCTAAATATAGGCATTAATTCACTCTTTAATTACCATCTCGTGCTTTTATAACGATAACAAACGAAGTGTTCCTGCCTCTTTAAGAACCTTGGCTGTCATTAGTCCCTTGTTGTTCTTTATTTTGTTAAAAACAAACGAGGGATTGCAGTTCCTCTTCCCAGGGGCAGAGTCAGCACTAGCAGTAATTGCATCGTACACGAGGGTAAGGATGGCGCGAGATGAGCGGCTATCCAAACACAGTGAGTAACGGCTGCGCTCTTGCAGACACTATGAAATCTTGTTGCCTCTTATTATTATTCCAGCGAATGTCTTGTATAAAGCGACTCTGATAACCCGTCTGATGCAGAGAGGTTTCCTGCAACTTTAGGTACCGATATTTTTAACGCATGAATTGTAGGACCACATGCATGACGCACAATGTCAGACCCTCGTGCCTATATCCACCTAACGTCCTTTTGGGCTACCTATAGGAACTTTCACGAGCTACTAAATGACCATTAATTTCATTTTATATCACTTTGAAGTCCTAGTGTCACGATCCATTGTTCGACATCTCCACCACTCCTATGTAATACAGTATCCCTAATGTGATGCTCACAAGTATATGAATCAAGCTTGATGTAATTTATATCACTTCTCTGCACCGGGCCACTAAATGAGTCTCCTGCTGTGCTTGCTATTTGCCGCTATGTACAATTGTGTTTTTTGATTTGTTTTCCCTAACACAGGAAACTGAGTGTGATATTTTCATGCTTCCAATGAACATACACGAATAGTGTGAGTATTCAGCCTGTTTTTATGTATTGTCCTGACGAAAGCTCTATAGACCCCTCGGGCCAATTAGAGCTGAAACATGTCGACCTAGATGGAGTTATATGGTAGTCCTGTAACTCAATTACCTCGTATAACACTACTTTTAATCACAATTTACACCCCTTTTTTCAATAAATTGTGTGTTTGGGTGTCAAATTGCTTTTAGAATTTTTTGGCTCACTAGCACTACACTAAAATCCTCTGGATGAGTGCATTTTTTCATTTCTGGACACTTCTACTCTTTCCAGAGGTTGCCTCGGGTGAGGCAGGCATATAGCACGTTATTTGTTAAACCCGATGAATATGCCATGACGCTAGAGAAGGGGCGGATAAAAGATGCACCGCACTAATAACATCTCAACGTCTATGAGTGTTTTCAAAGGATAACCAAAGGTTATTGTAGATACAAGTGTCCATTCCTGCGCATGATGATTGAGGTACCTATTCAGGGGAACTTATTGGACGCATAATTCCTCTTCCCTCTTTTGATCACAATCCTTAAGCAGCGCACAGCTGCGGGAACATTTCACATCAGCTGATAAGTCTGATCAGTGCTGACGTGTATTCGTTTACCCAAGGAGTTCTGTACGATGGAGAACAATAATGGACTTAGTTTCACTGGTGACGACATTGATGAAATTCTAGCTGCACAGCCACTTTTACAGAATGTCGACTTCACACAGGCAATTGCCCAGACAGATGAATGGGAAACCCTATCAAATAAAAAGAGGGAACAAATTCGAACTGCTATCCATGGGATAATCATGACCGAATATTTAAGAACCAAGTCGGCACCCAGAGGCCTATGGATTTCAAATGCTCCAAGAATTTTTCTTCACGATTTAGCCTTTCGTCGTGATTGGTCCTCCATATCATGGAAATGTACTCTAGATTACTTGGTCCTGATAATTAAGACAGCCAAGAGGCTATCTGATGCATTATTGGCAGAAATCCTTACCTGCGAAACTCAATTGAAAAACAGCATCAATCCACAGATTTTTAAGAAGAGACTGGATGAGATCACGAAAGAAATGGATGATACTCGAGAGTTTCTGATGCAGAACAAGTTGCAGAAACTGGCTAAAGATTTGAAAAAGTTCAGTCAGGAGAAAATGCACCCTTATTCGAAAGACGACTACACAGTGATAGATATCACTTCAGATGCAGATTCGACTGGGTGGTCTTCTGATGGCTCTGAAAATAGCATGGACCAACAAACACCTAGAAGAGGACAAAACTCTAGATTTAGAGGTCCAAGACGTGGCAATAGAAGGAATAGGTGGCATAGACCTCCTTTCTATCCTGGCAATTCAATACCTTACTTCCAGCCTTTTATGCCCTCCTTTGGAGGTTGGATGAATCCTTATAATTTAGGAAATGAACATCAGCCTCACATGAATGACCAAATACAACAACATCCAGGCCCTTCGCATCAACCACAGCAGCCTTTTTTAGGGAGAGGCCAAAATCAGCCACGAGGCAAAAAGAAAAATTTAACTTGGCAGGACCGGCAACCAAATGTGCAGACCAGGAGTATGTCCTCGGCACAAGTGGATGGGAACAAGAAGAGTCACTAATTGTGAATCTGACGAACATGCCCTTAACGGAAGTACAAACAAATATTCTAAACAAGGGCTTAGGCTTTGTGCCTACTCCACCTGTTGATCCTTTCAAATTAAAGTGCGAACTGTCAGAATTCTGCAGAACCCTCAAACTTAAAGCCTTTTTTGATGGATCCCCCTCTCCCGGGACAGATGGTGATACCACACTTAAGAGGAAATCTAAATTCCTACCACCAACCAATGCGATACCGATAGAGATATTGACATTCGAGAAAGCTATCCTAAAAGGTATTGACAACCTGGACAAGAAACCGAAGCAATCAACCTTTCAAAATCTCAGTAACCATGAAAGACGAGCCCTAGAGGAACTGAAGAACAATGAAAAGATCATCATAAAACCAGCGGACAAGGGTGGGGGGGTGGTCATCCTTACAAAAGAAGGATATGACCAACAATGCCTCCTACTACTGTCGGATGAGAATTTCTACAGGAAACTTGATTCTGACCCTACCGAGAGACTGTCCAATACCATCAAAATAATGGTACATGAAGCAGAGGTGAATGGATGGATCTCTAGAAAAGAGGCGGACTTCTTAACACCAAGAACACCTAAAGTACCCTTCTTCTATTCATTGCCTAAGACGCATAAAAATAAATCCCCACCACCAGGACGTCCGATAGTCTCGGGGATCGGGTCACTCCTAGAACCTCTCTCCAAATTCGCGGATGAATACCTCAAACCACTGGTGCAAAGGACCCCGACATATCTAAAAGATACTCGTGACCTATTAACCCAGATAGCCGATAAAGCATTCGATCCCAACACTATGATTTTGGTTGGATTAGATGTAGAATCGCTTTATACAAGCCTGCCCCAAGATGAAACCATGCAAATGCTGGAAGATCTTCTATTCCTCATCGAATGGCCTCATAAAACACCTCGCCATTTTATTCTTGAGTGCTGTCGTTTAGCATTGAAAGAGAATTACTTCGAATACGACGGACAACTCTTCCTACAGTGCCATGGTACCTCCATGGGCAGCGCCTTTGCTCCATCGGTAGCCGGACTGTATGTGAGTCAATTCGAGCAGAAATTCGTCCTCAATAATGACAATCCATACGTTTCCAGTATCCTATACTGGAAGCGTTATATTGACGACGTTTTGCTAATTTGGGACATAAAAAATTCCTTGAACACATTCATGGAATGGCTGAATGCCCAAGACCGTTGGCTAAGGTTCACTTCTACCGCCAACAGAGAGAGCATAGACTTCTTGGACTTGACTATATTTTCCGAGAATGGGAAACTAGAGACAAGGACATACACGAAACCCATAGCAAAAAATAGCCTCCTGTCATATTTCAGTTTCCACCCCCAACCTCTAAGAGACAATCTCCCTTATAGTCAGTTCCTGCGGCACAAACGAAATTGTAGCAAGTCAAGTGATTACAAACAACAGGCCACAATTTTAAGTAAGAAATTACGGGCAAGAAACTACACTCCACAAACAATTGCCAGATGTAAAAAAAGAGCTCAAAACCAACCAAGGGAGTGTCTGTTACAGAGCTATCAAAAGGAAACAGTAAAGGACCTTGTCACATGTGTGACCACTTTCTGCCCAGCCTCGTACCAGGTACAAAAACTTATAAGGAAAAATTGGTCAATAGTGACTTCAGGGAATTTCGATTGGCCCAAGCCGAGATTTGCCAATCGGAGGACAAAAAATCTCAAAGATGTGTTAGTACACACTCGCCCCAGGAAAAGACTCACCACGACTACCATAAGGAACATCAATATGACCCAAATAACAGGCCATTTTCCATGTGGCACCTGTGGAGTTTGTAAATTCACTAATCCGACCAAGACCCTACAACTGACCGACAGCCTACTATGGACCCAGAGGCAACACACTAACTGTAACTCCACCCATGTGGTGTACCTCGTAACATGCCCGTGTCAACAGAAATATGTGGGGATGACCTGTCGTAAGGTAAAGACTCGCATAGGAGAACATAGGAGCAACATACGTCTCAAGAAAAGCACAACAAAACTTTGCACACACTTTGTGACAGCAGGACATTCGTGTGATGACCTTAGATGGACAGTGCTGGAAAAACTCCACGAGAAACATACTGATGCTGAACGCACACTTTTCGAAAGGGAACAAAGATGGGTCGACCGTTTGGGAACCCACCTACATGGGATGAACGATAATATTCCGTGGCACCAATTTTACTAAATGGCCACCGGGTGCTTGGTCCACTTGTTAACCCTTAATGCTTCATGTTTATGATATACTCACTTAAAACCTATAAACACCCAAGTGGGGTTATACCATGAATCATTTGAAACCCTTGATATTTTATAATGTTTCCTGTTCGCGAAATACTCACTTAAACTATTTTAGTGGGACTATATCAAATATCACATCAAAAGAGAAACCCTTGAAATTTCATTATGTCTCCTGCTCGTGATGTACCCATTTGAGTTTAATCACATCAAATATCAACCTAACAAAAGACCCTGAGTATTCCATAATGAATCTTTATAACAGAGTCCATATGACTATTCACGATATTTAGTCGTTTTTTCCACATTTTTGAGCTAAATATAGGCATTAATTCACTCTTTAATTACCATCTCGTGCTTTTATAACGATAACAAACGAAGTGTTCCTGCCTCTTTAAGAACCTTGGCTGTCATTAGTCCCTTGTTGTTCTTTATTTTGTTAAAAACAAACGAGGGATTGCAGTTCCTCTTCCCAGGGGCAGAGTCAGCACTAGCAGTAATTGCATCGTACACAAGGGTAAGGATGGCGCGAGATGAGCGGCTATCCAAACACAGTGAGTAACGGCTGCGCTCTTGCAGACACTATGAAATCTTGTTGCCTCTTATTATTATTCCAGCGAATGTCTTGTATAAAGCGACTCTGATAACCCGTCTGATGCAGAGAGGTTTACTGCAACTTAAGGTACCGATATTTTTAACGCATGAATTGTAAGACCACATGCATGACGCACAATGTCAGACCCTCGTGCCTATATCCACCTAACGTCCTTTTGGGCTACCTATAGGAACTTTCACGAGCTACTAAATGACCATTAATTTCATTTTATATCACTTTGAAGTCCTAGTGTCACGATCCATTGTTCGACATCTCCACCACTCCTATGTAATACAGTATCCCTAATGTGATGCTCACAAGTATATGAATCAAGCTTGATGTAATTTATATCACTTCTCTGCACCGGGCCACTAAATGAGTCTCCTGCTGTGCTTGCTATTTGCCGCTATGTACAATTGTGTTTTTTGATTTGTTTTCCCTAACACAGGAAACTGAGTGTGATATTTTCATGCTTCCAATGAACACTACACGAATAGTGTGAGTATTCAGCCTGTTTTTATGTATTGACCTGACGAAAGCTCTATAGACCCCTCGGGCCAATTAGAGCTGAAACATGTCGACCTAGATGGAGTTATATGGTAGTCCTGTAACTCAATTACCTCGTATAACACTACTTTTAATCACAATTTACACCCCTTTTTTCAATAAATTGTGTGTTTGGGTGTCAAATTGCTTTTAGAATTTTTTGGCTCACTAGCACTACACTAAAATCCTCTGGATGAGTGCATTTTTTCATTTCTGGACACTTCTACTCTTTCCAGAGGTTGCCTCGGGTGAGGCAGGCATATAGCACGTTATTTGTTAAACCCGATGAATATGCCATGACGCTAGAGAAGGGGCGGATAAAAGATACACCGCACTAATAACATCTCAACGTCTATGAGGGTTTTCAAAGGATAACCAAAGGTTATTGTAGATACAAGTGTCCATTCCTGCGCATGATGATTGAGGTCTCTGTTTATATAGCTCGTTTGCATGTTTACTACTTTTAAAAGAAACCCTTTTTAGCAATCTTGGAATAGTAAGCGATTAAGGATTAAAAAAAAAAGTAAAGTTCTAAATTTACGTTTATAGTCTTGATGCAGCTTCTTGATGCTGGTTCATAGTTCAGTAATCTATATTGCAAAGGATTGTAACCTGAAACTGCATGTAACAGATGCACCTCCTTAACAAAAAGAATCATTTTGTAGGCTACCAACAGAAAATACAAATATGTGCTCTACATGTCATATGTTGTCCTTTGTAGTAGTAGGCACATTAACCATCCATGCTATTTTATGATGCATCAGCACATATCACTATAGTAAGTGCATTAAGTATCATAGTTAACTTACTGCTCCTTAAACTTGCTGGGTCAACAAAAATCTCAGCAGCGGGTACTGTAACCCCATAAGATATTGTAAAATGCGGTTTGTTTGTGACCAATTAAGTAATCAAGAAAAGCTTCACTGTTACGTTTGTCCTAGATGCTGATTTATTTGGCAGTAGAGTTAAAAGAAAAATAGCTAGAAAGTTGACTGCCGGGCTCTGCTTCCCATGACTCCACCTTTTTAGGTCTCGGCTGCGCAGTCTCACTGGTGAGATTTTATATTTTTTAGGGGCTTTCAGTAACAGGCTTTAAGCCCGCCCCTCTTTACCATTGGCCGGCGTCACCATTTATGCTAAACAGTGGCCAGCCATTGGGAAAGAGCATTCTGTGATGTAGACTTTTTTCTTTTTGAGACGGCCCACTTGGACGGGGTCATCATCTGCCTTCCTTCTGGCGTAAAAGGCCATTTTTATCAGAAGATTTAAGGGGATGGTGGATAGAAGGAACTTTGTGGCTCGTTGCAGATTCCAGAACTTTTCATCACAGAAATGTGAGAAAAATGTGTTTGTCAGTTTGAGGTTTGCAAGCAATTCTTGGTAAAACAGCCTGGTGAGAGCCACAGAAGTCACCCCACCCTGGATTCCCCAAGATGTCTGTTTTTGATAAGTGTACAGGTTTGCTAGGTTTCCTTAGGTGCTGGCTGAGCTAGAGCTAAAAATCCACAGCTACCCACTTTGCAAACATTTTTTCATTTTTGTGTGAAAATATGATGTATTTATATTGCTTTTTGGGCTAATTCCTGTTGCGAACACTGCCTACCCACACAAGTGATGTACCATTTTTATCAAAAGACATGGGAGCATACAATAGTGGGCTATTTGTGTTTACCAATTGGATTTCTCTGCATTTGTGCCCTCTTAAGGTAAACCAGTGTGTAAGAAAGAAGACATTTTGAAAAATACTCTCTAAATCATGTGCTAGTATGGGTACACACAAATTCAGAGATGTAAAATGACCACAGCTCCTAAATTCCATATCTTGTGCCAATTTCTGAAATACATAGTGTTATATTCTCTGATTTTATTATTTAGAATGTAGATGTTCTGTTCTTAGTTTGCTCTCTGTGGTTTTGGAATCTTTAGGGAAGATTCTTGAATAGGGATTCGAAGCTTGGCAGTTGTGCTGTGCTTCGGATTCAAGCTAGAGTGTAGGATTGGTGCTATGCAGATATTGCAATAAAGAAGACTTCTTTTGCCAACCTGTCTTCCTCTTTATTGATGGAAAGCACCCTGTAACATTTGGCGACGATCGGGATATTTTTCTTCACTTTCCCGCACCTTTTTTTGAGACTCTGGGAGATTTTACCTTCATATTGGAACTTATTTCGGGACATTAATGGAACAGTCAAGCTGGAAGATCGTGTTTATGAGGGAGTGCTGAAGCGGAGTGATATTTCTGTCAAAAAGGGTTTTTTCAGGTCGTATTACCTTTCATTTATTTTCTGACCCTTCAACTGACATTCCCCGCGAGCGCTCAACCTTACTTGCATGCGCAGCTTAGATTCCTCCGTTCCCGAAGTTCCATGGCCAATTCGTCTCTCCCTTACAGCTTGGGCACACGTCAAGCGTTACGTCCACGTAATTGACGTATTTCGTAACATAACGTGCCTCCATATTTGAATCAGGCATCATTTAAGACATTCTGACATCGGCTTGCACGTTTTCATTTCAGCGCGCATTTAAACTTCACTTGGAACTTAAAGTAGCATTTTCACTATTATTTTAGCGCAACTTAAATGGATGGTTCACGCATCTTTAATTTCAAGGTGTACAAGAATATTGAAGTCTACTCTGACATCGTCATGCTCGTTTCAGCGCGCATATAAACATTGTTACATTTTCCTGTTGGAGACTTCGTGTTTCACGGTTGCTGATTACTTTAATGTGATTTATCGATGATGAGCACATCTTCACTTTAATGCGCACACGAACATTTAAACTCACGAGTATACAGTTAATTTTAAAAGCCAGTACATTTGATTTTTAGGTTATTTAAATGCAGTATTTATCATTTTCTTCATTTTAATTAATTTAGTGTGTATTATTTATATTCACTATGTATTATTTTAAGCACATTATATTGATAACTGTTGTTAACATGTCACAAAATATTTCTACTCCTCCACAATTTCTATCAGAACCTGGTATCCCTAAAACAAAATGGAAACAGTGGTTTAAAGGTTTTGCTAGTTATATTATAGCATTGGATGGTTCTAAATTTGAGCCTGTCAGAAAATTAGCACTATTATACAACAATCTTGGTGCTGAAGGACAAGGTATATTTGATCATTTACCGTCAGCCACACAAACTAGTGAAACTGATTGGGATGTGTATAAGGAAGCTGTATCTAGACTTGCTAATTATTTTATTGATGAGACTAGTGTTGTGGTTGAAAGACACACATTTTATACTAGACGTCAATAAGAAACTATAGATACGTTTTTGACAGAATTAAGAGTTTTGATTGCCACATGTGAATTTGATGGTAATATAGATTCTTACCTTAGGGATCCACTAATTGTCAACTGCTATACCAAGAAAGTTCAGGAAAGACTTCTTTGTTGTAGGGATCCCTCTTTAAAAGAAACTCTTGAATTGGCTAGAGGGATTGAAAGATCAGTTGTATCTCAAAAAGAATTGAATAAGAATAAAACTGACAATGTTTGTAATGCAATCAATGCTTTGAGCACTAAACCCAAATTCAATATTAATAAGAATAGAGATCACAATAAAGATTCAAAGAAACAAAGTCTTTGCTTTAGATGTGGATCTCCTTCTCATCTGGCTAATGCCAAGAATTGTCCTGCTCTTGGCAAACTTTGTATTAATTGTAAAAAGTATGGCCACTTTCCAAGGATGTGTAATAAAAACCCTGTCAAGGTTCATTCCATTGAAAACGTGGAGGATTCTCTAGAAAACAATGTTTGCACATTTAAAACTTTAAAAAAAATTGTACTGTGAATTGACTCCGATTTAGGTGATGAGGGTCCTTTATGTGATGTTACCATTGGTGATGTGGACATTCAGGTAACTGTTGATTCTGGTACTCCAGTCATGTTTATTACTGATACTTTGTTTTTTAAACCATGGAATACTCTACAACTCTCTCCTCCTGACATTCACACAATTTCATTTGGAGGGCATAACATTGACATGCTTGGATTTTTTCAGGATAGCATCAAATTTAAAGACAGGATTATTTCCACTAAAATTTATGTAGCTAAGAATGGGTACAATTTATTAGGTTGGAAAGATCAAGGGAAGTTAGGAATTGTTTTAAGACCTGGTACCTCATGTCCCATTTCATTGGTGGACATTCCAGTTTCTAATATTTCTCTTCAACATTTACTTAGCAAACATGATTCTTTGTTTAATGACAAATTAGGGTTGGTGCATAACTTTGAACATAAAATCATATTAAAAAAAGACGCTGTTCCAGTTATCCATTAAGTTGGAAATGTACCACTTAGTATTAGGGATCAGCTTAAACAACATTTGGAGAAACTTTGTTTAGATAAAGTTATAGAGCCTATTAACTCGTCTGAATGGGTTTCTCCGATTGTTGTAGCGAAAAAAAAAGGATTCTAAAGACACCAGGCTATGTGTTGATCTAAGATCATTAAATAAACATATTCTTAATGATTGTTTTCCCTTACCCAAAATTCAAGATATGTTAGCCCAGTTAGGAGATGCGAAAATATTTTCTTGTCTTGATTTAAAATCCGCCTACCATCAGGTGGAACTCACTGAAGACTCTCGTTCCCTAACTTAATTTAACACTCCATTTGGTGTACAAATTTTTAAGGATGCCTTTCGGCCTAGCATGAGCCGCTTCGGTATTTCAGAAATTAATGTTTAAATTGTTTAGTAATTGCAACAATGTTCTGGCTTATCAAGATGATATCTTGATATATTCTAAAAACTCTGAACATACTGAACATATCAAGAAATTATCTGAGGTTCTTGAAATACTTGAGTCAAATAGATTTCCAGTCAGGAAGGAGAAATGCAAATTTATGGTGAATAGTATTGATTATCTGGGTCATCATATTTCTGAGGCTTGCATTTCTCCTAAACAAGACCTTGTCAAAGCTATTACTGATAGTCCATGTCCTATAAATAAAGACCAATTAAGGTCCTTTCTTGGGATTTGTGAATACTATTCAAGGTTTATTGATAGTTTTGCTCTTCAAACTGAACCTTTATAAGAAAATTAATCAGAAAAGTTGTACAATTCATCTGGGAAGAGTCTGAAAACAAGGCGTTTGACAAACTTAAAAAGACTTTTTGTGATTTCACCTGCTTTACGTCCATTCAGAGATGACATTCAATCAATTGTTATAGTTGACGCTAGTGGTGTTGGACTGGGTGTGGAACTTACACAATTAGCAGATGCTTTTGAGCACACTGTTGGCTTTGCATCTAGGTCATTATCACAAACAGAACGAAGATACAGCACCATTGAAAGAGAGGCTTTAGCCTGTCTGTGGGCGACTAAACACTTTGAAACTTTTCTTTGGGAAAGAAGGTTTATTTTAGTAACAGATCCTAAACCTTTAGTCTTTTTGTTATCTAAGAAGATCATGATAAAGTAAGTCCAAGGTTAACAAGATTACTGTTGAGGATGTTTGAGTTTAATTTTAATATCAAACATATTCCTGGTGGAAAAAACACACGTGCTGATTTTCTGTCCAGATGTCCATTACATTTAGAAGACAATTCTATTTTTCCCAATGATGACACAGAATGTGTTGTTGGTTTAGTTGATGGTTTATTTATTTCTGAAGGTACCATCAACAGTGCAGAGTGGTTAGATTGTGTCAAACATTACAATGTCCAAAGTTTAATTAAATCACACATTATAAATGGTTGGCCTGATGAGAGAAATTTGGACTTTGGTTTACGTCAATTTTATAAAGTTAAGGATGAACTCACAGTTGAAAATGAATTTGTGATGAGAGGAAGTTTACTAGTTCCTCCAAGTAAACTCAATCTACAATTGTTAGGCCTGGCACATCAAGGTCACCTTGGCATGACTGGTACTAAGAAGAGATTAAGATTGTGTTATTGGTGGCCAGGGATGGATGTCGATGTGGAGAATTTTGTTGAGCGCTGCAGGAGTTGCTCGGAGGCTGATAAATCTTTGAAACTTCGTAAGACTGCTCTTCATCCTGTTGATTTTCCAGAAAAACCCTGGGAAATGGGCCTATGTACAATTTAAATCATAACATGAGGTTTGCTTTGGTCATTGTTGACTATTTCTCAAAATGGGTGTGGAGTGTAAATTTCTTTCTGAACCTTCCACTGACTGTGATTAATGTTTTGAATTAATTGTTTTGTATAGAAGGATTTCCTATATTTATAGTTTCAGACAATGGCGTTCAGTTTAAATCTCATGCCATGCTTACATTTTTATCCAATTTGGATATTAAACACATGACAGTGGCTTTATACAGCCCTCAAGGAAATGGAATGGTGGAGAGGGTAAATAAAATGTTAAGACACTATACAATTAGCTTCTATTAAAGGTGATTCTATTCTACAAGCTGTTCAAGAAAGTTTATGGAGTTATCATAATACACCACATTCCACAACTGGAGCTACACCTTTTGTTCTGTTTAAAAAACGTTTTGGTACAACTAAGCTTAGTCCAAATTGGGTGTTAGATCAAACAAAATGTACTGAAAAGTTACCGGATGTAAATCATATACGAGACAATGTTGTAAAGAGTCAAAATAAAATGAAAATAATGTATGATGACAAAATGAAAACAAAAGAACTACAATTTAAAATTGGAGATGTGGTAAAAGTCAAAAGAGCTTTTAGAGATAAATGTCATAAGTAAGTTTTATTTAACGACAAGAATTGTAAAAGTTTCTAAACATGTTGTTCTAGTTGAAAATGGAAAATGGTGGAGTAAAAGAAATGTTGTTTTGGTAAAAAAACATTTACAAGAGAATTATCAATCTGATGTAAGTTACAATTTTTCAGATGTGTTCTTGCCAAATTGTCAAAATTAGAGTTCAACTTTATGGCGGCGGAGATACTCAACAGAGTTTTACATCTTTAACTTCTATGGAGAACAATATCAGTACTAGTGAAAGTTGTCATGGTCTTGTTCAAGATTATTCTGAAAGTGGTGATGCACAGGAAAATCTTTCACTTTTTTCTAAACCTTTGAAGGACAATGTTGGTTCTGATGGAAGTTCTGTTTTCAGGAAAAGTAAACATGAAATTCATGCTCCGTCTTATCTTAAAGATTACATACAATGAACAATTTATTTTGTTTCTGTGGAAAAGGGGATGATGTGTTCTATTCTATGGTTTTATTATTTAGAATGTAGATGTTCTGTTCTTAGTTTGCTCTCTGTGGTTTTGGAATCTTTAGGGAAGATTCTTTAATAGGGATTCAAGGCTTGGCTTGGCAGTTGTTCTCTGCTTCGGGTTCAAGCTAGTGTAGGATTGGTGCTGTGAAGATATTACAATAAAGAAGACTTCTTTTGCCAACCTGTCTTCCTCTTTATTGATGGAAAGCACCTTGTAACACATAGGTTACATTGATCCCTATTTTTCACCTTATGAATTAGTCTGTACACATTGTAAAACCATTTTATGATTGAGCTCAGTTGTTGACTCTAGATACCGTGGGTTCTTGGAGAACCTACAGTCCTTATATATCCCTACAACCAAAAGGGTCTGCTTAACGTTTTAGTACATCGCTTTTGAAAATCGGCCATTGTGACAAAAAGCTACCAATGAAAACATTGTCACAAATGGCTTTTTTTCCTACTCGTTTTGAATATTCCTTTATTTCAACACTTAGTTTATTTGGGAAAACTTTGAGGGATCTACACATATGACCTCTTCCTGAATCCAACATTTTGTCCACTTTTCTGAAATATATAGCTTTTGTGGATCACCCAACACTGGTTTCCACCACCTACTGGAAGTAGTTTGAAAGCACAAAAAATAGGAAAGATGTGTTACCTCTCTGAAAAATGGCAAAACTGTGGTAAAAAAGGAGGGTTTTTGATTCAGCTCTGCATATTCCTGAAAGCTGGGAAGATGGTGACTTTAACACAGCAAACCGTTCTATAATCCCATGTTCTCATGTACCTTATTACTCTTGGTTCTAAGATAAAATTAGGATCATCCCTTCTTATTGTTTAAAGACTGTAAAGTTTTGCGAAACACACATACTAACCAAGCTATTGTCAAGATGCACAGAGACTTCTACAGAAAGCGCCCAAAAAGCTTGCATAATGGGATTCTGGCTTTGGTTTCTGAGCCTTAATGGGCTGTTGCATATAATGGAGCTAGATGCAAAACAGAATATTTTTGGAAAATGTAAAAAGGTCTAAAATCGTTCCTCCAGGTCTTTTAACTGTGAAAGGTTCTCCAAACCTTACACTGTCTCTGCATGACTCCACTACAGTGACACATAGAACATTTAGGTGCAAGCAACTTAAACTCGAAGAGCTGCTTAATGGCACCATTTGAACACCATTGAGAGGCTCAACAAAACTGTGAATCCACCTCACCCAAATGTCATAGTTTGCAATCAGTTTGATGCCCAGGTCGAAGATAAAATTGCACCCTCTGTCGAAGAAAAGCGTTGAGTGCAAGATCATTTTTGACAAATGTCATCTATATGAAATGGGCACATTGCTTAAATTCACATTTTTATACTCCGAAATGTATAGCACCAAAGCATACTTTTACAGCTAATATTTTCCAAGTCCTACAGCCTATAATCACAAAAGGTCTCCAAGAATCCTCTCCACTTTACACACTGAAAAAAGCTTTTACACAGAATGTTGCATAGCTAATGAAATGAAGCTAAATATATATGCCGGAGGTTCATTTTCCAGCTCCCACTATATTCGAGATGCAGGACATCACTAGGCCGCAAAACATTTTGCACAAGTACTCTGAGGAGAATAGTCATAATTACAAAGAAAGATGTTAACCAAGAGGGCCGCTGGAATCTCCATAAGATATGGAAAAATTATCAGCTGGACTCTATTTTCAGTTCTTACCCCATGACACTCTCCAGCCTAATGAAACATTTCTTGTCACCATACTTTTTCAGAAAATAAATCTCCAAGCAAGTACATGGTAAGAAAACCTACTTTCTAATGGGCGTTGGGACTCAGGCTAAATGATCAGTTGGTCTTACACCACCTCCAAGTTGTTTTTAACGCCTTTAGAAGCTTTTAATACTCGTTAAAATAACTTTTGTTACATCAATGAAGAGTTTGGTCATATTTTAAGGCTTCCTCCCAGTTAGTTCAGGTTGCTAGGAAGAGGTAAGTTAGTCATAATGCTAGAAATTATTCACCTCGTGAGACTGACAGCAAGAGGCTGGAGGCCACAAGTAAAAGTTCTCAAGTGTTATTCAGCAGAGGAATTGCCATCACTGGGAAGAGGTTAATGACCTTTTCCATTTCTTACTGAATCATAAGGAAGCTTAAGTTGTGATACAGATAGAAATGACCATTTCTACTGCCTGGTTTAAAGCTGCAGATACTTGCAGTAGACCAATAAATACCGGCCTACTGAGGAATGGAGACCACGTATGGAAGCTCACCAGCTTATTCTACTCTTTGCTGGGAACACTTGTTTGCACCTAAATCTACGATAAGTAGGCAGAGAGGAGAGGAAAGGCACCCAAACTGTAAATTATTTGGATGACCTTCAGAAGTAGCCATCTTTTTGTCTCACTCAAAGATCTCGTTCTCTCAGTATCCATTGAGAGAACGTCATCCATCATCATCATCATTCTTTTTATGGTCATTAAACACATCCAATGTATACAAGAATCCGTCAGCCATAGCCGCATTAAAAAATAGATGTTAAGAAGGACCCTGTTTAGTGGGTAGCACACTTCCAAAGAGAAAAGAGTGATGTAAATACTAGTTCCAGGACTCACAGGGCAATCAGAGTTACTTGGCTTCAGTAATGAACATTGGTGAAGTTTACCACTACTGTTCTTAGAATGTCGAATTGGAGTGCATTGGAAAGACTTCTCTAAATGTCTTTTCCGTTCATGGCTATATCGCAACTAAACATACCAAATACTCTTGTTATTTCTAGTTTCTTTCCCCCCCCCCCCTAATAAGTGTGCCTGTGTGTGTGCTGTCGTTTTCTAATCTCTGTCGTTTTCTACACTTGTATTTAAAATGTAGGCGTCTTTCTCCCTCGTGGAATACCTGCCAGGCATTGCTAAGGACATCTTACGTCACACCCTATTTTAGCAGAGTAGAGATTTGTCCAAAATCTAATCAGGCAGTCGACTATTAATTATTTTGCCAAGCATTGGTTATTTCTTCTTCAAAGAGCAAGTATTTTTCTACAAAGCAATTTTTGCTTACAGTCCCCTTAAGGAAGAATACTCAAACGTCTATTTGAATGCAGACTGCCTACAGGTTTGCAATCTAATCAAGCCTGCATTTATTATGCTTGGCATGGCCCCCCCCCCCAGTGATTCAGCATTTCCCTCCACCTAGGGGGTGTGCAAGAATGCCCATCTTTGATGCCAATGAGAGCACTCTGCTTTTTCGTGTCCTTGAAGATCTTGCCCGCAGTCTTTCAGCTCGCTTCAGGTGCTTGCTATGTCAAATAGACAGCATTCAAACAGACACCACCTTCTCGACAACTCACCCAGCTTTTCCAAGTCACTACCATTTGTTTCTACTCTCTCTAGAAAGGAGACTCTATGGTAGATATTTACTTTTTTCCGTCAAGATTATGGGTAAAGTGTAGGTCAAGGTATCTGAAGCCATTTACTGTGGACTAAAAATATGCATAACCTCAAAAAGCATTTGCTGCATATAGATTACGCAAAATACATAGAGCAACTACAGAGAGAAATCATTTGATATCAAATAGTAAATTAAAAACCAAGACCGGGGTTGCTTTAAAAACAAAAATAGCAGTAAACCTCCGTACACATTTCTTTTAGTATTTTTAGCTATCAGTTATCTCACTGCTCAGGAATACCTCTGCAAAAAACGAACTGGTATGTAAAGTGTGCTTATAAAGCATACCATATGCCTGGAGTCCGCATTGGCGCTGTGTACAAGGAGATAGTTTTGAAATTAATCTTTTGGAAAAGGCATTGATTTCAGCCTTTTTTAGGTCGAGCCTAGCGCAGTGCGCATGTGCTGCTCTAGGAGATGACCTTTTGGAATCGGTCTGCACTTTCCTAACACTTGTGCTTGTGGCGGAATCCACCTTGCGGGAGCCAGCAGTGGCGCTCAGGTGCAATCTGTTTCTAATTAGCGTAGCTGCGCTTGTTCTCTCGGTAACAGAAGGAAGTCGTTGCTTAACACATCATGTGTTTCCCATTGTAATGCCTCTCTCCTGTTGTGTTCTGCTGCAACCTGGTGGCGGAAAGCACCCGCAGGTGTCCAAGCAAATATGCACTACAGTTTTGCTGTGTTTTCTACGGTGGTTTATCCGTTTCCTCCGTCTCTACCACTAAGTGCTGTGTAAGGGTGAAGTTTTTGCCAGTAATTGGCCACCTGTAGATTTCTTTTATCGGAAGTCGCTTTACAGAGATTTGCTCCGGACATCGAAAGGCGATATTTCCCTGTGCGGCTGATCAGGCTATAGACCCCTGCACCAGGAGGACATTGCCCTCCCCTTAAAGGGAAAATAGCGTTAGCAAATGTGTCTGTGCTCCCATTCACGTCAGCATTAATTCTCCAATCAGCGATACCTTGCGTGAAGGCATTGAAAGCAAATGAGAGACCGTGCAGAGTCAAGAGCTCTGTGCACAGCAGCGTTGTAAAAATAAAGAAAGCAACAATTCAGCGCCTCGGGTGGAGTTCTCAAAAACAACTTGTTCCTTCCAGCGAGGCTTCAATCAGAGCTTTGGGAAAAAAAGCAAACACCAACAACGTTATCTTGTGCATCGCTGATCCGACCTCGTGGTTTATTAAACCCAGATTACGTCTCGCCTTCCGGCTGTTGCTTTTGGGGATCGCATTTCTCCCGGAGCAGTTTCTGCCTGCAACGCATCATTTCAAGAGCCTCACACGAGCTGTTGTTGTCTAACACATACTTTCAAAGTGTTGCGACGGAGATGTTGCAGTGATATCTATTAATAGCCCTCGCTGTTATTGTGTTGCTGTTTTTTTATACAAGCGAGGCCCGCAGTAACAAAGCAGTTTTTGTTTGATATGGAGCTGCTTTGGCTTTATTACTTACAGGCAGGACCAGGGTAATTAAGTGATTGTGCGTCCGCGGTGTATTTTCTCACAATTATGGATATGCTGCGTTTGCCACATAATCCATCGTCTGCTGCATAATTGGCAGGTTTTAACAAAAGAACATGTTTCTAGCTCAAACTGTTTGAAAGTTGCTAACAATGCTGCGACATGTGTTGCTGTTCAGTGGAAGGCAAATGTTTGCTGGTCACCTTGAGTAGCTGATTGCTATGTTTGGTATGGTACACTGGTGGTAATTGAGCCCAACATTTCCCCAAACAGTGTTAACAAGTGTAACCAGCATTGGCATAGCCAATAGGTTTCACCTTTGGGATCTTATAAGTGTTTAGCCACGCAACAGTTGATGTTGTTGTACCAAGGATATTGCGCTGCATAACTAAATACTTATAAGGTCCCGAAGGCAAGGCCTATTGGCTATGCCAATGCCTGTTCTCAAGTGAATTGATTCTGAGCTGTACTCTGTTATAGAAGAGCTTCGCTCCACATGCTCAAAGCCAGAACCAAAAGACATAGCTGCCCTAGTGCGATTTCTATTTACGTGGCACTTTTAGAAGAAGACTGTCCAGTGATCTCGGAGGTTCCGAAGACGTATCATGGTTCTCTTTGGCTTTAAGAAATCGGAGGGCCTTGTTTCAAAAAGCCTGTTCAGTGGCGAAGCTTTTTGAAATGTACCTGTACCTCAACAGTACGTCAAGACAGTGACCATATGAAGAAGTATATGTGTAGAAAAAATGTATTGATAGATATAACATTTCTTCCAGAAACACTGCATGTATTAAATTGATACAGTGGGGGATTCGCTTCATACTGATCACATACGTGTTGCAATACATTGACAGAACATTGTTCATATTTGCATTATACATATATACAACTTCAAGTACATGAAGAAAAATAAATTTTCCCATAATCGCACAATTCTTTGGCTAGGTGCAGAAACCCAGGTTGTCAGCTCCTTAGGGGTGTGATTTAGACATTAGACCATGTCTCCTCAGCATATAATATCCTTACATCTCAGTTGTGTGAGAAGGCAAGCGACTGCTTTCTATAGTCTTGTAACCGGCTAAGCCAGAACCTGAGCACAGCAGCACATGAGTAATTGATGCCCTAAGTTCTGTTGGTCTGCTGCTTGCTGAAACACTGTTCGAAGATACAAATGATAATAAAGGTGGGTGACTGTGGTCGTGTGTAGTTACATTCTCAGGCCCCGATCCAACAGTACTTGCTTGGCTGCGATTGTGCATTAGCCAAAGACTTAGGTTGTATTGAAGGGTGCCAAAGATGTAGCTGACTCGTCCGTTTTACTAGGTTACTCTAATTTATTGAAGTACATTCAATTAGTGATCGGCGTCTCACAGTATCATGTATCATGCATTTTATCGGTTACCGAAACGCAATTTGGAATTCCGAATACATACAGATTAAGAATTAGGAAGGGGCGGGTTCAGGGGGACCTTTCCTAATATCGAATCACAGAGGTATGTAGGAATGTTCGGTGACCGAAATGTGGGCGCAAAATATTTGCATTTTACCACCTACGCCAAGTAGGCGGTAACCCATTAACAAATGGAAAGGGGCCCCCAAAGGATCCCTTACTCTTTGAGAATGGCAGCGAAATTTTTTTTTTCAGAGCAGGCAGTGGTCCTAAAAAAGGAAAAGAAAACTTTTCATTTTTTAATGTTTTTTAAAGTCAACCAGTTTCTCTTTAATGAAAATGAGCTGCCTTTAAAATAAAAAAAAAAAAACAATTGTTGCTTTATTTAAAAGCAATCCTGGTTATGGTGGTCTGCTGACCCCAGCAGGCCACCATCCCTGTGATTTTAGCAAATTCACAACGGGTCGCAAATTGCAACCTACCTCGTTAATATTCATGAGGTAAGTTGATTTGTTACCCTCTAGGAATTGCAAAATGAAACTCGTGGAGTTTCATACATTCGGAATAGCGATAACCTGTTTGCGATTTGTTGAAACATGTGCCCAGGCACCCTCACAACTGCGGATTTAGTGCTAAACGGGGAGAATCGCTGACTAACTTCAGCCGCCATCACCCACGCCCAGCCACGGGACACGTCCACTTGAGGCCACGCCCACCGTAACATCTACAAAGCGCGCTGAATTCAAGCGCCGCACATAATACTGGAACCTCCTGAGGCTCAGCCGGGAGTAGTCTTTAGCGCTCGTCATTTTCACCTTTTTAAAACTTGTTATAATTGTTTTAAATCACTCACCTAGCTTCCAGGCCCCTGATTTCATCGGTGCTGTCACCCTCACAACAGCGGATTTAGCGCTGAACAGGGAGAATCGCTGACTAACTTCAGCCGCCATCACCCACGCCCAGCCACGGGACACGCCCTCTTGAGGCCACGCCCACCGTAACATCTACAAAGCGCGCTGAATTAAAGCGTCGCACATAATACTGGAACCTCCTGAGGCTCAGCCGGGAGTAGTCTTTAGCGCTCGTCATTTTCACCTTTTTAAAACTTGTTAGAATTGTTTTAAATCACTCACCTAGCTTGCAGGCACCCGATTTCATCGGTGCAGGCACCCCCACAACAGCGGATTTAGCGCTGAACAGGGAGAATCGCTAACTAACTTCAGCCGCCATCACCCACGCCCAGCCACGGGACACGCCCACTTGAAGCCACGCCCACCGTACCCTGCCTCTCCTCTATAAACATGTGTATCTACCGGAGGCGCAGCGGACGAGCGCAGCGGGCGCGACGATTGCACGCCGAAGGCGCGCTTAAGGCAAGCTCGTCTGCGCTCCTCCGCGCCGAGTCCGGGCCCAGGGCCATACCCCCTATACCTCAGTTGCAAGAGCCCAGGTATTACAGTGCGGAAACCCTTCACAGCCTCAGGCCCCCTGCTACGACCTGCCTACCGCATCGCTATCACGTTGAGAGCATCCCCCATATCTGTCCAGAATGGCAATCATCTCTCAAACCTAAGCCGGCCATAGGACTGACTCACGACTACCGTATGTTCATGCTAAACTGCAGATCCCTGCCGAAACACAGTGCGGAATTTGCCATACTTTTAGAAGAACACATGTCGGACATAGTATTCCTGACGGAAACATGGTTTACCACAGACTCCGACCCTGCCCTAGTAACCGCTCTCCCTCCAGGTTTCCAAATCACTCGGCAGGACCGACCTAAGGGGAGAGGAGGAGGTCTAGCAATCATTTATAAAGAACAGTATCATTGCCAAGTTACTTCTGATACCATTCCTGATTGCGAGAGCCTTGCCTTCAGTCTCGAACTTTCCCCCAATAACTGCTTCTCAGGAACACTCATCTATCGCCCCCCAGACCCCCCTAAGCAATTCCACAATCTTCTCCCTTCGATTGTGGCAGAACGTGTCTACACCACTTCTAATTTCACTCTGTTAGGTGATCTTAACCTTCATTTTGAGTCTGCACTAGACCATGTAGTCACCACGCTCGTGGACGACTTAGCTGCTCTACAATTAATCCAACATGTCAACTCCCCAACGCACGTTAAGGGCCACCTGTTGGACCCAGTGTTCACCAACTGTGTAGACCTGGAAGCTGGACTACCAATTCCGCTCCCATGGACGGACCACCTTCTGGTCCCCTTCACCTGGACCACACTCAAACCTCCACTCACTGGACCCACCACAAGACTCACCAGAGCCTGGCCTCGCCTTTCAGTTGACGAATGGTCCATCAAGATCGCCAGCAACCAACCCCTCTACAATGAGGACCCTGGCCTAGCCAACCAGGCTTACGAAGACTGGATCACTCAAACTCTTGATGCCACCCTCCCGAAAAGTAAAACCACGCTGAAACGCTCACACAAAACTGCTCCTTGGTACACAGAGGCTCTCAGGGAAAAGAAACGCCATTGCCGGAAAACCGAAAGACGATTGCGTTCAGACTATTCCCCTGAAAATAAAAGGCGCTACCGAGAGTCAATAAATGACTACAAAGCAGAAATCAAAGCTGCTCAAGCCATATATTTCGTGAACAGAATTATCCTAGCCAAATCAAAACCTAAAGAAATTTTTCAAATTGTGAAAAAACTCACTAAACCTCCACCTAACCAGCACGAAACAAAATCCACTACTCACTGCAATAACGTAGCTGAGTTCTTCCACCAAAAAGTCAACAAAATCTACTCCTCGTTTCCCCCCATAGTCACCACCCCCTCAGTCCAGGTCAATATTATCACGGCAATCCCCCCCCTTCAGCCCCCACCTACTCTGGACCACTTCCCCCTCCTGGACCTTGCAACCCTTGAGTCTGTGGCTCGGAAGGTAAAATCCGGTTCCCCTGATGATCCAGCCCCACCAGACATCATTATGTCAGCATCCCAGTTCACGCTGCCAACCATCAGGGATATCCTGAACGTATCCATCTCCTCCGGTACAGTCCCCCCTGTCTGGAAACGGGCCATGGTCCGAGCATTGTTAAAAAAAAAACAACAATCTGGACCCTCTAGATTTTAGCAATTACCGGCCTATTTCACTGCTCCCTTGGATGAGTAAAATCTTTGAAAGACACATTATTCTCCAACTGGTGAATTTTCTAGAAGACCACGTTAGACCCTACCCAAACGGGCTTCAGACCCAAACATGGAACCGAGTCCTCCCTCCTTATGGTCATTGAGGAATCCAGAAAAATCCTGGATCAAGGAGGATCAGTGGCAGTGATCCTCCTTGACCTCAGCGCGGCATTCGACACGGTCAGCCACGACACCCTGCTGTATCGTTTGTCTAGTGTTGGAATTAAGGACCAAGCCTGGTTTTGGTTCAAATCCTTCTTAGAGAACAGATCCTTTAGAGTATTCGACGGTGAGTCTGTATCCAATAGTAGACCATTAAGGTGTGGAGTCCCTCAGGGATCCTCTTTAAGCCCCGCACTTTTCAACATCTACATGAGGCCATTGGCTGAGGTCGTCCGCCCATTTGGGGTTAAGATCATTTCTTACGCGGACGACACCCAGCTGGTGGTCTCATTGGCGCCGGAGGCTAACACGCCAACGACAGGCGGACTTAGAGAGTGTCTAGAGGATGTAAAGAACTGGATGTCCTCCTCATCCCTCAAGTTAAATGGGGACAAAACGGAGCTGATGCTCCTGGGCCCATCCAACCCCTGTTTCTTCAACTCCTTGTGGCCCCCTTGTCTAGGCACCCCTCCAGCACCCAAGGACAACATCAAGAGCCTTGGGGTGTGGCTGGACAGAACCCTTTCATTTAATACCCAGGCCACTAAACTTTCAGCCACCTGTCTTGGCCTCCTTAGGACGCTAAAGAAAATCCTCCCCCTTCTACCCATGGTAGCTAAGCAGGTAGCTATCCAGGGCCTAATACAGTCTCGCTTAGACTTTAACAACGCGCTCTACCTTGGCGCTCCAGATTACACCCTACGCAGACTCCAGATAGTGCAGAACTGTGCGGCTCGCTCACTGCTCGAGCTTCCTCGTAGGCAATCAGTGAGAGCCGGTCTGGCCAGCCTTCACTGGCTGCCAGTACGCCAGAGAATCCTCTTCAAGGCCATGTGTATTGCCCATCAGGCCTTCTGGAACACAGGTCCTGTGATCACTCGAGACTTAGTCACCCACTACCACCCCAACAGAAACCTCCGCTCAAGCCAGACGTTCATGGCTAAGGTCCCAAGAATAAAAAAGACTAGGACTCCTACAATGCCTCCAGGACCTGGAACACCCTTCCCCTTCATCTCAGAGCCAACCCTAACCTCTCATCATTCCGCAAGCAGTTAAAGACTTTCCTCTTTAACTCTTCCCACTAACTCTCTGCTAGCCACACCAGGAGGTCTCCTCTGTTACTCTAGCGCTTGGACGCCCTTGGGCAGCAATTCGCGCTCTACAAATTTACCTTCAAATTCAAAATTCACAATCTCCTATTTTGACGACCGCTGTAAATTTACCACGGTAACATCCAAAAAATGTCGGTTGCAGGACTGATAATACATGCACAGTAAAAATTGGTGGTAACGCTGACCCTGTTGAGTACTGCAAAGCTGTTGAGTGAACACTGATCTAGTAGCTATTGCCATCGCTGCTCAATGACGGTCCACAATAAATGAGTGATCTTAGTTCTTGGCTATTCTCTGATTCTCAGGACTGGTTAGCAGGTCCACCAAAATTGTATGGCCAACTACGTCAAAGGACACTAACAGGTCAAGATGGACAAATTGTTTTTGTTTTAGTCTGGTATTTCGTTTTTCAAGAAGGTAACTGCTCTAATTCTGTACCTGTGTTCACCTATGCACAGAGTTAGTGTTCTAGGTGATAAATGACCGCTCTCTCCTGGACTATAGCGGGGTACAACATATTGGCAATTGCTTCACATTAAACTTTGTTGGATGGATTCCTTGATAACTGTTTCAGTAGAGCCAAAGCAGTGACTTTTTCAACATTTAAGATTACACCACGTTTACAAGGCAAATCGTTAAAAAGGGGCAGCAGCGCATGCGCAATTAAGCTTACAGTTAGCCATTTCTTAAATATTGCAGGGAGAGGCAGATATTGTGAGTTTAACATGAGTATATGCTAGCAATGATACGTTTTACAAATCCACTCACTGGTTAAAAGCTTGCGCAAACTGCACTGCGTAGTTCCTTAATATCTACCTGGTTACGTGAGGACTGCAGATAGATTAACCACTGACCTTTAGATTTCCTTTTATCTGAATACTGAATTCTGATACCAAGAATGCTTTTGGGAGGGCCTTTTTTTCTAAGTGTCAAAGGTGAAGGCTCTTCGAAGTTTACTTGAATCCTAAATAGCACTGAGAATATTGTGCCTCAAGGTGCTTTTGTACAGTGAGCCTTCTGTGGTTTTGTACAATACGTTTCCTAGGTAAGCCATCTAGTGGATTTTTTATACACAAAATATTCTGTATTATATAGGCATAGTTCAGGAATGCATAGCTGTTGTGGAATGTGTAACTATGGTTGGAGGATTTGTCGTTGCAGGCAGGTCCTTTGGGCATATATACAACTTTTATTGTTATGATTACATCTTCTTTTGTACAATTGGAGTCGCAAGTGATCATTTATGTGAAAACCTTTTCATTTTCCCAACTGGACAGATCATTGCTTGTTGTATTTGTGTGTTATGCTTATCGTTTTATCTTGTTAAAATGTTGATTGTTTGGAGTGGTGTAGATTGTTGTGAGGTGGGGTGGATTGCATTGGGGTGGAGTGGATTGGGGTGGGGTGTATCAGGATGGGGTGGGGTGTATTAGGTTGGAGAGGGTGGAGTGCGGCAGATTGGAGTGGAGTGTGTTGAATTGGGTGAATAGGAGTAGGGTAGATTGGATTGGAATGTAGAGGAGTTGGATTGATTACATTTGAGTATGGAGTCGTGTGGGGTAAATTGGACTGGGGTAGATTTGAGTGGGTAGATTGGAGCAGAGTGGGAGTATATTTGAGTGCAGTGTGGTAGATTCGGGTGGAGTGGCATGGAGTAGGGTAGATTGAAGTGGGATGGGATTGATTGGGTCAGATTAGAGTGGGGTAGATTGAAACGATTCCCCACAGTCCTCAACTCCCTACATGGAAATTGAATGACAACATCTGAGTGATTTGATTTCCCATCCGAAGTAGGAGAACATGACCCTTTCACATTTATTTGGGACTCTAGAACAACTTTGTGCCCTTATCTGGTTATCAGATGTTTTAATGTTTTTGTCTCTGACCCAGCTAGACTTTGCACTGGACACAGTTAAAGGTTATGTATCTGCCATTTCTGCTTTGCTATTTCAAATTACCTGTTGTGGTGTGTACCCTGTTTGATGCAAGTTTTCTCCTGAGCATTTCATCATGCCTCAGTGGTAGCTTAACTTTATTGTCACGTTTGTGTACACCTATTGAGTCTATACACACTTGTTCTCTGCAGCTCCTTAACCTCAAGAAGTTATTTCTTATTACAATCAGTTCTCCATGATTGCAGATGCTGTTGGTGCAGTCCCCATTAACTGTCTTGTTTCCTGATAAATTAGTGCTGAGGAACTTGGCTGCTTTCTTGCCTTTGGCTGACCCGCATATAAGGGAATTACAACCTATCATCCTTTTTTGTTACATCCCTTGAAAGAGCAGGAGAGGCTCCATTGGTTTGATCCGATCAGAGCATTAAGCTTTCATAATGAACGCAGAAAGGAGTACTTTAACCATCGGCACTTTATTAGTTTTGCAGATACCATGAAGTGGGGGCCTAGAGGAAAGTAGTCTGTCAAGATGGATTGTTATAAGCATTATGGCAGGCAATGCTATGGACATGGAGGAGTGACTTGAAGATCTACGGGCCTATTCCACCAGTGCTTACACTACCACTGAAAGCATTAGTAAGAGTAGTTCCTGTCATGTACATTTGTCAGGATGTAACATGAGTGTCTGTGCACACATTCACCAAACACTACTTCCTCAGTAGTTGGGTCCTTAGAGAAGGTAATTTGTCCTGATTTGTACTGCAGGATTATTTAGTTTGAGTATACTCCTTAGACCCGCTACCGTTTGAGAGGTTTGCTTGGGTATCTATTTAAAGATGAGGAGTAATCCATCAGAAAGTCAAATCACTTGCTTTCTGTAACGATTATTCTGATTGATACTTTCTAAATGCAGATTCTTAACTGCAATTCTGCCTTCCCATTCGGTGGCTCGGACATCTGCCCATTCTGAATAAGGTCCTAAGTTAGTTTTCCATTACAGTAACCTTCGATTTTCACAGCTGATCCCGTAAGTGAACAAGTTGGAAACTGATGCCAGCCGGGAGGTGTTTTGTCTTAGTGGCTCTGCTCTGCCACTTCCTGGGCAGCATAAGTGCATCCCCTAGTCCAGCGGAGCTGCCTGACAGCATGAGAGAGCAAATGATTTAAAGAATTCCAGCTCCAGCCAGGCACATAGGAATATGCTAAAGACCAGGAATATGCTGTAAGCGTTTCCACCAGAAAGAGCATTGCCAAAGGGAAGTAACTTCTGAATATATATAATTTTCTGTGCCAGTGTTATTGATATATTAGAAAGTTCATGCTGGATGACTAATCATCAGATCTGTGCATAATTCTTCCACTGATTGTCAATGTCTTGGGTATTCCTAAAGTAAATGTGTAAGGTTTCCATATGTTCATACATATTTCAGATAAATATTTGATCTTTAGGTGAAGGATTGCTACAAAGGGGCTGAGGTGTGATGTTTTTGGAAACCTCTTATTTTAATCGAGTATAACCACAACTGCATTGTTTTCACAACAGTGTTGTAAACCTGCAGCTGAGTTGATTTAGACATGTAAAAGAGTTAACCACAACAGGAAAGCATATCTGGGCGAGTTTGTAAATTGATACATATTGCTATGACATTGCGTTAGTTGACACAAGTGTTTTTTTGACAAGAAGCATTTACCGCATCAATCCTTCCTTGTCCGCTCTGTATTATTTCCATTCAAATAATTGTGGGTGCGATCTTGTCTATGTATAAATTATGTACAACTTCAGTTCATCTTTGTCTTCCCTTAGAAGACTTCCCCATTGCCAGATTGAGTAGTCTGATAGGTCCACCTGCTGTGCTTCCTTCAGTTGTATTGTCTCACTCCATTCTAGAAGTTGCTCGGTGTCCATTAATATTTACATGGTTCATCGTTTGCCTGCCATTATTGATAACTCAGTTCCATGTCTGAAGATGATTGAAAAAAAATCATGTTTGCCACGCTTAAAACATTTTTTTAAACGTGCACCTAATAAATAATTTACCTTTTCTGGCAACCCATGTTCAGAGCCAAGTTTGTGTACTAAATGCCATTATGTTGCCCAAAACCACAATAGTTGAATGTACATACATTTAGGATATCCTGTTTTTAGTTTGTATTTTGTTCCCCTGTGGTGTTTTATAAGTGTTTCCAAACCTTTTGAAATCAGTGCTTATAAGTGTTTGTTTACCTTCTAACCCCCCCAAATAGCCAAAAATTGTTTTTGCAGTGTTTATGAAACATATTTTTTGTAGTCATTGTTATAAAGCACATATTTAATTTAAATGTGCTTAATAAGGGGAATGGAATGTTTTCCCATTGGCAGTGTGTCCAATAGAATAAATATTAAAGCAGAAAAGGTATGTGCAATATGCAGATGCTTTACTAAACCTATTCCTGGAAAAGATTGCGAGTCCTTGACCTACTCCATGCTGAATATTATTGCATTGTAGGGGTAGTCAGTCCTCCCAACAGCATAGTACCCTGTGAAACCTTTACAATTTTGAATGACACCAAAATAATTTACAGCCCTAAATTCTAAGGCAACGGAAACTTGATGCTTTAAACATGGTCACCACCGCTTTTGTGCTGCCTTTGCCTGACCATAGATGGTGATGCTGTTGTGTGGAAATTCATAGCTGCCAGGTTTCCCCAGGGCAAATGTCCTACTTTGTTGGCCCTGACCTTTTAACAGCCATCACATTGTATCTTGTGGTCTGAACTTTTACTGTAAATATTGTAACTATTGGCTAAAAAAAACCAGCGTAAAGTTGAGTAAAAAGCCAGGATTAGCTGAAGATATCCCTCACAACAATGGAGAAGTGCAGCTATGGATTTTGGTGGTAAGGAGAAAGTCTTTTAAAGTTTTCACTACTATCCCACGTACCTGTCATTACAACTTGGATTGGAAGTTTAAAGCTTTAGGCGCTTGGCATTTGACCTGATATCAATACTGACTTGTTAGAAAAGGGGGCTGATGTATCATAGGTTTTTTTGCCGTCTGGGAAAACGTCCTTGTGTATATTGTCAATACTGACTTGTTAGAAAAGGGGGCTGATGTATCAAAGGTTTTTTTGCCGTCTGGGAAAACGTCCTTGTGTATATTGACCAAGATTCGTATGAGCAAGCCATTTCACCGCTCATTGAAAGAATTAAAGACTGCCAAAAGATCAAATACGGTTTTAGTATTCCCCATGTTCTGTAGACCTAAAACATATTTCTAAGTCTCACACCTTTATTCCAAGCAAACAAAACTAAGAGGTAGAAGAAACAATGTTTCAGTGACCTCTGGTAAAAATGAAACTCAAGCTGAACAATTTTAGACCAGATTTAATTGCTGCTACCTTGTATAACAAAGTTACATTTTGTTGGCCCCTTCAGAAAGAAATTACAAGCATTGGTAAATGGATTAGGTTTTCCCTATGTGATTAATAATAAGCTGTTTTTTTATTGTAAGTTGTAGCTTGTTTAGTAGTTGTTCAATATAAGTTACAGAAAGTCTGTTAAAGTGTTATGACTTGTTTATGTACAAAAAGGCACTATATTGTGCTGTTACTAGTGGTATAGTGCGGGTAAGTAATAGCAAAATGTTGAAAAATGAAAGAGGGAAGTTTTTGAATTAATTGGTGTACTAATATTGTGTTTAGAGGAGTTATGATAACTTTTGGGCTCCGTGCCACTCCACCATTCAAAGGTTCAAAGGTTCAAAATAAGCTTTATTCGATATTTTGCAAAGAAATATCATATAAGCGTACATTATTATACAATGTTTTAAAAACAAGATGATGAAAACAGAACAAAGAAACAGATAGAATTTCCAATTTAAAATTCCTCAATAGCTTTAGGCAATGGTTAAAACACGCTGTTAAAAAAAAATAAAAAAACAATAAAAAACATCATTTTAAAAACAGCATTTTAAAACCACAAATGTTATCACCGGTATCATCCTAGGGATTTCCTAAATTTGATCAATAATTTTAAAAACTGTTCCATGGTAGAGATCACCTCCCGATCTTCAAGTTCTTGCAGACGCTCAAAGGCGATTTTGCAGGACCTAATACCCCATCTCTTTAACAGGGGTAACAAAAGGGCTTTCCGCGGAGACACATAATATTTACAAAAAAGAATAGTGTGGATATTGGTTTGGATTGACATTTCATCACAGGGACAGGGGCAAAGAATCTGAGTCCAATCGTTACATGTAGGAAAAGTTACAAGACGGTAGAAAGAACCCAGTCTAAATCTGGTCAGCAACATCCTCGAGTAGCATGAAAAATCTGAAGAGAGGTATAATTGTAGTCCCTTACGAGATGTCACCCTTTGATAAGCCTGGATATTTTTAAGATGTTTTTGGTTATTCCATCTAGTTGTTTCCAGGTGGGCCATTAGGGTCTCTCTTAGGGTTTTTCTTGAGATGTCTTCCAGAAGCGAAGGAACTGTAAACCACTCTGGATGCCCAATCTCTGCAAACAATTTTTTGACATAAATCAGCCATTTGGATTGGTTGACGGTTTTAGCCCCTTCCAATTTTTGAATGTCTAGTATCACTTCTCTGTTCAAGGCGGTCTCAGGGGTAGTCCAGATTTTGTGCCAGAGAAGTAGAGGCTCAGATTTAATAATGTCTGATATATACGGCAAATCCAATTCAATGTGAATCATGTACACGGAGGTTGCTTTTGTGGTGGCCAGAAGATATCTTACAAATTGATTTTCCACTATCTGTAACAATAAGATATGTTTATCTATTCCCCAAAGTCCAGCCCCATAGGTGGCAGTGGAGGCGCATTTTGCTTTATATATGGTTATTAGTTGTTTCACAGGCCTCCCCCCTATTTTTCCTGCAAAATCTCGGAGTCCACCAATGGCTCTAACAAAAGCAAGTTTCCTCTTCTCTATTGCCGATTTCCAAGTTAATTTTTTGTGTAAACAAATGCCCAGGTATGTGAATGCCTCCACTGTCTCGAGTCTTTCACCCTCAATGAACACGGGGCAAGGGATTTTTTTATGCCTTTTGTTACATAGCATTGTGTGCGTTTTTCCTATGTTCACTTTCAGGCCCCTATCGTTCATGAACACTGTGAATGCAGAAACAGCTTTTTGTAGGCCCACTCTGGTCTGAGAGAGAATAGCCGCATCGTCTGCATATAGCAGAATTGGTATAGATTGACCGCCTATTTTTGGGAAATCACACTCGATGTTTTTGAGATGTTCGCCAATAGCGTTTATATAGAGGGAGAAAAGCAGGGGGGCTAAGATGCACCCCTGCCTAACCCCTCTATTGATGTTAAAGCGTGGCGAGCACTCTCCCTTCAGGCCAAATCTGACTCTGGCACCAGCATTTCTGTACAGGGCCTTAATAAAAAGGAGAATCGATGGATCTATCCCCAGTTGTTTTAAAATGTCCCATAATTGGTCATGAAGCACGCAGTCGAATGCTGAAGTTAAATCTATGTACGTTATGTACAGGCTTCGCTTTTTAGTATCGACGTATTTGGACATGATGAGATGTAAATTGAGGGTCTGTTCTATGGTTCCTCTGCCTGACCGAAAACCATATTGCAAGTTCGACAGTATGTTCTTGTCTTCTGTCCAATTAGTTATTCGTTTCAGGATGATGCGTCCGACAATTTTCATTAGGGTATCAAGCAGGGATATTGGTCTATAGCACGATGGCAAGTGCCTATCTCCTTTTTTAAAGATTGGTATTACTATTGCCTCAACCCATGATGGTAAAAGATCAAAAGTATTTATGGAGTTTAAAACAGAAGTCAATAGGGGGGCCCAAAATTCTATTTCTGCCCTGTACACATCTGCCGGAATGCCATCCGGTCCTGGTGCCTTCCCAGGGGGTGTTTCCCTAATGGCCAATTCAACCTCCTGATACGAGAATACAATTTTACAAGGACTCTCAGGAGACGAATTTAAGATTGGTGGTAAAATGGAATCTGATATAGAGGTATTTGAGCAAGTGGGTTTGCTATATAGTTTTTGAAAATGGGCCGCCCACGCCTCGCCAGTTATTGCCATGTCCAAACACCTCTCAGGCAATACTACCCATGGCAGGGGAGTATTGATAAGTTTCCAAAAGGCTGACAGGTCCCCAATTTCAGATATTGTCACCAAATTCTGCCATGCTTCCATTTTCAGTGCCCTTTTTCTATTTTTAATAGCTAGGCGATAATGTGTTCTGGCCTGTCGAATTTCTGGAAGTGGTTTGGGAGTGACACGCAACAAATTCTTTAGAGATTTTAAGGCCATGGAACATTTCTTATCAAACCACCCTTTGTGTACAATAGGACCGGATTTGAACTGGCGCGTCAATAATACTTTTAGTGTGGCCTGAATTTTGATAAAAGCTTTACAGATGTCATTGGGGTTATCGTTGTTAGAAAGACAGATGTGAATCTCCTCCCTCCTCTTGGTGACTAGGTTTTTGAGAAGATTCAGTGGATTAATTTTATTCCATTTAACAGTGTAACCGTTTGTAGCTCCAATTTGAATTGGTTGATCATATCTTACCTCTAAGCTTTTTTGATCCGTCGATTGAGAGAGAAACTCATCCTCTCCTTATCCAACGAGCCCAACACCGCCAGACGCAACTTTCGAGAAGGCATGGAAGCCGTCGCCAAATGGATGAAAAACAGCTGCCTACAACTAAACACCAACAAAACAGAAGTACTCATCATGGGCCCAAACCCCGACGCCTGGAGTGACACCTGGTGGCCCACCGCCCTCGGAAACCCTCCAACCCCTACAGACCACGCACGCAACCTGGGAATCATCCTGGACTCCGAGCTCAAAATGGACCGCCAGATCAACTCTTTCTCATCCTCCTGCTTCCACACCCTCCGCCTCCTTCGTAAGACCTTCAAATGGATCCCCCTCGAACACCGAAAGACAGTCACTCACGCCCTGGTCACCAGCAGACTCGACTACGGCAACGCACTCTACGCCGGAATAAACAAAAACCTCATCTGCAAGCTACAGAACATCCAGAACGCCGCCGCAAGACTGGTCCTCAACCTGCCAAAACACTGCCACATCTCCCAGCACCTGCGCACACTCCACTGGCTCCCCGTCGAGGCGAGAATCACCTTTAAGATGCTCACCCACGCACACAAGGCCCTCCACGGCACCGGACCAGCATACCTGAACAGCCGACTCAAATTCCACGCACCCCAAAGGACCCTACGATCAGCCCAGCTTTCCTACGCTGTGGTCCCCCGCACCAGAAAGACCAGATCAGGAGGCCGCTCCTTCTCCTTCCTCGCGGCCAAAGCATGGAACGCCCTTCCGCTCCACCTCAGACAGACAACATCGCTCCCCATCTTCACAAGAAACCTCAAAACATGGCTCTTCGACAGACCCCTTCCTTGATGGAATGGAACCTGCACCCCCTCAACCCCCCCACCCCTAGCGCCTTGAGACCCTTACGGGTGAGTAGTCGCGCTTTAACAAACTCCTGATTGATTGATTGAACTCAACAGATATAGACAAAGGATAGTGGTCACTGTGAGGGTGGTTGAGGGTGTCCCAGCCTGATATTAATGAAGCATGATTTTTTGAGAAGAATATAAAGTCTATGATAGAGTTCGTTCCTCTGCCATGAAAGGTTGTTTTAAGAGATCTTGGGATGTGAAGAAGCTCATTTGCAAGATGTAAATTGAGAGAGGTCACGAAATTATTAAGCAGATCCCCTGATTTTTTGTGTTGTAAATGATTGGAACTAGCATCGGAAGAGTCCAGTTCATATGACTCCTAGATATCACAGGCATCTCTCGTTGTGTTGGGGCAAATGTGACAATTAAAATCGCCCATGAAAAGTATTGCACACTCTCCTCCAGAGGTAGCTTTGATCGTTAAAACGGCTTGTTGTATGTTGTCCAGTGCTTTCTCTAACTGTTCCACGGTCAAGTTGTTGTAAAAGTGAACAATTATCAGAAAGAGAGACGGGGCAATATCCATGACAATTACTTGGAATGAGTCTCTAAGTAACGTTTTTCTGATCCTGTGGGCGACTGCTACACTAATATACATACAAAGTCCCCCTTTGTGTCTGCCCTGTTTACTCATAGACGCTGGTGAGTGAAATGTTTGAAAACCCTGTAGATGGATAGGAGAAATCACCCAAGTTTCCTGAAAGCACAGGATGGAGTACTGATTAACCACCCTTATCCAGTCTGGTAATGTAATTTTGGAGGAAAGTCCCGCCAGGTTCCAAGAGAGGAAGTGTAAATAGGAAGTTTTATTCCTATACCCCATGTCTGACGAGGAAATATTGTTAGTGGGTTTTTGGCCTAAGCATAATGCACCTTTAACTTTACCCCTTTCAATGGATTTTTCTCTATTACTAGCTCTGTTTATAGATAGGTTTTTGTCATACCCAACAACCGAATCCTCCTTAGTGGCGTTGAGGTGGTCAGAAGATCTTACAGCATACATTCTACCCTGGTTTTCTTCTCTGCTTTGAAAGAGTCACTCTACATCATCAAGACCATAGAGTGGCTCATAAAAGTTATGGCAGGGAAAGTTCCAGGACGAATTTATAAAAGGGGAAGGTTGAGCATAACCCACAGGGTTATATCGTGGTGTGGGCAATTGCCTATAATCAGTGAAAGGGAAAGATGTCTGGTCCCTTGCTCGGTACTGGGTGGGATATTTATCATAAAAGGGTCTTCTAGGCTGTGCCAATGAGGAATTATCATAAGAAATTTTTGATTGATGTGGCTTAAGCTGCATTAGTGATTCAGGGTAAAAATAAGCCAGAGGTTTAGGCGATATTGGACCCCTGCTAAACCCAGAAAACCAATCTGTGATATGGGTGATGACCCTTGGGTCTTTAAATGTGACGATTACAATGTCTCCATCAATATCCTTAGGGCGGATTCCGACCCAATTTGTTCTTCTTACCATTATTATATCGCCATTTATGTGGGGAGGTAGGGGTCTGTTCTCACGGAGCCAGAAAATCACCTTGTTTTTTAGGCTATGGTGATTTTCATAACCTCCTTTAGCAGATAATGGTAATGGTAAGACCCCCGTTAATACTATAACGTTTTGTGATGCCGCGGGGGGTAGGTCAGCATACCTTTCACGTGGACGTTTTTCATATTGTATGGCGGATTTATTTTTTTCTAGTATGGGCTGGGAATTGCCCATTTTTGCCGAAGCCATAAGGGAGTTTATTTGAAGCATTTGCTCCTGAGTATTAGGAGGTGCTTTTGGGAGGGGAACTGGATTTTGTTTTAATGCCACCTTATTAATTAGATTTGACGATTGGGTTTTTTGTTGATCAGAAGGGGTCATATCGTTTTTGGAGTTTTGAACCACGGTCTCTTGTTCTTTATTAGTCGTTTTTCCTGCAACTATCAGAGAAATGGGCTGTGTTATGGGCATGGAGGTTTTTAAAGTACTCTGAGTTTTATCACCATTTTTGAGGCTCGAAGGGGCTTCTTGGGCCCTTTTACCAGACTGATTGTGAGTCTGGGTTCCTAAAAAGGTGTCCAACTGAGTGCCTATTCTCTTCACTCTCTCGAGGATTGGTATTAATAGTGCCTTGATAAGGTGTTCCATTGCATCCACAAAGTCTTTAATTGTAGGGGGGACACTAGAAGTCAGTGTGTCCCGTGGTAAAATGGATGGTCCCTCTACTATCTGTAACAGTTCTTTAGTTAATTGATCCTCAGCCGATATGTGGGGTTTAGGAAACCTTTTTACTGGGGCTCTTTTTCGTCGTTTTTTGGGAGGAGATCGAATGATAGCCTGTTTCTTTTTGGATGGATTTATGGCGGGTAAGGATTTGTCTGGCCTTAATACGACGGGTAATGGTTGAAACATGGTTAACTTTTGTGTGACCAGGGGGGACGGGACTACTATGATGTCCGATGGAACAAACTCTGCAATCTTTGGCAAGTTTTGAGTGACCAGGTCAATAAGATCAATAGTTGCAGTGGTTGTGTTATTAGCCAATTGTAAAGGAGATGGAGTAGATGTGCCATTTTTCGGGGAAAAATAAGATTGAAACAATAAAGGAACGTTATCTGTATTCATTAGGTCCCCATCAACGTTTTCCATGGACAAATTTAAAGGGAGAGGCTCAGGGGTAGGTGTCAGATAAGGATCTAAATTGGTGTTTTTAAGTTGCTCTATGGATTGTCGCCGCGCGATGCGGCGCTCAGCCAGAGCCAGATCTCTGTCTTGTTCGCCAATTGCCTTAGAAAAGAATTTATCCAATGGTCCCAAGATTGAGCTCCCTTCAACAGTTTTGTGGCCTTCAGTTCCCGATTTAGACATCGTCACTAACCGGAAAGGTGTATTTACCGTGCAGGACACCTAATGGAGTAGGCCCAGCCCGGCCTTGTCAGGCCTTTGAGGGTCGTAGAGGGCCCGCCCTTTGCCCGGGCTTCGCTCCGTGCGCCGCCCCGCGCGCGTCCCGCGTCGCGGTAGGGTGGATGATGTTAATATACGTATCGCCGGTGGGCGTGTCCGTGGGCGTGTCGCCTGGGGGAAGAGGAACCAGCTGGTCAGTGTAGGGATTGCTGGTCCTCGCAGTCCCCCAGGTTAAGCGGGTAGTTCTTTCTCTGCCTCTGACCCTGTGGACTCAAGCTGGGAGCGCTAGACAGAGCGTGCCGACCGCAGCTCTTGCTCACACCAGCGGAGTCCTCGGGGAGGCAGCACCTGGCAGCAAACAGAGAAAGTCCTCTTCAAACAGCGGTGATTCAGCGGGAGCAAACAGCCAAGGAGAGTGAGTGGCCATTCAAATCATAACCATATTGCCTGCAAAGTAACAACTGCACTTGTGACTGCCTGTTATGTAGTAAAATATTGGAATATTTTGTGTTTAGCAGGGTTCCTAGAGCTTTGGGCCAGTGTCGCTCCACCTGCTGCACCAATGAAATCATGACCTTAGTACCTGTAAGGTAATTGCTCTTGGGGATGCTTATTTAGTAGTTAAATATAGCAATATGTGGTCTTAAGAGGAGTTCTGACAACTTTTGGGAATGGTGCCCCTGCACCTGCAACACCATTGAAATCATGTCCCTAGTGCCAGCTACATCACTGCAGTTGTGACTGCCTGTTTAGTAGTAAAATATAGTAATACTATGTCTTTAGTTCTGTGTTACTGCACCGTTCAAATCTTGATCCTATTGCCTGCTAGATAAATGCACTTGTGACTGTCTTGTTTGTAGTAAAATTTAGCAATAATCTGGGTTTAGTTGGGGTCCCCAGAGCTATTGGCCCCAGTGCCACTGCACCTGCTTCACCATTTGAATCAAGTCCCTGTTGTTTGCAAGGTAACTGCACTTGCGGTTGCCTGTTTGGAATAAAATATAGCAATATTAGGTGTTTCATGGGGCTTCTGGAGCTTTTGGTCCCGATGCCGCTGCACTTGTTACTCCATTTAAATCACGCCCATTTGAACTGCAAGGTAACTTCAATTGTGACTGCCTGTTTACTAGTAAAGTATAGCAATATTAGGTTTTTAGAGTAGTTCTGACTAATTTTTGACCCAGTGCCACTGCACCTGCTGCACCATTCAAATCATTATCCTAGTGCCTGAAAGAGAACTGCACTTGTGACTGCCTGTATTGTAGTAAAATATAGCAATATTAGATGTTTAGTGGGGTGCCTAGATCTTTTGGTCCCATTATCACTCCACCTGCTGCACCATTTAAATCCTGACCCTGTTGTCTGCAAGGTAACTGCACTTGTGACTGTCTGTTTAGTTCGAAATGTTAGCAATATTCTGGGTTTAGAGAGGTCCTTGGAGCTGTTGGCCCTGGTGCCACAGCACCATTCCAATCAAGTCCCTTTAACTGCAAGATAACAACAGTTGTGACAGTGTTTTTACTAGGCAAATGTAACAATAATGTGTTTGGAGTAGTTCTGACAGCTTTTGGGCCTGGTGCTACAGCACCTGTTGCACCATTCAAAGCATGTCCCTGTTGTCTGCAGGGTAACTGCACTTGTGTCTGCTTGTTTAGTAGTAAAAATAGCATAGCTCTTGTATATTAACTTTTTTTTATTGTGCCATGTTTATATTACAATATTTAGAATTTGATCATAACAACCAAATTGGATAATGTCTACAAGGTGTAAAGAAAGATACTGAGGCATGAATAGGAAATTCCACAAACATTCTAAGGCTAAAGCATCTGCTTCACACACCTAAGTAATAATTAAAAGCAAGCATTGTAACATACTGTTAGAAGCTGTCTGCCTTTTCCGTGGGAAGAGATGTTATCTTGACTATGAATGGGACTTAAACAGTGTGAACAACTTTAGAAGAAGTATCGTAAATGCGTGCAGCCAGGGGAAGTTAACAAAAAAAAAGTTCCACACAAGAGTGAATGAAGTTAGTAATTCGGCTATGGAAACGGACAAGAGCCACCTAAACCTAAAATTAACTTATTCTCTCTATTTCCTTGAATGATATTTTATTTTTTGGTTGTTGAGGGGTTTATCAGTTTCAGTGTGTTTACAATGATGAGAGTTGCTTTCTGTCCGATGGGAGGATAACCAGCAATACATTTGACCAAGGGGCAAGACTCACTCGCCTTTGCATAATCTCTTCTTAGCCTGAAAATTAGCTGGAGCTATTCTTCCTGGCCACCCATGTAAGAATCCAATTTGCCTAGACAGTTTTTCCTTAGTGCATGATTCAGCAGTTGTAGTGCTTTTGTGTTTGAGATAGGTGACTGACTGACTGACTGACTGAAATACTTGTAGAGTGCACAAATGCTGCGGCGTCTTGGCGCTAAAGATACAAAGAGTAGGGGAAGGCCATGGGGCAGATCGTTTTAAATAAAAAGGTTATCCGGTTGTTCAAAAAATTCTGGGTGACTGATATCTACCATAAAATTCTTAATGTACTTTATCCAATAGATATTTAATACGTGATTGGAGTCACAGCAGTCCTTGACCAAAGAGCGATTAAATTCCAGTTGGTCCGAGGTCCAAATCTTGTGCCAAAGAAGGACTGGCTGTATTCTTATCAGGTCGGTTAGATATTTAGTACCCAGTTCAGAGTGGCACACAAAATTTGAACAGCTAGTCTGGAGTGGCAAAAGATTTTTTTAAAGCATTTTCAATCACCTGAAGTGGTTCCAGATCCTTATGACCCCACAACTCTGAGCCATACATGGCAACAGTTGTACATTTTGCATTGTAATGCTTTAACATTTCTCCCGGCGGTTTACAACCCATTTACCTTGCCAAATTACACAATGGATCTGATAAATTGCAATTTTTTTGACTTAATGGAGCTTTTCCAATTCCCCTTATGCCCAAATAGGTAAATGTAGGAGTTAGAGGGATTACTTTTAGCTCTACATAGATATTGCGCATTGTACTAGAGCTTCTGCCTACCTTCATGGCATAAGTTTTACTTCTATTACGTTTCAGCCCCAGATGATCCATAAAGTGCACAAAATGGTCAATTCTTCCCAAAAGATTCTATAAGGATGAAGAAAATCTTAATTTTTTTGAGGACTTTGGAGCCAAGTTTCAAGGAATAAGAACATAACTATTTTCACTTGATGGTTGGGAAAATGAATCACTATAATGCTGATGTTGTGGTCTCAACTGATGATTTTCTGTGAGATCATCTTTATATGCTGCTCTTAAGAATTAGTCTCAATTCTCATTACTTTGATGCATACTTTGATGCATACAGTCACACTGATGTTGCTTTGTACGATAAGACATGGCCCTATGCCATTGTACTAAAAAAAGTAATTAAAATACATTGTTTTGCTTAGTTCCACAAAGCAATTAGTAATACTCTCTGTTAGGCCATCCAGGATCATAAGCAGTGTTGCCAAAAGATTTCAATGAATTTGGATTCATTAAGATTTTTCTCAACTTGATTTACGTTCAGTTAATTCCATGGTTTACAAAGGATCACAAATAGTCTCTGTGACCTAGCTATATGAGGATTATTTTTTATTGTTGCTTAGCTTAACCTACCACAACATAGTACAACTGATGGAAACTGCATTTTCACCTAAATACCGTGGCAATTATTTTTTATTTAAAAAATCCTTTATCAATGTCATGCTTATTAGATATGGCTAAAGTCACTACGTCTTCTAGCATGGCTGGTATGGTGCATTATAAATTAAAAGTAATATTACTGATGTCCTCACCTGCTCCAATAGATGGCTGGTTATGTATAAGCACTTGTACCAGCAGCGTCAGACTGGTTTAATGAGATGGTTAAATGGGGAAGAGCGGAAAGCATAGAGTTACAAAGAGAGGAAAATAGAGGTCTGCGAAACAACCTATCTCAATGGAGTGGAATGTGATGTTTGAAGAGCTTATAGCAAAGGTGATACCTATAGTTTAAAGTATTGGAAGAATCCAGTGCGAGGCATGGAGATGTATTGGGCAGGTTGCACATCACCAGAGGTTGTGGAAGATGTCTTCCACAACAGCTGTCAACTCTACCTGTAGACAAAGTGATGGTTGTAAAATAACCAGATGAAGGGAGGACACACAAATAAGGTGTTATAATAATTGACTCAACATTGTTGTACCTCACCCCATTGGTTGGGGAGGGGCCTGGAATTACCGCACTCAGTAGCTCGTGTGGGGCATCTCCAGACACCCTCTTCAGAACTTTCTTTACATGCGGAAAGTCAGAATAGGACTGTACCTGCTGTCCGTGCCCTTGTGCCAGGGCAAAGTAGTAGACTCCAAACGCCAGTTGGCCTACCCCTTTTGTAAGCTAAAGGGCGGCATCAAGCCACAAGAGGACTTTTAATGGAAGCACCCAGCTGACCAGTGGGAACTGGACCCTACTGTTAGCCTCTGCCTGACACCTTGTAAGCCTCCAAGGACATCCCTGGAGGTTCTGGAGAACTTTAGAAATGTAAACCTGTGGTTGCTTAGGAGGCAAAAGGCAGTCTTTGACTAGGACAAACCTGATTGGTATATCTGACCTTCATTCCATCATGGTCAGCCTCAAATTGCAGTTAGCTCCTGGTCTGCTGCAACTGTTTTCATTGTCATTTTGTGCTTTTGGTGCTATTTCTACTTAAAGCTTTAAAAAT
Organism: Lissotriton helveticus; assembly: GCF_964261635.1. NCBI lineage: Eukaryota > Metazoa > Chordata > Amphibia > Caudata > Salamandridae > Lissotriton > Lissotriton helveticus. The sequence goes on along the minus strand of NC_136065.1, from coordinate 1,956,682,832 downwards.
TCATATTGGTTTTAACACAAAGCGTATAAAATAGCCAAATTATTAGATAATTTAGGAAATGAAACTGCAGTTGAGCTTTTGAAATCAGGGTTTGTAGGAGGCAGCAGGACATAGCCACATACTTTTCAATGCGTAGGTAAGGATTAATGCTGAGAAACTATGTTAAAGTCTCCGTAAGAAGGCCTAATAATAATGGTGAAATCTGGTACCCTACTCTACTCAGTCTGCTAATTGAAAGTGGGTTGGATATTCGGCAGTTCAGTTCCATACACCACCCTGAATCACATGCTGAAATCTATGAACATCCACTTTACTTGGTCTAATGCCTTTCTGGCATCCATGGATAGTAGTGCCAATCTTTTTGAAGTTGTCTACAATGCTTAAGCTAATATTTTCGTTATATCCTGCTTACCTCACACGTATAAAGACAGGCTGACCTGGATGGATTAACCCTGGTATTTGCATGCCAAAACAGATGATTAGAATCTCTGTGAATATTCTAAGATGCGTGTTAAGAACAGACATCAGAAGGTAGGAACCACAATTAGGGATTAAGAAAAATAATGCTTCAGTCATAGAGTTTGTAACATGAGTAATTCTTGACAACTGGAACATGGCTCAAGGACAGCAAAATAAGTCTTAAAGATAATAGGAGTTAATGGGCGAATCGGCTATGGTTTAATTATTCTTGCATTAAGCAAGGCACATACTGTTTTTAATAGCATACTCCGTTCAGCTGCATTTCTCTATCTACGATGTGCATTGTGCAGAAATATCGGGTGGAATTATGGTGCTCCACATTCTAAACCTGTGTGACCTTGCCAAGGGATAGGAACATAATGTAATACTTTTCTTTACATAATTTACTATATTCTGTACTGCTCAGATTGCACTACAAAAATCCAAATTCACACAATAGATACCTTAATTACCATCTCATTAAAACCCAAAATAGCATATTAGTCACGCTGATAGTGATGGTTAATGATAAGAGCAGATCATGTTGTTAACTTGCAACCCATGAATTTCCAAGTAATCCAAGCAACCCATGAATTTCCAAGTAATCCAAGCCACCTCTGGCACGTGTAAGATACCAAAATCTGTTGCTTTTTTCATGTAAAGGTGCATAAAAGGCATATCATATGAGCCAGTGTAGGTTTCATTTAGGGCTGTTAAGTTACAAAACCCCTCTTTAGCATGTCACCTTTTCTTGTGTAAGGATGCATTTACAGAATATTGAAAACCCTGCTTCCTGGTGTTGTATACACCTGATAGAAATCCTAAAGACATCATCTATCAAACATACTTTGAAGGGGTACCAGTGAATATGCCCCATAGAACAAGAATAAAAAGATACCTTTAAGTTGTTCTGTCCTGTTATTAACGGTTTTTCCAAATGAGACTCATCCCTCTTTGGATAGAGGCAGATGTCACTAAACAAAATGTGCAATGAAAATCAGGAGGTTTTGATAGCAATGTTTGATTATGCTAGATTCTTTCCCAGATTACGAAAGAGGTATTAGTGTAGCATTCCGATGGAGTAGTGCAGGTTGTAGTTCAAAGGCTGAATGTAGTTGTTCTTACGTAAATACTGTATTTGTTTCTAGTATTCTTCGATTCATGGTATGGAAAATTGTCAATCAAGTTATAGTTATTTTTAACAGTATTTTACCATGTGTCTTGCATACACAAATTCAGTTCTCTAGAAGGGTCTATATTTCCAGGGCTGCTTGAAAATCAACGAGACCACAGTCTGTCAGGGTTATTTCTTTATCAGCCTATTTTGCTTCTGTTTGCTTCCATGGATTTCTCAACCTTGGGTTTCCACAATATCCGGCATAGCACTTCAGTTATGAGTTTATTCTCTAAACTCTGAGTTCTCATCTGGGCAAGGGATTCAGAACGAAAGTGCAAGAATCTCCGATGACCAAATTCAACTTTGTTTTCTCATCTTCCCCATTCTAGCTGTCTGGGCCAGCACACCATGCATCATCCATTTTTGGAAGTGGTGCAACCCCAACTCCAGGAGATGCATATGCATTGGACAGTTAAACCTGCAGACCCTGGAGGCACACGTTCAGACCCATAGGCAATAGCAGCAGGTAACCATAGTTATGACCAGGTGCTCTGCAAATTCTAAAGTCCCCCACTACTTCAGTATCTGTCGAATACAGCACAATCCATGTGAATACAAAGTATTTAAACTGTTCTGGCATGTGGTCTCACATGTGGAAAAGATTTACTTTAGTATGCTGATGAGAAATAAAAGTTAAACAACATCGAGCACTCTACCAATCTATAAAATTGCTTCTGACTAGGACATTTCATCACTGCCAGTCATTTTACATCAGCTTCAGACTTTCAACTACAAATTCTACCATTCAAGGTGGCTAGCTTTCCATACATAATTTTCTAGATTACAGACAGAATTACATCATTTCAAGTTCTGCAGTCTCTTTATTCAGTAGCTAGTGGGTTGTCTTAAATATTCTGTACTGTATTTTCCCTAAGCAACATGAATATTTGGTAACAAAACCATGAATAGAGTTAACATAACCTAAAGCCCTCAGGTACAGTTCCCATGCCCCCCAACTATCGCTGCTTGGATTGGACAGTACTTGGTTGCACTCTGCTACAGTCAGCCAGACTTTGCATGCAGTCAGTCAGACTTTGCATGCAGTCAGACTGGTTATGCATACAGTCAGTTAGGTTAATTTGTCATTCACAGCCGTTGCAGAGGATGCCAACGCACACCAAAGGGCTGCTGAGAGATGGGTGACATGCAGAGGGAGGAAGTTGATCTTAGGGTACCCAGCAGTGAAGTTTGGAGTCAATGACTAGGCAGCTTGGAGTTCATGTTACTAAATGGCATGGACCTCTACATCTAAACATGAAGAGAATCATTGGAGAATTTCAAAAATCTGTGAGCACTGAACAACCACAAAAACTGTGGTTGAGTTTGATAAAGCAGATTGTTTCAGTGTCACTTGCACCAGAATAGCAAGCAGTTCTGTATGCAACTAAGGAGTTTAGAAGCTCTAAAACTGCTGCAGATTCCTAGTCCTAGCACTTGTCTACGACTACAAATATGGTGCTTTCCATGCAATTAAGAGGGCATGCGCCTGACTGCCAAACTTCAAGAGGACTTCCTTTATCGAAATGCTAGTTTAGGTGCAAGGTAAGAATCTTGTCCAGTAATTTGCCAAAAGTGGAAGGCTATCTGTAGGTCTTAAACTACTAGCGTCGTCTGGACCCGAGATTGGCTTTTTTGCAAAGAGGAATAGCAGGGCCTATGTAAATGGCTTAGGCTCAAAGCCTTGTGATGTGACAAATGAATAATAAAGCAAAAAGATGAAGAAAATAGCTACAGAAAGTAGGAGTGTAGCTGTCCAGGTTGTATCTACAGCCTCTTCACAACAAGGAGCTTTAGAGGGAAAAACACACCAGGCCGCTCTCCACTCATCAATCATCAATACAATAAAGGCCTGGCTATTAAAGAGAGTAAATTATTTTTTAATCTCAGGACAGACTTCTGACGTGGGGATATATCTACCTCCAGCCAATCTCTGGCAAAATCTCCAGTTTAATCCAATCCTAGAACCCCCAATTCAAATGTCTTAAAAATGAACTGCAATCAGTCAATCCGCAAATATATATCCTACCCCAAAACATAGGAGTGAAGAACACTTACACAAAATAAGTGAGGCACCTCACGTACGCAACACCAGGGAGGCTACCGGCACCAGTATGCCCACGTTTATCATCGGTTGCCCACTCACTGAAAAACCAGAATTGTGTCCAGTAAAAAGACAAAAGAGCAGAAAGAAAGAATTAACTGTCCCAAAACAAAGAACCCCTTGATTTACAAAGGACCATGTGTTCTATACAATTAAAATTGAGATACGACTCAGTTAGATTGCCCTCTTTATTCACAGTCATTAGCTTACTCAGGTTAAAAGCACTGCATGTTGCTATCCTTTTCAAAGTAGGTCTAAAAGGACAGCTTGTCAATATAACCTTTGAGTAAAGAGAGGGTGTCCTCTTCAGAGATTAAGAATACGTTTTCAGGTGCTCTAGCTAATGTTTTTGACGTGTTTTGAATGATACTTAGCCAAACGTCAAACATCTGAAGATGGCACCCTCACAAATCAACCCTGTACCTTTTTTTTAAAGCAAAGAAGCCTTTTTCCCCCCTCATTGTTGCAAGATATTGTTACAGCTCCTCTAAGTAGGACTTACCTTGGCGTCATCTAATTGTTTTGCTTTCTTGCCCATCGTAGTGTGCTAAATTTGCATTCACTTTTCAAAATGGCTTTATGATCTACGAGAAGTTGAATTTCGTAAACAAATGCTCATTTTAATTTAGAGCACTAGAGGGAGATAGTGATAAGGGAGGGAAGCTGGAGCTTTAGAAAATAGGTGCATGCTTCTGTTTGATATTTTTCAGTGTCTACACTTGATCTGTCTGAAGTTCAGTTAGAAAGCTGCTCTAAACAGGTTAGTTTTGTAGAGTTAACTGAATAATATGGAGTTGGGTTCAAATCTAAAGGTAGGATTGAGACTCTTCCAGAGTCTGGGGCCCTGTACTCCTAGAGATCTAGCTCCATATTTCATCTTCTTTATAGATAGATCATGAGCAGACATTTCTGTTGATATGCAATTATTCTGTAGGTATTTAGTTCTTTACCTCAGCAATCTTTGTGGTCTATGCACAGAACCTTGATTTGTAGGTCTCGACTATTATAGCCCGCAAGGGATAAATAGACGAGAGTATAGTGGGCAAACCAAGGTCTTAAACCATTGCGGATTTCGGACAGTTCGTGTGGTGCACTCGTGCGGAAAGCTCGTCCACATCAAAGCCATCAGCCTCCCTCCCACAGGCATATGTTACTTCCCCAGCGTGCGCAGTGCGCGCTCGGCCTCACTTCTCCTCCCCCCCTAATTGCATCCCTGCTTTCACTTTCACGGCCGTGAGCTTCACTTCAAAGGGATCCGCTCCCCCGCCCTCTGCTACACAGTACAAAGGAATGCGCATTCCCGGCCGCTGGAGAGTATAATGGGCAAACTGAGGTCTTAAACCATTGCGGATTTCGGACAGTTCGTGTGGTGCACTCGTGCGGAAAGCTCATCCACATCAAAGCCATCAGCCTCCCTCCCACAGGCATCTGTTGCTTCCCCAGCGTGCGCAGTGCGCGCTCTGCCTCACTTCTCCTCCCCCATAATTACATCCCTGCTCTCACTTTCACGGCCGCGAGGCCGTGAGCTTCACTTCAAAGGGATCTGCTCCCCCACCACCTGCTTCATAGTACAAAGGAATGCGCGTTTCCCGGCCGCTTTTCATTATTTCTTTCGGCGATGTTCTTGTTTATATTGTTCGTGTCTTTAGGGGCCCTTCTATGACGATACCTGCTGCTCGACTCCCACCTACTGGTGTAAGTTGGGCTGACAAAGTAAAAGCAAACCATGGTGGCACTTCGGTCTGCATAGAGGTTGTAAACTCGTTTTTTGTGCCTTTCTGCCCTCTGTTAGACTCGTTTTTGTGCCTTTCTGCCCTCTTAGACTCGTTTTTCCCTTGTTTTCTGCCCTTATGCCCTCTGTTAGTCTCGTTTTTTGTGCCCTTCTGCCCTCTGTTAGACTCGTTTTTCCCTTGTTTTTCTGCCCTCTGTTAGACTCGCTTTTTGTGCCCTTCTGCCCTCTGTTAGACTCGTTTTTCCCTTGTTTTTCTGCCCTTCTGCCCTCTGTTAGACTCGCTTTTTCTGCCTTTCTGCCCTCTGCATCACCACATCATCACTCAGCGCTACCCCAGCATCACTCAGCGCTACCCCAGCATCACTCAGCGCTACCACATTATCACTCAGCGCCACCACATTATCACTCAGCAGCACCACTCAGCACCACCTCAGCACCACTCAGCACCACCACAGCACCACCACAGCACCACCACAGCACCACCACAGCACCACTCAGCACCACCACAGCATCACTCAGCAGCACCACTCAGCACCACTCAGCACCACTCAGCACCACCACAGCATCACTCAGCACCACCCCAGCATCACTGAGCACCACTCAGCATCACCACAGCACCACTCAGCATCACCACAGCACCACTCAGCACCACCACATTATCACTCAGCACCACCACATTATCACTCAGCACCACCACATTATCACTCAGCACCACCACATTATCACTCAGCACCACCACATTATCACTCAGCACCACCACATTATCACTCAGCACCACCACATTATCACTCAGCACCACCACATTATCATTCAGCACCACCACAGCATCACTCAGCACCACCACAGCATCACTCAGCACCACCACAGCATCACTCAGAACCACCACAGCATCACTCAGAACCACCACAGCATCACTCAGAACCACCACAGCATCACTCAGCACCACCACAGCACCACTCAGCACCACCACAGCACCACTCCGCACCTCCCCAGCATCACTGAGCACCACCCCAGCATCACTTAGCACCCCTCTGCATCACCACAGCATCACTCCGCTCCACCCCAGCATCAATCTGCGCAACCATTCAACAACAACTGGTTCAAATATGTTCTCTCAATGTTTCAAGCTTTATTACAAATGTCACAAAAAGATGTTAATATTTCACTTCTGTTCTTGGATTTTCGTCACAATTAAATACACTGAACATAATCTTCACAAAAGTTATTTACAAAAGTTTAAGCTACAAATACAAAACATGTTGCATTACAAATGCTATAGGTGTCACATTTGCGAAAGTTATAACTATTGGCATTGTAAATGACAAAGCTATTAATTTAGCTATTTTCAAAACCAACACATAAATAAAAAAATTGTCATTTACAAGACCAATAGCTCAAACCTTCCTAATGCGAGACCTATTGCATTGCAAATGCTTGTTGACCTTAGCTTGTACTGGAAGCCAGTAGAGGGCGTTCACTTTAGCTTGATGTGATCATTTGCAGAGGCGTATTTGTGCTCTGGTTATGTAACTTTTGTCATCTCCTAAGAAGTTTCTTAGGGAGAAAAGGGTCTACGTTCTGGGTTCAGAACTCTGCTACCTCATGAATAATTTCGTAACAATTTTTTTGCCTTTGACCAGGCATAGCTGTTTCTTTGGCTTGGTTCCGGCTCTACAAATACTAAATGCACACATGCATATTATTAGAATAGTCTAGATGAGACATGACAACACAGCTGTCAGTTTGGAGTGTTGGGAGGATTTTATGAACTAGGTAGAAGAGTTGGGTATTAATATTCTCAACAATTGTGTGCGTAAGAGTTGGAGTTGGAAAATATCCCTAGATTGTTAGCTTTTAGGCTAGGGTGTAAGTTTAAGGCAATGTCAAGTTCAGTTTCTCCTTTCAGGAGAAAGTCCGTCTTGGCTCCTTTCAGGCAGTGGAAGTGGTCCTTTATACAGTGGAGCATATGGTCTGTGATGTTGGCTGAATTGTTGTCTGTCATGAAATTGGTTTGCAATTAATCGCATATATTTGGATGTGTATATATGGTTCTGCATGAGTAACTACGTGGGCGGACATATATAAATGTGGAACAGGATGCATGAGAGGGATGATCAATAACATTAACATGGTAGAGGGAATATTCCTTCCCATATTGTAGCAATAATAAGCGTGCTTTTCATCAGTAAAATAGCAAATGTTTGAGTTCAGTTGCTTTAGCCTCCGTGTCGACATGTATCTTTGTTGTTTCACAATCACTTATCAACTGGAATGGTATTTGTTTTCAAGACATACGAATCCTGAATTGAATACGCTTACATTTTAAGGTACCTAACATTTAGTACAAATGTAAAAAAAAGAAAGCAACAAAGTCACACATTATTGTGATGTGCTTCCAGTGAGAACATTTTTAACTGAGACTTAAAGCTGAATGCAGTCTCATCTGAAGTTTCCTTTCTGAGCTGTACACTTGCAGTCTGAAATTATGTAGAATGAGTTGTTGACTAGCATTCTAAAAGGTATTTTTGCTTTGTCTTTCAGATCAATGAGTTGAGTAATGTTCCTGTCCCGGTCATGTTGATGCCTGATGACTTTAAAGCCTACAGCAAGATTAAGGTGGATAATCACCTTTTTAACAAGTAAGTGTACTCCTTGTACATACCACCTAATATTGACAGTTCCTAATGTTTTGCAGAGTATTCATTGTAATTTCGCAGTTTGTCATTTAAAGTATGTGCATTTAATTACGTGTTTAAACAGAAACTTTCTGCAAGGCACGTCAAGGTTAAAGTCGACAAAGCCTAATTTCTCCAGCACATGTTCACTGGTTTAATGTGGTTGCATGTTTCTAGACTTAATTTCTGAAGCTACTGTTTAAACTAGACTGAGATCCCAATTTCAACCTGTTATGTTAATATGCAGGGAAGTTATTTTGATCGTTATTTTACATGTGTGTAGTGCCAGTCACCATTGTTATAGCACGCAGCATATTCTGTATCTTGGCACCATGTTGTGCTGATCTAGGAAGGCCATTGAACTTGACGAACCATTGTTTGATAGAGAATGTTTTGTTGATTGACTTAAGGTTAGAAATAGTTTTTGTGGAAGTAAAGTGAGTTTAGTCTTAGAGCATCTTATGTGGGTAGTCTAAATGACTTTTCTGGTTTCATTGGGGGGTGTTGATCTGATGCTCGGCTTAGTGGTCTTTATTTATATGCATCACTATTTAACTTTTGCTCTTACTATGTCATTTTTTAAAATTGGTAATTGTCTTCTATTGCAAAATCCATAAATACATACCAAAGCAAAATCAATTACCATGTCTTTCGTGTGATGATTTGTTAAATTCACAATGCTTTTCTCTGTGTGTAAATAGGGAATATGTTGGTGTGGTGTGTAACAGTAGTTGATTTGGCCACTCTTTTGTTTGGCTTTGGACATGTGTTGGTTGCTGTACTCATGAAAGTGTACTCATGAAAGTGGTAGGGTTCGGTCTACATATACTGTGTGCGTATGACCATTTGGAGGTGAGATTGAAATGATGACGTGTGTTGGTGGTTGAAGTGTGCTGTTGAATGCTCGAAGAAGGCTAAATGTTCTTGAAGGGGGGTGCTGTACGTGGTAGTAAGGATTGATTGAAAAGATGGTGGTGTGAGCACTGCATTGAGTGATATGTGCATTGTGAAATCGATATTTTGTAAACCAGAGGTGCTTTAGATCTTTATGCGGTGTTAAGCATAAACTGCTGAAGTGGCCTCCTATTCTGCTTCACTAAACTGCTAGTTCTCTGCCATCTTTACTAAGCCTCTGATAATAAATAGCTCACATTTATTATCAGGTATACTGTGCTCCCAGAGAGTCTGGTCTAAAAACCAGTGTCAGGCCATTTCCAGGGGCACAGGAACAAGGCACCTACTGCAACCACTCTGAATTGCTAAGGAGTAAAAATGCTCATTAACTTGAGAGCTTCTAAGACAAGATTGATGAAGAAGCTAAAAAATATGAACAACTAAGTTCCACTAGCATCATCACTAAACGCTGCCCCTCAGTATATTATTTCCCTTCATTCACATATCCCTCAATCTTGGCACAAGTCTCATTGTAATAGTTTGGGGCAGTGAATTTCAATTGGATTTGGTAATGCCTAATTCTTAGTGATGTGCAGAAAACACAAGCTAAAATGAACAGTTAATCATAATCATCTGAGAGCCATAGCAGCAGAACGAAGCATGAATGCTGTGATGAAGTTTGGCCCCTTTGTATTCATTTTTATTTTTTATTTACTCATTTATAGAACGTGAACGAATCATCCCCGAGGGGATCTCTCGCCGATTCTAGAAATGGGTACTCCTAGGCGAGGATCACCTAGAACCGCCAGGTCTTTAGTAGTTTCTTAAAACTGGATAGCTCGGCACAGGAGAGTTTATTTTTTAGATAAGCAGGGCCTTTCCCCTGTAGTAACCTGAAGACCACTCAGAGCACCACCTGTATTTAGATAGTAGATCTTCCCTTATTCCAACAAACAACAAATTACCGTAGTCAAGTCGACTCACCAGGAGTGACTGGATAAGGGTTATTCTTGCTGAGAGAGGGATCCAGGGAAAGATCTTTCTGAGCATCCCCATTGTTCCGAAGCAGGTGCCTGACGGTGTCTTCACCTGCTCCTCCATTTATTTATTTATTTCATTTCTAAAGCGCTCTATCACCCAACAGGCATCCTGGCGCTGGCAAACTCAAGTACAAGGTAGAGAAACGTGCAGAGGAGAGGCAGGGGCAGAGACCACCCAGAAGAATACAGCAACTTAGATTTTCGGAAACAATATCAATCCTGATGCCGACTTCTTGGCCCAGTTTTTAGGGGAGGATGCCTCTCCCAGCTCAGCAGGCCACACATCAGGAGACCAGATTCCTTCGGCCTCTCCGAACAGCAATATCTCTGTTTTAGAGGAGTTGAGCTGTAGAAAGTTCTTCCTCATCCAGATCGCAATGCTAGACATGCAGTTTTTAAATTTTGATTGAGTTGATGTAATGTCCTTCTCAATTGGAACAATCAACTGCGTGTCGTCGGTATACGAGATGGTGTCGAACCTATAGCCTCTAATGATTTCAGCCAGGGAGGTCACGTACACATTAAATAGGGTGAAACTCAGGACAGATCCCTGAGGAACTTTGGAGGTTTCTACTTTTGTAATTGGTTTTATCCAGCTGTATCCGAGTGGTACTTGCCCATGTTAAATTCTTGCTTAGATCTCTCTAGTCAATTCAAGATGCCACCCCACTAAACCCTCTATTTCCTTCCTCATTTGATTGGATCTGTTGATAATAGATATGCTTGCCACTGCATTAGATATAAATAATGAGTTTGCCATATCTATTCAAACCTTGTACGGCCTACCAGGTGAAGAGACCAATGTATCCCATAATTGTCACCTGTTAGCCGGGGGCACTCAGAGGAGGTGCACTCAAGGCAGTGACACGAAGTCAACCTTCTGGCTCCCAAAAAACACTCTAGTGAGACGAAGCAAGAAAATACCCCACATTAGGGATTGTCAACTGATGTACCTTTGAAGACACTAGTGACCAGACCTACATCCTGACTGGCTGGTTTTGCTTTATTTCATCTTTGGCTTATTTTCACTTCTTAATGCAGAGAGGTTCACAGGCCATGAAGAAGGCACCTACACCTCATTAGAGGGTGAGTATACAGTATAAAAATGGTGTCCCCTCTATATGGTTTGAATTAACCTTCATTGGTAATAATACTACACTTTGGTGGATGTCTGGAATCTTTATTCTAGTCCCCAACGAGGTAGTTCGGAGTTTTAGCTCGCACTTAGATCGAATATACCACTGGAAGCCCAAAGATGCAAGCCACCTTCTAGGTGGGTAAAGGCTTTCCGTCCTATTAACAAGCGATCATTGATGTTCTAGGCTTGGGATATCATTTGGTTGTTTGATTTTCTTAAGGAACTTATACCAGGACCTTGAACATCTTCTTATCACCTTTGTGCCACCTACCCATTGTGAATTTTGCACCTTGTTCTGGCATCATTTCCTCCAACTCCTCCAGAAATTGAGAGCAGAAATTGTTACCACGTTGGAGTAGCAAGAACAGATTTTATTTGCAATTTTTAACTTATATAGTTCACAGTCTAGTATTAAAGGCTAGGAGTTGGAGACTGGGGTAGTCCTATGCAAGTAGGAGAACCTGATCATGAAGAATATAACACGGTAATTGACTTTATTTCTGATGAGTATTTTCATCAGAATCTGCCTTTCCTAGAAGAGAGAGAACTTGCGTAGAGTCTCATGATCTGAGCATCAGTGGACATGGCAGGATTATTCACAAAAGATGTATTGATTTACTGAACTCTTTATGCTAAGATTTTTGTCCAGTAATATCACAGAAGGCAGTGGACTTCTGAAACCAAGAAACGCAATCTTAATTCAATACTTTCCGCAACGAGATTGTTCCCCACAGAGAATTTAATGTCAGCTGGTTTGACCATCAAAGATGCCTCGCTGTCTGGCAATGGAGCAATAAAATCGAGGACATCAGCCCAGAGCAGATTTATTGCTCTAGCTAAGTCATTTGATCAACATCTACAGTACATGGCCGCTTGGTAGAGATGTTTTAGGATCTCTCATCAGCTGCCATAAAAGCCTATATCAAATTGTTTTAGTACTTAATTTCTTAGTATAAGATTCGGTTAAAAGTGTTCCTCCAAAGTACCTTCAGTGCTGAGAAACGACAGCAGTTGAGCTTTTATGGCAGGACATTTTGAGGAGAGTAGTCAAGTAGATCTTTGACATTATGGCTTCCTACGTATGGTCGGGTTGTACTCTAGCTTCATGTGTGGGGGTAAGAGGACAATGAGTGGTAGGACTAGTGTCCATTGGAATCTGACTCACTTGGAATAATTTTCACTTGTAGCTGAGCATTTGTTAACATGTTTAAGGAGATGTGTTACTGCAAGATGTGAGCAACGTATTGTGTGTTGCCTAGAAATTAATCCCTCCCAGAAAACATCATAAACTATGACTCGTTTGCATTGTTGAATTTTCCAGAAAGTTCTCTGTAAACTGTCTGTAAATGTATTTTCAAACATTTTTCTTTAAAACTGCCAGTCCTTTCCATGTTACATTTGCGTGTAACATACACTGGCAAAGAGTGGACGTAGGTAGGAGGGAGCACTTCAAGCTGTTTTTAGGGCTCGGCCTACGTCACCACTTCGTCAGAAGTGGGGCGGAGCTCCGAGCCGTATTGTTAAGGGGCTCAGAATAGTGAAGTAAAAATTCCTCACTGCGTGAGAATTTTTCGTGGTGTTGTGTGCCATCTGCATGGCAATTGGTCCTCTCACTGCTGTGTTTTTGTAAGGCTTCACGCAATAGGCCCTAGGAATTTTGCTCTCTCCACTTCCTGCATATTCTGTGCTAACACGCGCATGAGAATGCCATAAATTCCCAATTACCAGATGTCAGGGTCCGTTCACGCATTCACGACTCTGTAGTTTTCTTGAGCTGTGTGTGCTCGTATGCTGTCTCCCCGTCCAGGAGAATGCCATAAATTCTCAATTACCAGCTGTCAGAGGTGCCGGTAATTGAAGGCAGATGCCAGGCTTATCGCAATTTTGTGCCATTGGGAAAGCATCGTTTTTCATCATCGAGGACTAGTATTATCCACTTGATTATAATCCTCACTTACCAGTCCTGTTTAATTACTGCCCTCTGATGTCAGGCGCTCAAATCCTTAAAAAAAAGTCTGATGAAAAACATGCGTAGTTTTGCGGATAGCTATACTCTTTCGAACTCAAGTGGAATTTTTTTAGCACAGTGACTGCAGTTCAGGAACTAAGATGTATTGAAACTATGTTTGCAGTCAAAGGTTGACCCCTTTTGGAACAAACAAAAACGTTTTTAAAAGATGAGTCTTTTTTCCCATTAATACATAAAAGGAAATTATGCAGTGTGCTGTAGAGTGCAGTGTGCTGTAGAGTGCAGTGTGCTGTAGAGTGCAGTGTGCTGTAGAGTGCAGTGTGCTGTAGAGTGCAGTGTGCTGTAGAGTGCAGTGTGCTGTAGAGTGCAGTGTGCTGTAGAGTGCAGTGTGCTGTAGAGTGCAGTGTGCTGTAGAGTACTGTGTACTGAGAAGTACTGAGAAGTGCTGTAGAGCGCTGTGTGCTGTATAGTGCAGAGTTGTAGTAGAGTGCTGTGTGCTGTAGAGTGCTGTGTCCTGAGAAGTGCTGTGTGTTGTAGAGTGCAGAGTGCTGTGTGCTGTAGAGTGCTGTGTGCTGTAGAGTGCTGTGTGCTGTAGAGTGCTGTGTGCTGTAGAGTGCTGTGTGCTGTAGTGTGCTGTAGAGTGCTGTGTGCTGAGAAGTGCTGTGTGCTGAGAAGTGCTGTGTGCTGAGAAGTGCTGTGTGCTGAGAAGTGCTGTGTCCTGAGAAGTGCTGTGTGTTGTGTGCAGTTGAGTGCAGAGTGCTGTAGTGTGCTGTGTGCTGTAGAGTGCTGTGTGCTGTAGAGTGCTGTGTGCTGTAGAGTGCTGTGTGCTGTAGAGTGCTGTGTGCTGTAGAGTGCTGTGTGCGGTAGAGTGCTGTGTGCGGTAGAGTGCTGTGTGTAGATAAGTACCAACAGTCAAAATGAGAGTGAATCCAGAGTGAGAGTAAATGCAGAGTGAGAGTGAGTGTAGAGTGAGAGTAAGTGCAGTTTGAGACTGAGTACAGAGTGAGAGTGAGTGCAGAGTGTGAGTTAGTGCAGAATGACAGAAGTGAGTGCAGAATAAGTGCAAAGGTAAAGTAGAACGAATGCAAAATGAGTGAGTGAGTGCAGAGTGTGAGTTAGTGCAGAGTGCATGCAGAATGAGTGCAGAGTGACAGTGAGTGAGTGCTGAGTGTGATTTACTGCAGAGCGCATGCACAATGAGTGCAGAGTGGCAGTGAGTGCAGAGTGCTGAGTGCACAGTGAGTGCACAGTGAGTGCAGTGGCTAAGTGAATGCAGTTGCAGAGTGAGTGCAGGTGCACAGTGAGTGAGTGCAAAGTGAGAGCAGGTGCAGAGTGCAGAGAAAGTGAGTGCAGAAAGAGTGAGTGCAGAGTAAGTGCAAGTGCAGAATGACTGCAGAGTGAGTGTGACTGCAGAGTGACTGCAGTGAGTGTGACTGCATAGTGACTGCAGAGTGAGTGTGATTGGAGATTGAGTGTAGAGTGATTGCAGGTGCAAAGTGAGTGCAGAGTGAGATCAGGTACAGAGTGAGTGCAGAGTGAGTGCGAGTGCAGAATGACTGCAGAGTAAGTGTGACTCCAGAGTTACTGCAGCGTGAGTGTCACTGCAGAGTGACTGCAGAGTGACTGCAGAGTGAGTGTGACTGCAGAGTGACAGTGACTGCAGCTGTGAGTGTGCAAGGTAAACAGTGTGTGAGTATGTGAGAATGCAGGGTGAACAGTGTGTAAGTGTGCAGGGCGCAAAGTGTGTGAGTGTCCAGGATGAACAGTGTGTGACTATGCGAATGAACAGTGTGGATGTGCAGAGTGAGCAGTGTATGTGTGTAGGGACACTGAGTGTGCGGGAGACAAACACTAAAAAACTAACTTCACCACACACATACATAGGACCACACACAAACCCACACACCACATACGCATACACCACACACACATACCACACCCACACACACTAAACGCACACCAGCCTCTCACCAGCACACACTCATCACTACACACAAAACAACACACCTCCAGCAGTCAGTGCATACTTTCACCAGGCACAAATACCAACAGCCATCAATGTACGCTTTCACCAAACACAAACATGACAATGCATCAGTGCCGCAAATCCACCACACACACAACACACAATGTCAGTACATGCTTTCACCAAACACACACACACACACACACACACACACACACACACACACACACACACACACACACACACACACACACACACACACACACACACACACACACACACACACACACACACACACACACACACACACACACACACACACACACACACACACACACACACACACACACACACACACACACACACACACACTAGCTGTCACTGCACACTTTCATCAGTCACACACAACACCACCAAAGTTCACCCTTTCAGTAAGCACACTCATCAACAGCTGTCAGTGCACTCTTTTACAAAGCACACGCATTACCATCCATCTCTGTACGCTTCACAGCCACACAAGCACACACACCACCAGCCATCACTGCACAATTCCTACAGGCACACACATCTACCACCCATCAATGCACCTATCAATTGTTAATGCATCCACCATAAAATATTGTAGCAATCGCTCTATGCTCCACTTTACCTTTTCAAGATGATGCGTTAAAGCACAGCACACCACCATTGCTAATATTCAAATGCAAAACACATTTTTCCAACACACACCACATGCTCACACTCCAAGACACATGCCTAAAATACATTGCCATTTACAAGGCCATTTTCTCTAACGCAAAAAAACCCGAGACCTATTGCATTTCTAATGCTTGTTTTGCAAGGAATTGTGTATCTGATTGAATACATGTCTCCAGGTCTTTCTTGTATCTGCGTAAAAGTCGCACCATGATGGTGATGAGGGAATAAATTGGTAGCAATTTGTACTGGAACACACCTGGAACAAGTTCTCTTTATAAGAAAGCTGCTTTAACAGGTCTACGTCCTCTTTCAGTTGTTGCTTTTAGAGGCTGTCTAAAAACAACCCCCCTGCCCTCCTGACTTCAGTATTGGACGGTCGTGGGAGTGGTCATGCGTGCATGATTTGGTGCTGTGGCGTAACTGAAATTGATGCCACCTCTCCTTTGCAAAATGTGAGGAGAGGCCTGACCCCTGCGTCTCCCATATCTCACAGATATTTCTTTTGCAATGGGCTGAATGGTGTTTTTAGGTCTCGCCTAGACGAAAGCAAAGCGAAGCTTTGCTGTCTAGGGCGAGACAACTAATGTTGTTACTTTCAGGGGAATGAGTACAGCAAAGTGCCACGCGCTTCAGGCCGAGATTTGACCTCGTGAGCGCGCACGCACAGCCGGCGCCGTGCTCATCCCCTGCCACAGACACACACATGCACACGCAGGCAGGAAGGGCCACACACACACACACACAGACACGCAGGAGCGCACCTACACACACGCACGCACACACGCACGCATACAGAGACACCACCCCCCGCCCCCCCCCCCCCCCCGCCGCCGCATACATGAGGCCTCACGCCCCTCCTCTCTATCCGGGACTCACCGGGTCGGCTGGCGCTCGGCGGCGGGCCGGTCTCTCCTTCTCCAGCGGGGGCTCCCTCTTCTGCACGGGCCCCCCCCCGCCATGGCTGGCACGGCATTTCCGGTCTCCCTCACGACTCGGGAGACCGGAGGACAACAGACAAAGCTTTCCGCAAGGCAGTGGGAGCGGGCACACCTCTTCCCGGCCCCGCCCACAACCAGGCGGCGGGCCGGACATCTGCTTCCGGTGTTTTCCTCCGGGCTGCGGCGGTGATTGTTGTCTACATTGCAGAACTGCCTTGTTTTTAATTGGCTATTAATTTAACAATATAACGTTATTGCACCTGTTATTTAAAGAAGCATCTAATTCTCACGCTGCAATAAAAGCGAGGGAAGCTCTACAACTTAGCGTTAAATAAATTCACGGTAACACCCTCCTCTGGATCTGGTAAATATGAGAGGTCGCATGGCAAACCAAGATGAGAAGGACTTTTCAATCTTGCGTTTTTATGTAGCCCCCATTACCTTCCCCATCCGCATTCCAAAGTCTGTTAAACCAGGTACTTCTCCAGTGTGCACCTTAGCTTTATACACTACGAGCGCTACTAAATGACTCAATTTAAGTATGGCAATATAACCTTAAATACCCTATATTGGTGCCGCAGAGCACAGGTACTTTTGCCGTAGATTTGACATCGCTCCTTCCGGATTGGAAATTATCTCACCAGTGTTTACCAACGCCAACCCGTTGGTGTCCTCATTCATACACCAAGATGTGGTTTAAATGAGGACAAGTCTAGAAGGGATAATGCACTGTGTATCGGCACAATCCGTATCCTGCTATGGTGCAGGGCAGACCATTGCTCGAATGTGTACCTGAAATCGAGGCAGTTATTGCCATTAACACCCACCGTACAGGCCATTCCCGCATTTCTATGCTTTATACTCAATTGTCAGAAAGTTTTCTGAATATTTAATATTAATATCAACTATTTTGCAAGTTTTTAACTTTACTTTTTTTAATACATATTTACATGAGGACCATGCTACTGATAGATAAAAACGGTCTATATTTTTCCATCATGCTGAGCTGTGTCAAATGGCATTAGTTCTTCACCAAGAAATACACTGACAGCTGTAGGCTTTACTTGTGTGCAGCAGGTAAAACATTTCGCAATATAGTATTTTAATCAGGGTAATAAACTTGAAAAACAGTTTCAGAAATCCTTTATAAATTGGAAATATCAGCTTCCTACCCCAAATGGCACCCCACGCCCATTATCGGGCGGACTGCCTGCAGCTACACTGAGAACCTTCTTCGAGTACATTTTATATAACATACCAAACGCAAAAGAAATCAAATCTCACTGATAGAAACGTGGGGAGAGAAGCCACAGGCTGTCGTGACGTAACCTTAGCTTCTGTACCCAGAGGCCGTGTTCAGTTCACAAACCGCTAAACCCAGAGTTGCAAATGACCACCATATTCCCGTGATAAGGCGCACAAACCCTTCACGCGCGCACATAAACTCACTCCAATGAATGGATCGCAAGTAGCAAGAACGTGCCCCTCAGTATAGTACGTTGACATCATTTAACCATTTCTATAGAGTCTGGGGGACCCGCCGGGGGTCAGGAATGTGACCTTGCCTTTAATCATACAAGGTGAAATGTACCACATGCCAGACAGCCCAGTCCTGGAATATGGACAGGATTTCCGCTCTCGTTCAAGCTTTCCTGAATGAAGGGATTGTATTTCCTTCCACTGATCCGGAGCGCGCGTAGTTACGTAAACACCGACATGCATGTGTAAAATGACGCGGGCCCGCAAAGGCTTGAACATACAAACATAAAATAAGAAATCCCTGCCTGATAACAGAACTGAAACCAAATACTGAACTACGCTATGTGGCTGCTACTCAGTCAAATTAAATATTACACCCTTCTATGTGTTGCAGTATTTTTCATGGTAGACCAGAAAAAGAATTGATATAGTCATTATAAATTATAATAACTTTTATTTAAGTATTAATTATTTAAAAAATAAAAAAAGTCATTGTTTTTGTAATATCAATACATCTAAGTCACGTAAAGACAACACATATTGCATTACAAATGCTATAGGTGTCACATTTGCGCAAGTTAAAACTATTGGCATTGTAAATGACAAAGCTATTAATTTCGCCATTTTCAAAACCCACACAAATAAAAAAAATTGTCATTTACAATACCAATAGCTCAAACTTTCCTACTGCGAGACCTATTGCATTGCAAATGCTTGTTTTTGTTGTTTCTACTTGTTACTGTGAAATTTAAAATGTATCATATCCCATGCATACCATTAGACCCGATTTAGGCAAGAGCCTCCCAATTATTAAGCCAAGAGCCTCCCAATTATTAAGCCAAAAATGGCTTTATTTGAGCTTTTCCCCCGCATAAAGTTGCCTTTGCTTCAGTGTACGTCCCTAGAGAGAATCGAGCACCACCAATTTTTTTTCCTTCATTCTTTTTCATAGTATTAAAATGTTGGCATGTATGCATACTAGCCTCGTAAATTGTGTGCGACTACAGCTTCTCCACGTGTTAATGACCAACCTTTATTGCTTTGGTATAACTAGATCAGGTTTAGCTTGAAGTAAGCTCAGTCCCACCAGTGTGTTGTGCCTAGATACTGAATACTTCTAGCCCTCCATTATCCCAAGGAGGCTCACCGTATGTGTATGTTCTATCGGCAGTGCTACTGCTGGGGCAGGGGTCTTCAACCTTTTCTGTCATAAGTGCTACTTATATTAAATGAAACTCACCAAGAGCTGCTAATATTATTAGTGTTGCAATAGGTACCACTTCAGATATGATTACATTAGTGGCCACCATATGCAAGATCACTAACAGTGATCACCTCAGTTCATCAAGTGCAGCTGCCAGCAGTAATGTATAATAAGCTTTGTCAGTAAGAATGCCTCTACTTGGGAAATACATAACAGCAGTAGCTCAATGCCTCTAGCAGCAAGGTAATATCACTTGTAAAACGTTTTCCCAATGCTACTTGATTTTTACTCAAATATCAACCTTAAATATATTTTGGAAACTCACCTGTTTTTCTCCAAATATCAGTTTATGAGTTCTGAAAATAAGCACATTTTTGTCTCAACCATATCCTCTAAATGTGGGTATACATATATTGATTCAACTTATTAAAAACTTCCAATTTACTAGTCTGGGATGCACACAGGTGAACTACTTACAGATACCTGGAGAGCTACCAGTAGCTTGCAAGCTACTTGTTGGAGAGGGCTTTGCTATACCCTATGATATGCATTTTTTATCTGTTGTCCGTAAATCTGGATTGTTAGACAGGCCCAGACTATTAGAAACTGGGGTACTGGTTGACTTTGGTCAAGCAGCAACCACAGTCCTAGACTGAGTAAAGTACAGACAAACCCTAAATTAACCGGTGCTCACCCTTTGGTAGCTTGACAGAGAGCAGTCAGGCATAACTAGGAGGCAATGTGTAGGGTATTTGTGCAACACTTCAAATAGTAAAACGGGGAAAACGCCACAAAAAAGATACAACACCAGATCTCAGTTTAATAAATAATACAAGACCCAAACGACAAAAATACAATTAATAGAACTGGAGACATTTTTTTTTAAGGTTATAGTGTAACATAGTGCCAAGAAGCCCTATTGGAGATATCTTGTTGCCTCGGACCATGTCAAACTCACAAGTTCAGGCCAACTGCGATGGAGTGCTGGCCAGCTACAGGGACCCTGGTAGGCACGCTGAACAAAGTACCTTGCAGAGCATTCCTTGGGTCTGCGTCGAAGATGTGTCACGCAGCAGAAGCAATGCATCCATTCCATGATGCAACAAGGCTGCAGTGAGAGGTCCTGTTGCGTCGAGTATCCTGTCGATGGAGCTTGTGATGCGAAGCCCGGTGTTGGGGATGCGAGGCGCAGCAGAGGCAATGCACCGATGAGTGGTGAAGCTGCGATTCGGAGTTTCATAGTCGAGGCTGCCATCAGCGAAGGATGCAAGGAGCTTGCGACGGAAGAAGGGTAGCACAGCAGCGATTCTGGAGGCGATGCGGTAGGCAGCGGTGATTCAAGTCTTTTGTGACAGGTCCAATCTATGCAGCAGCGGCAGTGCGTGTATTCTGCTAGGAGATGCACTACTCAGCCAAGGAAATGCATTGGTTCTGCTCTGGGATGTGTCTGTTATGCAGAGAAGATGCATTGGTTCCACTGGCAAGCACCTTAGGCCCACGTTCAAGGGTCAGTTCTGGGGTGGCACAACTTGGCAGGATAGACTCAAAGATGGCAGATTCCAGGTTCAGGGGTTGAAAGCCTGTTATGCCCTTGAGGCTTCACATCAGGAGGTCAGATAGCTAGCCCTTGGAGCCTCTCTGTGTTCTGGGGTCAAGTGATGCAGGTCCAGTCCTTCTCACCCAGGCAAGGAGATAGCAGGTAGTAGAGCAGCACAGCAAAGCAGGAGTGCAGCAGAGTGGCAGTGCTTCTTCCTGGCAGAGTATCCACAGGTCCAGAAGTGTGCAGAAGTGGTTGTGTCTGAGGTCCAGTACTGATACTCGGGGGGGGGGGGGGGAAGGGGTGGAGGGCAGTGCTTGAAAGACATGCCTTTGAAGTGCACAGAGGTCCCTTTTCCTGCCCTGGCTCCAGACTCCCTACAGGAGGGTACGCAGCTCTTTGTCTGGTGACTGGACACAGCCTATTCCGATTTAAGTGAGGCTGTTCCCAGCTCCTCCTCACCCATCCTGTCTGGATAGCCCATCAAGTCACATCTAAGCTCCCATTGTGTATGGCTGTCCAGGAGAAATACGCAAAGCCCAGCTAAGTACAGCGCCAAGTCATGTGATCTGAGACCGCGAGAAAATGCCAACTTTTTAAAAGTAGAATTTTCGGAATTATAATTTTAAATCCGACTTCACCATAAATTAGGATTTTAAATTAGGATTCCATAGACACCAAAGTTGTATCTTCTTATTTAGAAATTACACTTCTAAAATATAATACGGTAATCATAATGTTATCCTATTGGAAATTTAAGCCTTGCTGTAGTGAAAAACCAATGTAAGAGTTTTTCACTGACAGGACATGTCAAGCTTAAAAGTACATGCCCTACCTTTTAAATACACTGCACCCTGCTCTCTGGGCCGGCCTCGGCTTACCCTAGTGACGTGTATGTATTACAAAAGCAAGGTCTGGGCCTGGCAAAAGGTTTATTTTGCCAGGTCGAAATGGCAGGGTAAACCGCACATACAGGCTCTGCAATGGCAGACCCGAGACCTGGTTAGAGGGCTGCTTAAGTGGGTGGCACAAGCAGTGCTGCAAGCCCACTAGTAGCATTTAATTTACAGGCCCTGGGCACCTGTAGTGTCTTTACTTTAGGACTTGAAAGTAAATTAAATATGGCATTTGGATATGAGCCTATATTGCCATGTGTACAAGAGAGAGCCAGTGCACTTTAGCACCGGTTAGCAGTGGTAAAGTGCTCAGAGTTCTAAGGCCAACAAGTCATGGTTAGAAAAAGTGGAGGAGAAAGGCAAAATGTTTGGAGGTGAACCAGCAGAAAGGGCCGTTTTCCAACACAGACCATTTGAAAGAAAACTTCCACCTCCAGGTGATACCTCTGACATGTTGTTTTGTGTCTTTTGTGCATCTTCCAAACTTTTTCTGGAGTGCAATATGTATGGTGCAGCAAACTGAATTTGATTAGGCGCAACTGCGCCGAAATCACCAATTCCTGGGGCACCATCTTGTCTTCCCTCTATTTCTTTGGAGTCTCCCTCCTAGCACGGCAGCGGAGCAGGGTGTTCACCACCACTGACCACAATATGTGAGACGCACCATGTCAGCTGGGGTCAGTTATAACTTTTTCTTCAGTTGGTCTGAACTCAGGGAGATCAACAAACTTTGTGCAGTATAGCTAGTCTCAACTGCAAATATCTAAAGAATTGGGATTGTGGAGCTGAAACTCCTCAGTCAGTTCACCAAATGATTTTATATGATCACTTTTCCAGACATCTTCCAGTGCTCAATTCCGATGAGGTCCCATGCCCAAAAGCCCATCAGCTCAATAGTCTTCACAGTGGGTTGTATCTGCTTACCATCCCAGTCGATATACCGTAGTGCATTGTGCCAGATTCCCAACGTATTCTGTGTACTCTGCGGCAAAGAAGGAGATATTGGGGAGTCATAAAGGAGCCTAATCAAGCTTTCAAAATCAATTGAGTTCCAGGGTGTACAGAGGATCATCATGAGGACCAAAGACCCACTCATTTATTTATTACCTGCAGCCGAGTATGCCAGTGGTATAATCACTTGTATGGCATGTTTAGACCACATTTGTATTATGGTTGAATACACTTATCCAGTGGCACTCTCGGTTGGTTACCAGTTCAGATGAAAGAGCAAGAGAGTGCCCTAATTGTATTTAAGATATTGCTCAGGATCTCATTTGTGTATTCCTGAAGTAAGTAGAGAAAATGCAATCATTTTTAACAGGGTAGTTCTACCAACAACCGCAGAGGAGAGGCTTTTTCTTCCTCTTTTGAACTTGTGTAAGCATTGACCAGCGGACCATCTTCCAGTGCAACACAATTTAGGGCCTGTACTTGAATAGCTCCCCAGATGTGTCAAACGCTAGCGGGAACTCAGGAATAGTGTTAATTTTATTTTTTAAATAGCTACACATCAATTCAAAATGGACAACTGGTAAACTGTTTTGCTTCTGAACAGAACAAGTATTGAAGCTTAAGTATATAAAGAAACTATATTGGTCTCACTGCTTTTTGTGTTTTGTGTTTAATTCACTGGTAGGTAATTGTAATGATAAAGCTCTTAATAGCAAATCTGTTGAAAAGTTGTGTTCCTCATTACATACATATTCTCTTTTAAAATAAGTATATTAGGTTGCAAAGAAATTCCACAAATCTAGTTGTGAAACGAAAATGGATATATGCCCGTTGAATGCATACACGCAACATGCAAATCTTGTTGCACACCAAGCCTCTAAGAATAAAATCTACTATTGTGCAGACTGATTTGCATGCAAATAGAGATGTTATGTTGAGTATAGCTGTAGACTTTCTTGCTCATGGCATTTCATTGATGTGTGTGATAATAGTGCAGAGATAAGAACCTCTGCGACATAACAATATCGTTTTTAGTAAATAATTTAAACAACTAAACACTAATACGTTGAAAGCTACCAGAACATGTTGGGGAGTTTATATAATGCAGTTTACTCTGGTTCCAGACCTACTTGATTCCGTCTGTTTCTGAGACCCCCAACCTCCTGATCAGTTATTATTCAGTAGAGTTCTCTTGTAGGAAAATCCCATATTTATAATTTACCACCATGAGACCTGGGAAGTGGTGCAATTAGAGGGAGCTTTTTATCCACAATTTCCATGTTTCCCCAGCATTGTAAATGTATTGGAGCATGGTCAATTAACAAACCCATGCTTGGGTTCCAGCTGAGGAACTGTTCCTCAGCTGTAACCCAAACACAACTCTGGAGCTAGAACAAGGCAGTTTCATGCATTACTATGTTTAAACAGGAACATACACTTCACATGCTCCCCCTTTAATTATACCAACATAAACTGGACATCTCAAGAAAGGATTGCAGAAAAGATACAAAAGTGGACTATAACCAATAAATATAGAGAATGTGTTGATGGTGATACATCAGAAGTATTCCTTTTGGGTGAACATCAAAGTTACTCAACAATGCACCTTTCCAACTTTTATGGAATGGAAGCAATACCACCAGATTTGGTATGTGATTTCCTGACCTCGACCCGTGAAGCCATGGTGAAGTAATGCTAGACCTATTTGTCTCTTAACTGTGAACTTATCACTCCTGAATCAAATCCCCAGAATCTCCAGCAGACATTTCATCATCCAAATGCAACTAAAGTGCACCACCTGCGCAACTTGCTCTCAACACACATCACCCTTGCATTTGGACAAATATGAAAGATCCAAACCGTAGTCATTTTGTGCAAATTGGTCAACAATTGAAACAGCTTCAAGGTTCACGAAAATGTGTTGCCAACCTTTCTTGACATGCATTGCTTTATCACACACATTTAATGACATTCCTCGAGATCCCCCACCTTAGCTCTGTGCGTACTATCATAGTAATCCTTGGATGCATTTTGAGCTTTCTTGATAGCTAACCTTACAACCTCCAGTGACCATTCCTGTTGTCCTGCTGCATTCCTTCAACCCAAGTTGTCTTCGTTGAAAGGGTCCCTTCCTCTCAAAAATTTGAAGTGGCTAAACCCAGAAATATAGGAGTGTGCCTGAATAATTTGTTACTTGGTTACCAACATTTCTTAATTTTCATGGGCTTTTGAACAACACCCCTAATCACACTGTTAAACCTATTGACTGCAACATTCCTATCTATATATTAGTGGTGTTCTTGTGCATACTACTTTGTGGGGGAAAAAAATCCTTAAAACTTCCAAATTAAATTTGCCCCATTATTACCCAAGACATATTTTGTTAATCCCTCCCTATGGAAAATTTAAAATGGAAACATCAACATTGTTTTGGAATCCACCCTTTAAAAACACAAAATTTAGACCATTTAGAGGGGAAACAAACCTAAAAAAACAATAATGTACTTGGGTATATTACTTACATCAAGAATCAGTCCAATATGCAAACTCCCAGGGCCTCCTAAGGCATACAGGGCAAAATCTGGATTTGAGCACGGATCATTTCTACACAAGTAGGTCCCTCCTGTGGCAGGAACCAACAGGCTCGAAAACGCGGAAGACGCGAAGCATTACTCGGCGGCGGAGGTGCGCCTTAAAAAGTTTCATAAGGCGTTTGAAAATCGCAATAAAGTCCGAAATTATAACCGAAGGGGACCCCTAAGGCACCATAAGGCACCGAGATGAAGGGGAGTTCGCGGATTTAGCGAACTGCACTGGTCTGGAAGGGGACCTTGCTGTCAGTAGCGCAGGGAAGCAGGAAGCTGGACCCAGCTACGGTAAAGCAGTCAATTAGTGTGCAGTTGGTAGCACGTAGCGTGTAGCTGTGGAACAGAGGTAAGTGTGTGTACAGTGTGGGGTAATTGAAGGAGGCACCACTAATTGGACTAATTGGACTGTGGGGGTACCAAAGGAGTATTGAAGGAGAGGGCGCTTATACAAAGTTTAAGGGCGTGTATAAGCTAGGTAGGGCACTGAAGGTGATGGCCCCCAGGAGAATAAGAGCTGGGAAGGGCATACAAAAAAAGAAAAAGCAAAACTCAGACCTCAGCATAACAGAAGAAGAGGTTATGGAGGACATTATGGAAGAAAGGGGCAATGTGCTGGCCAGGGGTGGGACAAAAGGTACACAAGGCAAGATACATGCACATAAAAAACCCCCACCGAAGGAGCAAATAACCCAGGACACTATTCAACAGCAGCCCTGCCCAAAGAGTGCAAAGGGCAGTTCTTCAGCTATAAAATCAATTAAAGACTTTGTGTGGAAATATTACAAAGGAAAGAGCTTAAAGGATGGGGATTTAATTGTGGATACGAATCTCCCAGCCTCAGACTCAGCCTCTGCATAAACGGCATGTTCAATCTCTGACAACTTAGTAAGTCAAGGACACGATTCTCAGGTGCTGTTTGATCTAAATCTTTCCGAAGCATCGTTGGACCCAAGGCTGTTCTCATCCCCAAGACTGTCGCCGAGACTATATTCCTCACCAAATGCCTCGCAAAGTGTTCACGAGATAGGGAGGGAGGCAGAGGCAGAGGCAGAGGAAAGGGGGTTAGAGGAGGAGCAGGAGCATCCAAGAATCTTTCGCCATACAAAAGAATATCGGGAGGAGGAGAGGGTGAAGGATGGAGCGGAAACCCATCAGGAAAAAATATCTGACTCCACCAGCCCATCAGCGTCCAACCTAGAGGTCACGGGGACTACTAGTGTTTCAATGTTGGATGCGATGATGATACTACAAAATATTTTGCAAGGTTTACTTGAGGTAGCAGTATTAAATAATGAAGCCATAAAGGCTCAAGGGTCCAGTTTAATATTATGATAGGGGAGCTAAAAAATTCAATATCTTATGCCCTCTATGATTAGGCCGGTTGGTGAGGATCTTCGAGAGGGGGGAAGTCAGCCGCCCAATATACCATTAGAGAATCCCGAACCTAATGTGTATGTCTCGAGATACCCAATGATAATAAAAAAAAGGAGTGAGAGGAGGGGCTTCAAATTACGCATCCCTCGATCACGAGTGTGGGAGGATAAGAGAAAATTTAGAAAGACCCAACCTTCTACTCAGCAGAGGCCAATAAATGGAGTTTGTGAGAAAGAACGAGAGGGTGAAAAAGAGTTAGTAAGGTCGGCCCAGCAAATGGAAAACAAGCGAGGTAAAGGAAACTGCCTCTGATGTGCCTGAAGCGGTCGGCACAAGTAAAAAATGTAATAGAAATCCTAAGAACAAGAAAGACTCTGGTAAGGATAGTGTAGCACCAGACCAGGGAATAAATGCTAAAAGGAAGGTAACGAGAGCGCAAGCTGCCAAAAGCACTAGCTCGAATAAAGGGCAGGTTGAGATTGGTATGACCCATGAAAGAAACATAAGCAATAGGGACCCACCAAGGATTCCCCGAGAGCTAGAGGTAAAAGGTGACTCAGACTTGTGGTTATTTTTTGAGCCGAGTGACCAGGGAAATGGGAGAAAAAAGGTGAGGAAACTAAATTGGCTAAATAGATCCCAACTGCTCTTCTCTCTTGCTAATTGTGAAAGCTTATGTAGCATCAGCTCAGCAGACCTGAAAGAAGTGGGGTTTTCTGTAAATAAAAAGGAGACCGAAGTCACTAAGGTTCTGCTGTATTTCGAATTGGTAAAATCTGCATTAATCAGAGTGGAACCTGAGTTACATAAAGAAGGTATTACATTGGTAAAAAAGTTAGAAATGCAAGGGTCAACTACACAGGAGAGACCATTTCTAATAAACCATGCAGGTCTGGTACAAAGGCAAGTCAGAATGATGGGTGCCTGCTGGGAAGAAAAGGATAATATAGAGATCACGATAAGAAAGAGGGATCAGGAGGCAGAGGAAGAAGCAATATTAGTAGGAAATAGATGTAGAGTCTTGGCACTTCCCGATTATGATATAAACAGGAGCCTAAATGAAATTGACTAGGTATCTGGGTCGTTGCACAGCCTAACAGCGTTATCTTGGAACGTATATGGGTTTAAAAGAATAGAAAATCAGGCAAATTTTAAAAAGATCATTGATAGCTGTGGAATTGTTTGCCTGCAAGAGACCTGGCTGTGTGACGATACCCAAGTAAGTGTTGGGTTTGCTCAGCAGACAAAGGTAGCGGTAAGAAGACGCTTTGGTAGGCCTTCAGGTGGGCAAGTGACATTGGTAATGACAAAAATTGCCAAGAAAGTGGTTTTGTTGAATGTAAAATGTAAATTGGTTATAGGATGTAGAGTGTTAATGCTGAACCCCGACCCTCGGTTTGACGGTTTTGTTATTGTAAATGTGTACATTCAAAAGGGGGAAGAGAGGTCGTACAGGGAAGAGATGGAAAAACTAAATGAAGATCTGTCAGCTATGATTGAGAATTATCCAAGAGATGTAATGCTAGGGCTGGGTGATTTTAATCACAAGTTAAACCCTGCAAGGATCGATCAATGATGTCGGGAGCAATTGAATTGCTATAAAATTGGGAATGCAATATTCCCGAAAGTGACAATGTCAGAACATGACTCGGCTTTAGGCCAAATGTTGGGGGCTTTGGGGTTGATCTGTGCAAAATGTAGATTCGATGTAGATAGACCAGCAAAGCGAACCTTCAAGTCAGGCCAGGAACTCTGCCCAATTGATTATATTTATACACAAGCCTGGAATTTTGAGCTGATCAAAAAGTTTGAGGTGTTGTCTGAAGACTGAAGTGATCACTTCCTGTTGAGACTGGAAATATGTGAGCAAAAGAAAAAACAAAGGGAGACAGTGTTGCCAGTTCAAGTTGAGTATCCTAGACGACTCACAACTAGGATTACGGAAGAATATCTGGAAAAATTGGTAGCTGTTCAACAGACGTTGCTGATAGAAGACATCCTAAATGTATATGACAGCTCCTGGTTTGAGAACTCAATTAGAGTGTTAGTGGAATGTCTGAGGGTAAAAATTAAAGAAAGAACCCCCAGAGGTGAGAGGGGAAGTACAGTGTATAAGACAGGGAGGGGATGGTTTGACGAGGAATGTAGTAAGGCTAAAAACCTAATCAGGCAACAGGAACGAAGATTAAGGGTAAAATACAGTGTAGAATTGTGGCATAACCTCCAGAAGCAAAAGAGGCTCTATAAAATGTTGGTGATGAACAAAAAACGATCCTTTAGAGAGAGCTGCTGGGATAAACTGCTGACCGCAATAGAATCCAAAGATTTGAAAGGGTTTTGGAGATTGGTGCGAGAAAGTTCAAATAAAGAAAGGGGTGCCCTGAAATGTGTGATTCCTGAAAATGAGTGGGCAAAATACTTGGGGAAAATTTATGGGGACTGGAATGAAACTGAATGCTTAAATTCAATAGTATGCTGTGGAGTGAGTAAAGAAATGGAGGATCATTTTTCCGTTGAGAATGTCAGAAAAATGCTGTCTAACCTAAATTTGACACGGGCAGCTGGACCTAACAATCTCCCTGCGGTGGTGATAAAAAAGAGGCCGGCGTGGGGGGCTCTTTTCTTTTCAAAAATGTTCCAGGGGATACTTGCCACAGGCCAAACCCTGAAAATTGAAGAGGCGCAATTATAAGGCCTATTCACAAAAAAGGTGACCTTAACTCTCCTAAAAATTACAGATTAATCAATTTGTTTGATATCGGCGAAAAGTATTTGCCAATTGATCTTAGAAAAACTAAACGAGTGGTCAGAGATGAATCACGTTGTACCTCCTGAACAAGGGGGTTTTAAGGGGGGGCCAATCGACGGTCGACCACTGTTTCGTACTCTGGTCCATTGCAGGAAAGTCCATGGAGCAGAATGGTAAGTTGTGCTGTTGCTTCGTGGACTTCTGTGCGGCATTTGATTTAGTGGACCGTGGGAAGCTGTGGGAGACACTGATTAGCTATGATATTCCCAGAGAACTGCTGAGCCTAATACAACTTCTGCACACTGCAAACCGGGCACAGATCATTTTAGACATAGATGGGAGTATATCTAGAAAAATTGAGATTGGAAATGGGCTAAGACAAGGGTGTGTTTTGGCCCCTCAACTGTTTTCACTCTTTATAGCAGACCTACCCTCAATTTTAGGTAGTGCAACGGGGGCAAGCCCTAAGCTAAATGGGGAACATATAGCATGCCTCTTATACGCAGACGACCTGGTAATTTCTGACCAAACAGAGGGTTACAAAGAAAGCTGAACAGTTTCCATGAGTATTGTAAGTCGAAAAAGTTAGTAGTCAACATGGACAAAACAAAGATTTTATGTTTTGGAAGAAGGGAAATAAGATATAGCTGGTACCTAGGCCTTGAGAAGCAGGAAACTGTTGAAGAATACAGTTATCTGGGTATGTGGTTTCAGAAAAATCTTAAATGGACAACCCACCTAGATGCATGTAGAACAAGGACAGCAGCGTCAATAAATGGCCTTAAGAAATTTAATGGAAGCTATGGAGAAAAATCGGAAAGGCCGGTCCTAAAGGCATATCTAGCTATGGTGCCCCCGCAATTTCTATATGGGGCTGAATTACTGTTTTTGGGTGGTAAACATGGTTGGGACGCAGAGGAGGGAAAAGCTTTGAAAAATCTATTCTCACTCCCTAAATGTTCAATGGTGCAAGCTGTAAGGTTAGAAACATATGTAACCTCTTGGAAGTTTACAGTCTGTATGGCCTTAGTTAGATTCTGGCAGCGTTTGGGCACTGAGGAAGATCTAAAAGTCTCGCAATGGTGTAGGAGGGAAGCCCTGATGAGTGAACGATCATGGGCTAAAGGGGTTAGAAATTCCCTTAAGATGGTTGGTAAATTGCTGAGACTGGATGTAAGTCCCGTGACACTCCAAATGGAAGTTACGAGGAAGGCTCTTAGGGAGGTAGGATATGAAGTATCCCGAGCCGAGGACTAAGATTACTTGGCGACGAAAAAGTCGGTACAGTTTATGGCCCAGGCCTGGCTAAAAGATACACATTTTCCTTATATGGATAGACTACCGAATAGATGCCTGAGGAGAGAAGTTCTAAGACTAAGAACTGGATTGAATCCTTATCATTGTAATACTAGAGTAAAATTAGTGATGATAGATAGCAGTGGAAACCGTAAGTGTATATTGGGAACTACATGCGACATGATGCATATTTTATTGGATTGTACAAAGCTTTTAGAACCATGAAAAGAGATATTAAAAAATATGATAGACTTGCCGCAAGTGTCCTCCTAACAGAAATGATGAATTTAGATATTACTTGTGCACTGGGGAGATTTATGCAAAAAGTTAAACAAATTGTAAATTGCGATTTAGCTCAAGTCGTGTTTGACCCATTTTAATGAGTTATAAGTCATATATTGTTTTAAAGTTTTTATGTAACAATGAACTGTTTTTTAAAATATGTTATCTGTTTAAGGACAATTGTCCAAATAAACCTTGATTTTGAACACTAGGCAACTATTGTAATATGTGCTTTTTCCAGACTAGATTTTTTTTTTGCTTTAGCTATTTATCAAGACTTTTGTAGACACTGCACCTTCCTCAACAATAAACGTTGCAAAAACCAAGACAAGACACAACTATTAAAGGTAAATGGTTTGCGTAAATAAGTGATACAAGGAGATTTTATCTCAAAATAAGTAGTAGAAGTAATCACTACCACATAGGGTGAGCAGTTGGTAAATAAAAAGTAGGGTTCACTCCACACTTTGAGATAGTGTCCACTACATTACATTAAATTACCAGCAACACCTAGGTCAGGCACAGATTAGGATCTTTCTGTGTGCATTCTTGTTGCTGTAGCAGTCTGGATCATGGTAGCTCGTCACCAAGTGTGTTGTATTCACAAACACACATGAAGCAATCCATTAGGTTACTTAGAGTTTATTAGGGCAATCCCGAGAAGCAGCTGCTCCCATGACTCCCATAACCACAAATGCCACTCAGTTCGACCCCTAACACAACTCTGGAACAGGGTTTTTCAAAGTCGGTCCTGGAGGGCCGGATCCAATCCAGATTTTTAAGATCAATACATTTTACTAAATAGGGATATGCTGAAAATCTGGCATGGATCCGGCCCTCCAGGACTGACTTTGGAGAACCCTCCTCTAGAACAAGTCTGTGCCATGCATTACAAATGTAAACTTGAACAGGCACCACAGACTATTGTGAGAATCCTGGATACATTTAGCATACCTATAGTAAAGACATATTTAATATATCAGTGTAGCCAAACCACCTCATTGTTTGGGTCTGCCTTGCAGCCAAAAGGTAGATCTTTGTAAAGGCCAGACCTAGTCACTGGTGCTAAACTATTGTTGTAAATTGACTGACTGGGGACCTAAGCATGAGTTTTACTCTATTCAAGATTTACTGTTTCATTATCATTTTTTTCTCACTGAGATTCTGCTTTAGTAGAATTATGCTTTCTGATCAGAAACTAGGTTGGATGTTCTTTATGGGACAATAAACTTCCAGTTGCTGAGTTCCTATGCTTCCCCATGATGGGTTGTCTTTGGGTTCCAGGCCCTAGTGAAAGATTCTTACTTATTTACAGCCCCTGCCTTTCGTTTGTATTCTGTAATCCTAGTTAAGAACCCTCCTAAAATTAAAAAGTCCTACTTTAAGCTACATTAAATATTTGGGCTGAAGAATGTTTTTGAATTATCATTACTGTTTGCTTTCTTATGTCTCTAGCATGTACCATAAGATTGTGACAATAGACAGTAATTTTTCTTCCAAACAATGAGATCAAAAGTTGTTTTTTAACTCCAAGGGTACTTCCTCTGGGGAATAATCCACTGGAAGCGCCAAGCTTCCTTTTCTGGCGGTAAATAGTAATAAACTTTTAATGTAGTGTTTCATACTGCATTTTTAACCATTTGTAGGTCAGATAAGCGTCCCCCAACAAATCTCTCAAATGTTAGAGAAATATGGTGCTGGAATGATGATAGTTGCATGGAATTTTCACTTCTGGTACCAAACTTCAAGGCCACTGTATCGAAATAGGCCAAATGCAGTCAATTTTTTCGTTTGGCTAGGCCACCTGTTGGATTAGGCAATTATCACCGGGACCTGAAATGTTAGGGCTGGAGAACTAGATACCAGGGTGGCTGGTAGTATAACAGTCAAAGCAGCTAACTTGATGGTGAAGAAGTGAAATCTCTCTGGTCTTCTGAGAAGAGATGGCGAGAGACTGCAGACTTCCGGGTTGTACTGCTCCTGAACAATGCAGATACACCATTGTAGTGGTCAAAAGTGTCTGTACAGCTTGTTGGCCTCTGGTCACACAAGTTGCTTCTTTAGCATTTAGGTCAATATGGCTGCAAGTCTTTGTGGCTCTTGTACTGTTGCTCCAAAGTATATCATCCGAGCAGGCTTTCAGTCAACTGAGCATTGTGCTGTACTTACCCTTGATCAAACGCCTGATCACCTCTCTTCACTGAGCAATAGTGTGTTTCTTACTACCAGGCACATGACAGTAATGGGGCCCCTCCCAGCCATCAAGGGAGACAGTGGTAGGCATATTTATGTCCCTAGTGTAGGCAAAATATCCTCTCAAACTCCAGGCAAATACAGTTTTTCTGCTCAAGAAGGCAAGCATCCTCCTTTGGGAAAACTGGATTGAAGACGTACTTCACCAAAAGGCGAGATTAATTCACCTAAGGGAAGTATCCATGAGAAGGAAAGCAGATTCTTTGAGTTCTAACCTCCAGTTCTGATGTTAGCCTTGGCATTGTGGTGAACTCTGAACAAGGATGTTCCTCGCTACAGTTGTGATCCATGATCTTTGATCCTCAACATTCCTGGCCCCTAAACATCACCATTATTAATCGGAAGCCAATGTCCAATGTCTTCAGGGTTGTACAGAGAAATCATAATAATAATTTGTTGTTGTTATAATTATTATTTAGTAGTAAAGATAAAATGAGTTGCGGACCCTCCTTTGGTTTAGTTTGCAATCCCCTGCAATGTTGTTACAAAAAGTATTTTGAATTCTGTATGAGCCAGAAAATCTTGAGTTTTTTTATTTTCTTTAGTTGTAAGGAAATCAATGGCCAGTTAGAAGTTGTAGAAGGGAGCATGTGTACATGTGCTTTACCAGAGTTTCCTCAACAGGCATGGCCAACTGTTGATTAACAGGTGTGATAAAGACTCTGCTTTGTTTGAGCCCAAAGCAAATGAAACAACCAGCGCAATGGAAAGTAGTTGTTGTAAAGAAAATTTATCAAAAGTACTTCAAAAATGCTAATACCACGCTACAAACAAACTATTGAAGAAGCCAAGTGAATTAAAGACAAAAATGTAGCCGTCCAGTGGTGTTTTGTGGTGTGGGTTTTGAAATAAATTACAATTGCAGGAGCCAATTAAATGCTGTGGAGGTTAAAAAAAAGTTGATGAATAAGAAAAAAATCTGTTGTGGGTATCAAAGGCAGGTTAGCTCCCAATGGAATCAGGAAGGTGTGGTGTAGTGGAAAGTTACCTTAGTCCTTAGAATCTTTGCAGGAACTCACTTCACTCAAATGAGACTAGGAGTGCAGTTATTAGATTATTTTTTATATTTAATGTATTTTTAATATTGAAATGATTTAGGAGTATTTTGTATATGGATTTGCATTTCTTAAATTTTGAATAAAATGTAATGTCCTTTGCCCAAGACTATGGATGAGATTTGAGGAAAGCTAGATTTTAGTAAAAAGCTATGGTGAAAGTAGGTGCTCATAGAAGCTAAAGCCAGTATGTGATGACATCCTGGGAACGGTGTTGTGGTTATGTCCCAGTTGCTTCTTTTGTAGGTGATTTTACTGAGCAATATACTTTTAAGTGTTTTTTTCTGGCCTGTTGTTCTGTTCGTGCCTGAATGTCTTGGCCGTTTGTTCATGGGAGACTGACATACAGTTCGGTTATAGTCTTTAAAGTTCTTTGTCTTGGATTTCACATAACATTGGCGAAAAAAACAATTACATCTGCTCAGTGTTTTTGGTATTTTCCCAGATATAGGATTATCAAGTGGAAAGATTTTCCAATGACAAAGTATAACAATGGAGTTCTCCACGTGGCACTAAAAGATGTTGCCAGTTTTGTGTCCCTTGTGTTAAGCACAGCACTTTGGAATACAACGCTTATAATTAAATGGCCTTTCCGTGGCAGAAAAATATACAAATCTTTCTGTACCACAGGACATTGAGTGCCACAATGTTGTCATGAACTGAGGGTTAAATTGGGACTGGTAAGAACGTAAACTGCATACCCTGGTTATGCAGGACAAGTCATCTTTCCCCATTTGATCAGTTGGTTTACTCTGATGACCCCACCCCATCAGGCCATTAGAGTAAGATTTCCTACAGTGGAGCTAGGAAGGCTCTACCGTTAGAAGACTGCATTTCTGTCCAATTCAAAATTGAGTGGGCGGACCGAGGGTTTGGCAGACGAATTACTCTGTCACGTTTGTGACAAAGTACCCTGTCTGCCGATCTCTAAATCTGGTCCT
This sequence comes from Lissotriton helveticus, assembly GCF_964261635.1. Classification (NCBI taxonomy): domain Eukaryota; kingdom Metazoa; phylum Chordata; class Amphibia; order Caudata; family Salamandridae; genus Lissotriton; species Lissotriton helveticus. The sequence continues at coordinate 1,956,647,439 of NC_136065.1, read as the reverse complement.
AAGACTTTGGTTCACAGGGACAAGGTTTAGCTTGCCCAATGGAGCTTGCCCAATGGATGGCTGCAGACAGGATGGGGCTCTCAGAGTTGGAAAGGCTGAAGAGAAGCACCTTGTCAATGGAAGAAATGTGTTTCCTCTTTGAGATCTTGAACCTTGTCTCAAGACAAATCCGTTTTTGCCTATGTTCACCTTTATCCCCCAACATTAACTACAGAACTCCAGTAAGTGAGATGCCACTACCACAGTAATGCCCGGGATAGAAAAGAGGTACAGGGAATCTGTGCATGATCCAGAGTGTATCTAACTGCATGTGGAACCTGACTCATTATTAGTTATTATAGCTAGGGTGAGTGCCATGTCACCAGCCTCATTGCCATCACCACCCCAATATAAAGACAGCAAGGGACTGGAAGCAGTTGGGAGAAAGATGGAGGGAACTGCAGCTCCCTCCTGGCTTATCTCCAATTCTGGTGCCCTTATTAACAGACACATACATCAGAATTGGTCTCACCTACCCAAAGAGTACCAAAAAAAGCCAACACTGCGATAAAGCAGGACAAGAGCATTAAAAACTCTGTCTCAAACATACACTACAGTCACAGCCAGCAGACAACTAGCCACAGGCATCGTTCTACAAAGACGTGCCCGGCTATATATTTCTGGCTTCTGAAGCCGGATTGTCGAGGTCCGTATTCCCCTTGTGGAACATAATCTTTTCAACTACAAGTGGACCAGACACTAGAGTTTATGGAATGAGTCAACGACTAGCTAGGGCCATGGTAATGTGACGATGTTCAGCCCTTCCTTTAAAACGGGTGACATCACTCAGGGAAGGGGGCTGGGAAGACCTATATATGTCCCATAAGCTCAAAGAACTCACATAGGGAGCAAGTTGCCTCAAAATACAGTGTCAATAACCTTCACTGCCAAAGGCATTTTTTCGAGGCAGGGTAAAGTCTGGAGGCAGCATTGATGGCCCCATGCACATGCCAAACTTGTTAGTTTAGGATAATGGACTTCTAAGCTCCTGGGAGTTCATAACAACAGATAAGAGGGTGTTAAATCTAGTAAAACATGTGTATTTTATCAGTTCATTAGAATACCAAATACACCACCACCAAAACAACAAAAGTACAGACAGGACAAGCTACAAGTCCTTTAAGCTTCAAACATAAGTTCAGGTACTATTATTGAAAGATGCAATAGCGATAGAACCCCTCGAAGTGGGAGAAACAGATGTATTTAGTTTACTTTCTCGTCCCAAACAAGCCATAACTGTGCAACCAATCATGTTCATCAAAACACAAAGGTACCACATTACAACTCTCAAGGAAGTAATTTCTTTATTAGAGAAGGACTAACTGGTGACCGTAGATTTCAAGAATTCCCACTTCCACATAATGATACACCGTTCACACAGGAGATACCTCAGGTTTGTAAAGATTGGCTACATTACCAGTTCAAAACACTACCTACCTCTTTGCATGAAGTCTGCACCTAAATGTTTACCAAAACATTACTGGCAATTATCTTTCAAAAAAGGCTATTCATGTGTATCCATACATGGACACATTTGAGCATTGCCAAAGAAAACATTCAGAAATTAGTGAACCTTCTACATCGGTTGGGATTGCGATTGAATTGTAAAAATAAATTAACCTATCGCAAATTTGAAGTAGGCTTTCAGGAAACAGTATTTTTCATAATCCAGGCTAGAGCATACATAAAGGCCACTGCAATAATGCAGTTCTGCGACCACTGTTTTTTCAGTATTTATAGATTTCTCACACTTGCCAAATAATCATTATGTGCTGCAGATTTTTGTAGCTCAAAGGGACAAAGTTTTCTAAAAATGCAAGGGTAGGCCCTTTGCAAACATTGAGTTGGTCACTGTTCAGCTGTCTATGTGCCTCGTTATCCCATATGATATGTCTTTTCTTGCTGCCAAAGTGAAGGCAACCGTGCCCCATATTTGTCTTTCATTCTTTCTTGCTTATTTCCTGTCGCCTTGCGCATACCCAATCTTGAAGAAAGTCCAGGGATGACAAGACTAGGCTTGCCTTTAACCTGACGTCTGTCTTTGACAGTGAGGATGGTGATGAAACTGTTGGGTAAGATGGCTTCTTTCATTCACCTGATCCAAACAGAAGAGTAGTTGAAAAGCCAGTGGTTGCAAACTATAAGGTAAATGAAGGTTATAGGGTTCTAACAAAGAAAGTCAATAAAGAGATGAAATGGTGGAGCATGGAGATTATTTTGAATTAGAGACCTCTTACTACACCACTAAGATGGGCCACCATAACAACAGATGCTTCACATGTGGGCTAGGTGGGCAGTCATGGAGAGTTTCAAAATTAAGGCACTGTGTTCCGTTGTCTGCTGAGGAAGCGTCCAAATACAGCAAATATCGGCAGCTTAAAATGGTTTACCTGCCATTGAAAGCCTTCCAGAGCAAGATCCAAAACAAGGGAGTTGAAAGTATTAACCCCTTCGACGCTGATGACGAGCTGGGCTCGTCATGAGGTAGCCTCCTCGCACGCTCAGGGCTCGTCACGTAAAGTGCGCTTTTGAAAAAGTCAGCGTACGAGCAGAATTCCGCCCGCACGCATGCGGTTAAAAGACAATACAACTGCAATGTTACAACTGAAAACGCAGTGGGGTCCATATCAAAGGGTGTAGAATTCCTATCTCCCGACACCCTTGATATATTGTTTGAGGTTAAGGACAACATTTTTATATGTTTATTTTGTTCTGTTGGCAAGAATGCCCAACCCCTCTAGCACAATCCCTTTGGCTATCAATTTACAGGACACAGCTATGAAACAGGATTGTCTGCCTCTGTAGCAAGGTTTGAATCCATATGGTTACTTTGTTCAAAATTGTATATATGGTTCATTAATGCTAACCAGTTGGTATTAGAGCTAGCACGTAAAGAAACGAAGTGAACTCTGCTTACATTGCTTAAAAAAGTAATAATTTGAGGCTATTTACAGTGCTCCCTTTATAAGATTTTACATGCATTAGCATGAAAACAAGAGTAGTGATTGTTTGCTTTAAAAGTGAAAAGTACACAAAACATTACCACTTGAAAAAAATATGCTAATAATTGTGCAACTTTACATACCATTTCTCTGAGGCATCACTTAGTAAAGCCTGATTGATACAATATAATAAACAAAATATGCATTTGCAATGCAATAGGTGTCGCAATTGCGCAATTTTGAGCTTATTAGCACTGTAAATGACAATGCCTTTTGTGTTGAAAAACCTGCAATAAAATAAGGCAATGTCATTTACAATACCAATAGATCAAAGTTTCTAAAATGCGATACCTATTGCATTGCAAATGCTCGTTGTTTACAAGCACCCCATGCTGCACCTTCATGTTAATGAGGCTGCGCCCCTTTCTTTAGATGAGCCGTGTTAGGTCTGCGGCCACTTTTATAGTGAAAGCGTGGTATGTGGCGTTTTTACCAAAAAAAGCCCTCGTCAGTCAAGTTGACAAATGTTTTTTTTGTAAAAGCGCCCCATGGCGTGCTGGATGTTGCAGGAAAGCATGTAGTTCCTGCAGTATGAGGAACTCATTAAAGAAAATAGTGCTTTCAGACTAAAATAAAACGTACCGTGTAACAACTGTAGTCAAAGGGCCAGTCGTCATGGGAGGTTACAAGTGAAGACAAGGCAATACTAAGGAGGGACTAACAAGCGTATTAACGAAGCGAAAACAACATTTACAAAGGACAATGACACAAGCCAATTACAAATATGGACGGAGTGTGGGCGGTCTTCAAGTCCATACTCCAATACAGCCTGGCTCGCAGAGCAGCGCATGCGCTGCCCAAAAGAAAGACTAATAGTGGAGAATCATGTGTATAAAACCAATATAGGCAATATGAAAAAATAATTAGGAGTTAAGTTCTTACAGAAAGCGACAAAAGTGCATCCACAACTATATGTTTGTACACTGGTGCAGATTTATAACTTTCAGACATTCACATACCTTTACAGAAGTATGCCTGGTAGCTGTTAAGCCTAGCAAAGCTTTGATCCCATGCTAGCACCCATTTGCTTATGTGAAAATCTGCCTGCCGATTGGAAATTCACTTACACTACACCACCTTTCTTTCCCCATCATGTAAAAAGTTGTACACTTGCCCTTGTTAGGAGAATTGTCCAACCTTTTTTCTGTTTGGAAAGTCATTGAAGGTGACTTAGTGAATAGACTTAAGCATATTAGTTTGTGGTTCTGCACAGACTCACACTTCACGCCTACTTCCAACTCTCGTATGTAGCCCCCTACTTTCAGACCTCTGATATAATGAGAATACTACCATAACGTGTCACCTCAAGCACAGCACCAAAGGGGATAATTAGATTATTTGTTAGACAATTCGTAAAATTGCATACCCTTGAGAATCCTATCCACTTTCTAAGCTAGTACAGAGCATTTGCGAGTCGGCCATCTCAAGAAACATGCACCTTGCTGCAAACCAGGTCCCAGGGGTAGATAACATTCATGCAGATTAGCTAAACTGACTAATTCCTCTTACAAATGGGAACTAAAACAACCTTTGGTAGATACAATATTGAGTTGTTCAGGTGTCTAGCATGTGTCTGAAGATAACAGTCCTCCGGGAAAAGCTCAAATTCAAGGGGCTAAGATGTTCCACCGAAACCCAGGAGAACCACAGTTAACTGCTTAGTTGCTGAGATAGGTGAATTCAGCTACTTACAACTTCGGGAGTAAAACCCTGAATGTCATAAGGGAAGCATGTAAACCCATCATTAAGGAAGTGTTGCACCCTAAAGTGGTACCTGTAAAAACAATTTCCATCAATGTAGGATTAGACGTTGATAGGTACCTCACACGCATGTAGCAGTTTGCAACCTAACCTACACTTTCTTAAGGTTCCATTTGTCAGTGATTGCATCTCATTAAGAGGTTTCGGGAAGGGATTAAAGACTTTTCCATTGATGTGCAAAGATATGATTAACATGAGAAAACATCTTAAAATCCTTTCAAAAGTAGTGTCACCATTCAATACCAACTAGGCCATAACCCTACTAGTATTTTTAAAAAATCTGAGTGACAAAGCAGAAAAAGCACTTCTCCCATTAGATATAATAGGACTTGTGATGGACTACATAAAGGAGACACAGAAAATCAATCAGGTCATGCAATTCTTCATGGAACATTTCCCAGTGGCACTGGGCACAACACTAATGACGAACACCATGGGAAGATGGATAGTGGAAACCGTTGAGCATTGGGATCTACTGGGTCATGAGACATTACAAATTAAACCTAAAGTGCATCCTCCAGAATGAAGTGAGCCACACTGGCCGTCATGGTCAACGTTTCACTACAGGACATCTGCAACAGCATGGTCTTCCGAACACACTTTACCCAAAATTAACTGTAGACATAGAGGCACGCAGATCAGTGGCAATAAGACAGAGTGCTGAAACAGTTGTTCTCATCCATTCCCTCTTTAAATTCCCCTCTACAGGTGGGCTAACACCTCTATGTAATTTACGCACATCATGTAAATCTAGAAGAGAGTGCACGTTGCAAAATAACTCAATTACCTGTAATAAAGGTTTTGCAGCTTTAGGATTTCAAGATTCATGTGTGCCCTTCCCACCTCCCGAAGGAAAGCGGGTAGTAGAGGAAGCAAAAAACAAGAAACAAAGATACTTTGCAAGTAAGGGGGCAGGTGGACTTACCATCGGTGTCCTATTCAGGTACTGTCTATATCAAAGCTCCCAAAAGAAAGAAAACGTTTTTGTATTCCGGTTGTCATTTTGATATCCTGTAGCGCTGGGACACTCATATTGGAGGAGCTATGCGCTTTATAAGCTCCTTTATTATTATACTTCCGACCTAACCTCTGGATGGAGATGCACAGAATGTGAATCTAGAAGCGCTTTTTAGCTGCAAAACCACGATTGCAGATAAGCAACTCATTTTTTTGTTACATAGAATTCTACAGAATGCCATATTAGGGAAAGGTTTTGATGTTTGTTACCAAACTTTGCCAAACTTTGTCACACACTTGCCCTGACGTCGTACTGCATGGGACAGTGGATTAGCTTATTTTTGTCATTGCCCTATGAGTAACTGCATTTTACCTCATCACGTGCACATACGCATCAAAATAAATGTTTCAGTCTGGGCTGAAGGCTTTACATTTTCTGTATTTCTACAAACTTAATTTACATTTATAGGTCCCCTTTCATCCTTATTTTAGGTCTTGCCTACGCAGCGAGCATGCACTGCATAGGAGGGCCTTTAGCCGTCGCTCTGCGCACTTTCAAGCACGCACTTGAGCCTGTGGTGGCATCCACCTTGCGGGAGCAACCAGCGGCGTGCCAAAAGCACGAGTGCAGTGCTTAAAAACGAGCACACTGCGCGTGCACTTTTTGTAAGGGCTTCAAAGTTTTTCCTTAGCACCTCAGTGTCAATGATTCACATATATTTTCTACCTTCCCTATTTTCAGCACAAATCTACAGTTTAATTTGCAGAATATTTGTTAACTGACCTTCTCTTGTCGGCACTCATATGGATTTTCTCAAAAACTAAGATTCTCTCGTTTTCACATTCCTGCCCATTGTAATCTAAGCTTCACAAAAACGGGATTCTTTATTTTAGTACCTCCTCTTCTCACTTTCAATCTGTTCCCAAACCCCCTCCCCCTATACTCACTGAAACGCCTCATTGAACCGGGATGCTCTATTGAATGTCAGCATGTGTTTGGACCTGTTCGTGGCCACTACAGCTTGAGTATTTCGACCTCTCAAGTCCATTCCTAAATGCTGATTGGGGGCATTACATTTCGATGGGAAAAAAATCTACTAGAAAGGCGGATTCGATGTGTTATTTATGTCAATAAATAAAAGCATGTGTATGCCTGCTGACTAACTTGTGTGTGATATTATTATGTGTATGTGCACAAGCGAGTAGTCCTCTGTTTGGTCCGTGGGTAGCTTTACGCCCGTTAGTCTTTGACCATCCTTGTGTCTGGATATCTGGGTCCGGTGTGTGCACGGGTATTCCATGCCTGTATGTGCGTGGAATATTGTGCGAGTACGTGTCAGTTTTGCTCCGTGTGTGGGGATTTGTGCTCTTATACGTGTTATTTTCATGGATTAATGCGTAGTGTACTACCATGTGAGCACACTGTACACAAGCTTTGTTAATGAGTGTTTATTCACTTTGTTCACCAGACCCTCTCACCACACACAGTACCAGCTTCCGGTCACCTCTTAGGGCCCGTCGGACTCAGGAGCTCGCCTCTCCCTGGCAGCGGTGCAACCGATTTGCTTATAACGTCTTGGCAAAACTTTTTCCAGCTGCTGGCAGGAGATATGGAAAATGGCCGCTTAGAAGAGTGCAGTTTCCCGCCTGTTCCGCCGCCTTGCCTGTCTGCGCTCGTGTGACGGGGAGCAGGGGGTTCAGTGGGGGCCAGTAACCCCCAGATACCGCTTCCAAAGAAGGGGGTACCTGCGCTGAAGCTCTCCCTGAAAATGACTCTCTCTCTCTCTAAATCTCTCTAAACTTCTCTTCAAATATCTCTCTCTAAATCTCTCTAAATTTCTCTCTCCAAATCTCTCTCCAAATCTCTCTCTATGAATCTTTCTCTCTAAATCTCTCTCTCTCTCTCTCTCTAAATCTCTATAACTATGTTATACTTTTATGACTGTTTCAGCTGTATAAAGATATTTGACTCACTCTGAACATCAAGTTTGGATCACATACATACATTTCACATATTTAAGTGATTTATCCAGAATCACACAACATTGAACCAAGCACTGAGGCCGGATTCAAACCCATGTCCCCAGACTCCAAAGTCTACAGCTCTAGCCACTGGTACAACGCTCCTCCTACAGGAGTTTCTACCAGTCTGTGACACAAGAGCACGGTTGGACGTTACTACAATTCAAGCAGTATCACTCGGCTCTCAGGGAGGTTCTAAACCTGTCTGTGCATTTGACACTGGTTTAAGTCCCACGTGACAGTAGTGGCATTTAAATCTTCTGCAGCAAATGACGGATTTGGGGGTCTGGATCCCACTCTCACCACACCTTTTTCAAACATCTGCAACAGAGTCTTGAGGTTTCTGACATTCATCTTAGCATGATCTTGATGTTGCATGAAATCAGCATTGAGTAATGCAGGCCTGCCTCTCATGGATAATTTACAGGATGAAACACAGCCAATTAAGTAAAATAACCAACAAGCGTTGGCAATGTCAATAGGTCTGGCTTAGGAATCAAAGTGCTTTTTGCATCATTGAGGGATTTAGGGTCTCAATAAATCATCATAGATGCATTCCCCCACTCATCTTTGCATTCATGCATCGATTTATCCATCCATTAACTGATTCGGTCTTACATTCACTCTCTGTCCCAAACATAAAAAAAAAACACAAACATTCAACATGACGTGCTCTCTCCTAATGCTTTAAAAAAAATAATGTATAGCACGAACGCATTTGCAATGCAATAGGTCTCGCATTTGCAATTGCAATTGCATTTGCAATTGCATTGGCAATGTAAAAGGCAATGCCTTTTATTTCTGTTTTCAGAACACATAAATAAAAGGAATTGACATTTACAATGCCAATAGCTCAAACTCTCGTAAATGCGAGACCTATTGCATTGAAAATGCTTGCCTTTAATATAGCTTCCTTCCGCACCACAGACAGTTCTACCAAGCCACTCGCTTGCCAGTCATTTCATCTGGAGTTTGCTGCATTCTGTGCCGCACTGTTTTGAAACTTGGATACCATCTTGGAGTGGAATTGCCTAGAGTTTTTTTGTTTTACAGCATCAAGAAAGACCACCTTTGTTTAGAAGCTTTATGTTTGACATCTTGGATCAGTAAAGCAGTAGTAAAGTCTATACTTTGCCATTCAAATGGCTGCCCACTGCATGCTTATTGAGCAGCCATCTTGGAATGGTTTTGTGCATAGATTGTCACATTTTTTTCTCCAAGAAGCTATGTTGAACCTGAAAGCAATGAAACCCTATTTGCAATAACTTTGCAAGACAGTCACTGACTTGCTGCTATGTTTTTTGGGGGGATTGGAAGCATATGTCCGCCAGGTTTAGGTGGTAGCATTTTTTCTTTTTATCTGCTTTTATTCTTTTATCCTCTATACATTTCTTGAGTTTGTGTTTCTGTTTTATAGCAATGGTTAATTGGGTGAATGCAAGAAAGGGAAAGTGGCTTTATGAGTCCAGTGATAAGAATCGTATATAAAGTGACTAATTGAGTGCCAAACTCATACATGAGGCGAGCAAGACCCGCTTTGTTATAAGCCAGACCTATTGGCATTGCCAGGGCTTGTTATGCTTTTCAAGTACGCTAAGTGTACCACTGTTACACGTCCACTAGCCTTAATTCAGGATTGCAGGACTGACTACGAGTCTCTGATATGTAGTTTGTGAGTCATTTTATGACGTTGGCTTCGTATAGCACTTTACCATTTGTTGGTGGCGTTTGAAATCCAGGCTCCTTGATGGGTCTGTGGCAGATGTTGACGTGAGCGGAAATAGCCTGTGGACATTATATTTGTTTGTGGTCCGTATTGTTTAGAGATGAGCCATCGAGGGTAGCTGCCAGCGCTTATTCATGACTGCAGGGCTGCATTTTGTTGAACCTTTACGTAAACCTAATGACTCCTGTTTGGTTCCGTCAGACTCGGTTCTTAGAGTTTGCCATTTCTTTTGCAGAGAAAACTTGCCGAGCCGTTTTAAGTTCAAAGAATACTGCCCGATGGTGTTCAGGAATCTGCGGGAGCGGTTCGCCATCGATGACCAGGATTACCAGGTAGGAGCGCCACTGCGCCGGTTCACGCTGAGCTCTCGGGCAGGTGGGGAGGGAAGAAATGCCGAGCTCCCTACCGTTGAATGCCTGTGCGCAGAGGCCCTCCGCCAGCTGCCTCGAACAGTTGTCCTCTGACATGCATTCATCCAAAGCAAGCATTGTTTCTCTTTCTCTTCAAGACGCATGCCTGCCTCGTCCTAAATGAAGGCCTGTGTCTATTTATTGCACGGCACGGGCTGGCGGCTTGTTTTACCAGCTGTTCGTTGCGTCACGTGCCACTATCCGGGCTTGCAGAGTACGTTCAAACCCGGTGTGGAGTCTGCGCCCTGGTCCCGCGTTCTGCGGAGACACTGTTCCAAGACATCCTAGTTTTGTCACTGGGCCATCCGGCCAAAACGTGTGCGCTTGACCCCCATTGCTCCAGTTTCTTCTCTAGGTTTTTTTTTTTTTTGGAAAAACGTTTTATTTTTTCCATCATGTCAGTAACTTGAGTCATTTTCATACATAACCTATCTGTATAAATCCACATTTCAACAATACACAGTTCTGCACGTAGCTCATATACAGTGTTCTGCCAATTATTCACAGTTTTTGTCAAGCCTCGCCCCTCCACCCAGCACCCACCACCCCTCATCCAGTCCAGAGTCATCACTTTAATTATCTGCTGGTGGATCACAAATACCTCCCAGTATTCATTCCATGTTCCCCAGATTTTAGTCCATTTTCTGGTAGGTGACCAACTGGCATTGGTGCAAATTCAGGACGGTGAGTGTAAAAATTCAGGACAAAGGGTCAAAATTCAGGACACAAATTCAGGACAGGAGGTCAAAATTCAGGACAAAACTTCAGGATAATTGGATAAGTTTTACAGACACATCAGAGGTCGCGCAATGGTATTTAAGTAAGCCCAGCCATATCCAAACATATTCAACCATTTGCAAACCTATCCATCATGTATCCTTCCATCTTTCATTTCACTCATCCATCCCTTCATTCATCCTTTCACTCATCCATCCATTATCCATCCATCCTTTCACCCTATCCATCTGTACACTCATCCATCCACTCTTCTACCCATCCATCCATTCATTCACTCATCCATCCAGCCATTTACCCTTTCACCCATCCAGCCATCCTTTCACTTAGTGGAGAAGTGTGGCTCAATGGTTAGAGCGGCAGACCCTGATGCAGAGATCTAGCCCGGAACCAGGGTTCAATTCTCCGCCTCGGCGGGTGTTGGGCTCAAAATTCCACGGACCTGATAATTCTCGCCTCGGTACCTATTCCAATCATGGAGTCCCACTCTGCAACTCTGGGCAATAGCTTGCTTAATCTCCACAACGGCCCCCACAACGCTAAGGATGCCTGGCCTCCACCTTGGGGGTGCCAAGGAGTGGACACCTCACAGGGAAAACCAGGATGGGTTCCACAGCGGTATTCGTACAAGCGCCTTGAGACCCTTGCGGGTGAGTAGTGCGCTATACAAGTATCAATTTACATTTTTACATTTACTTACTATCCATCCACCCAGTCACTCATCCATCCACCCTTTCAGTCATCCATCCTCCCTTTCTCTCTCCATCGACCCCTTCACTTTGCAATCCTTCCTTCCATCCATCCACCCACCCACCCATCTACTCATCCACTGATGAATCCATCCATTGACCCTATCACTCATCCATCCTTTCTCTCATCCATTTATCCTTTTACTCCTTCACTCATCTATTCATCCTTTTGTCCATCCACCTTCATTTTCACTCACTCATCCATCCTTACATCCACCCTTTCGCTCATCTGCCCATCCATTCACCCTTGCACTTATCAGTTCATCAATCCATCCATCATTTCACTCATCCATCCACCCACTCACTCACTCATCATCCACCTTTTCACTCATCCATCCTTTCACTCATCCATCCACCCGTTTACCCATCCAGCTACCCTTCCAACCATACATCCAGCTATTTACCTTTTCCACTCACTCATCTATCCATCCTCTCATTATCCATCTATTCAATCTTTCATTCATCCATTTACCCTTTCACTAATTCATCCAGCCATCCATCCATCCCTTCACTTGCTCACTCGCCCACCTTTTCATATTAATTTTGAGCTGAGCCTTTTTGAGAAGAGACCCATCTAGAACTTCACCCTCGCTGCAGGAGCCATTCCAGGACTGGGACAGAAGCCACCGAGGTCGGAGACAGGATCCACCACAGGGGGGGACAGGAGCCACCACAGGTGGGACGGGGGGGGGCAGGAGCCACCACATGGGGGGCCAGAAGCCACCCAGGGCAGAGACAGGATCCACCACAGGGGAGGACAGGACAGGACAGGAGTCACCACATGGGGGGACAGCAGTCATCACTGGGTGGGGGGGCAGGAACCATCACAAGAGGGGGAACAGGATCCACCAGGGTGGGCATGCAGTATTCTAGTATCATCTTGGTCTCTTCCAGGGTGGGGTAGGGCTCCTCACCCCCTCATGGAGAAGACAACGATAAGACAGGCTTTCTTTCCAAAATGTTAGTTTTGCCCACCCCCCTCCCCCCCACCACACACTGATGTACAGTACTTAAAGGAGATACTCGAAGAGAACTGATTTAACTGATAGTCCTCGATACTTTGTTAATCAGTGTGGGTGCGATTGTACCTTTTCTTTTTTTTTCTTACATTATAGACTGCATGTTTGAAGAACAGAGGTTTATTTACAATTTAGTGACAGTAATTACGCTCACGTGCTGCCTCGGTTTAATCAGGGCCGGTTCTAGGATGTTTGGGGCCCTGGGGAGAAATGGAATGTGTCAAGCCCCTCTAAATTGTGAAGACATGCCGCATTCAGGGCTGTTTGCATCAGAATAGGATGCCCCAGCTCCTGCAGCTTCCACCCACCCCCTCTCAGTCACCTTCAAGCACCTTTAACAGCTCATCAAAGGCTGAAGGTGTCAGGGTTGCCACCCCGCTGTGCCCCTCCAGTGCTGCCGGGTATCTGAGCGTTTGTACTGCTGTCTGCCTCTGAGTGTTGCACCCGGCCTCAGCATCGGAGTCAAGAAGGGAGGTGGGGGCAAGCTGTGCCGGCTTCAGGGAGTTGCAACCGGTGCCGGGTTAAAATTACGGACAAATGGCGCCCGTTAAAAGATCCTTCACGGACAACGGACAGACGGCCGAAATGACGGACTGTCCGTGAAATTTACGGACGGTTGGTCACCCTATTTTCTGGGGCATCCTCTATTACTAAACACTGCCCTTCCAGTTATAGCCACATCCATGTCTCTGCTCCACGCTGTTAGTGAAGGCACCTCCACCCCCTTCTCTAGGTTTTTTAAAGCTTCAGCAAATAGTCAGTTCTTGAGACAACGCAGTCGACAACCGGCTAGCAAGCATGCTTGATCTATAACTCACAAGCTTGTGTACGATTTCAAGTCCTTATTTCGCGCCCGCCCTAACAACTAAAACGTGGATTGTAAATGCAGGTCCAACGACCCCTTGATTACCAGCTTTTCTTGTTCGCAGTGTGCCTGTCCTCCGAGCAACAGCGTCTCTTAAACGGCTTTTAGTGGGATGAAAAAACTGCCGGGGGGAGGGGGAGGGACTTAGTGGCCTCTCATAAGGGCGTGGCCGTTGTATTTAAGGGCGTGGCTTAAACACACAAACTAAAAATCTGTGCTTCGCATAGTGTGGGCCTGACTGGTATTTTGCTGCTTCTGTCATTGCATGCAGATATACAATTCAACAAGTAACATTACACCTACAACAAGCCCAGACTATTGGCTTTGTCAATGTTATTAGTTGCATAACATAAGCAAGCATTGGAAATGCAATAGGGCTCGCATTAGGGAAAGTTTGAGCTATTGGTCTTATAAATGAATTTTTTTTTATTTTTGTGTTATTTTTTAAAATAGCTAAATTAATAGCTTTGTCATTTACAATGCAAATAGTTATAACTTTCGCAAATGTGACACCTAAAGCATTTGTAATGCAACATGTTTTGTATTTACGTGACTTGGATGTATTGATATTACAAATAACAATGGCTTTTAATTTTTTTAAATAATTAATACTTAAATAATGTATTTAATTTGTAATGGCAATAGCTTAAACTTTTGTAAATAACTTTTGTGAAGATTATGTTCAGTGTTTTTTATTGTGACGAATATCCAAGAACAGAAGTGAAATATTAACATCTTTTTGTGATTTGTAATAATGAAAGCTTGAAAACAGCTTGAAACATTGAAAGAACATATTTGAACCAGTGATGCTGTGGTTGCGCTGAGTGATGCTGTGGTTGCGCTGAGTGATGCTGTGGTTGCGTTGAGTGATGCTGTGGTTGCGTTGAGTGATGCTGTGGTTGCGTTGAGTGATGCTGTGGTTGCGTTGAGTGATGCTGTGGTTGCGCTGAGTGATGCTGTGGTTGCGCTGAGTGATGCTGTGGTTGCGCTGAGTGATGCTGTGGTTGCGCTGAGTGATGCTGGGGTTGCGCTGAGTGATGCTGGGGTTGCGCTGAGTGATGCTGGGGTTGCGCTGAGTGATGCTGTGGTTGCGCTGAGTGATGCTGTGGCTGCGCTGAGTGATGCTGTGGCTGCGCTGAGTGATGCTGTGGCTGCGCTGAGTGATGCTGTGGCTGCGCTGAGTGATGCTGTGGCTGCGCTGAGTGATGCTGTGGCTGCGCTGAGTGATGCTGTGGCTGCGCTGAGTGATGCTGTGGCTGCGCTGAGTGATGCTGTGGCTGCGCTGAGTGATGCTGTGGTTGCGCTGAGTGATGCTGTGGTTACGCTGAGTGATGCTGTGGTTACGCTGAGTGATGCTGTGGTGGTGCTGAGTGATGCTGTGGTTGTGCTGTGATGCTGTGGTTGCGCTGAGTGGTGTGTGCATCGGTGGAGCTTAGTGGGTGCATTGGTGGAGCTGTGTGGTGGGTGCGTTGGTGGAGCTTAGTTGGAGCATCGGTGGAGCTGTGTGGTGGGTGCATCGGTGGAGCTGTGTGGTGGGTGCATCGGTGGAGCTGTGTGGTGGGTGCCTCGGTGGAGCTGTGTGGTGGGTGCCTCGGTGGAGCTGTGCGGTGGGTGCCTCGGTGGAGCTGTGTGGTGGGTGCCTCGGTGAAGCTGTGTGGTGGGTGCATCGGTGGAGCTGTGTAGGTGGAGCTGTGTGGTGGGTGCATCGGTGGAGCTGTGTGGTGGGTGCATTGGTGGAGCTGTGTGGTGGGTGTATCGGTGGAGCTGTGTAGAGGGTGCCTCGGTGGATCTCTGTGGTGGGTGCATCGGTGAAGCTGTGTGGTGGGTGCATCGGTGGAGCTTAGTGGGTGCATTGGTGGAGCTGTGTGGTGGGTGCATTGGTGGAGCTGTGTGGTGGGTGCATCGGTGGAGCTGTGTGGTGGGTGCATTGGTGGAGCTGTGTCGGTGGAGCTGTGTGGTGGGTGCATCGGTGGAGATGGATGGTGGGTGCATCGGCGGAGCTGGATGGTGGGTGCATCGGTGAAGCTGTGTGGATGGAACTGTGTGGTGGGTGCATCGGTGAAGCTGGGTGGTGGGTGCATCGGTGGAGCTGGGTGCTGGGTGCATCAGTGGAGCTGTGTGGTGGGTGCATCGGTGGAGCTGTGTGGTGGGTGCATCGGTGGAGCTTAGTGGGTGCATTGGTGGAGCTGTGTGGTGGGTGCATCGGTGGAGCTGTTGTGGGTGCATCGGTGGAGCTGTTGTGGGTGCATCGGTAGAGCTGTGTGGTGGGTGCATCGGTAGAGCTGTGTGGTGGGTGCATCGGTTGAGCTGTGTGGTGGGTGCCTCGGTGGAGCTGTGCTAGGTGCCTCGGCGGAGCTGTGTGGTGGGTGCATCGGCAGAGCTGTGTGGTAGGTGCCTCGGCGGAGCTGTGTGGTGGGTGCATCGGTAAAGCTGTGTGGTGGGTGCATCGGTGGAGCTGTGTGGTGGGTGCTTCGGTGGAGCTGTGTGGTGGGTGCATCTGTGGAGCTGTGGTGAGTGCCTCTGTGGAGCTGTGTGGTGGGTGCATCTGTTGAGCTGTGTGGTGGGTGCCTCGGTGGAGCTGTGTGGTGGGTGCATAGGTGGAGCTGTGTGATGGGTGCATCGGTGGAGCTGTGTGGTAGATGCCTCGGTGGAGCTGTGTGGTGGGTGCATCGGTGGAGCTGTGTGGTGGGGCATCTGTGGAGCTCTGTGGTGGGTGCATCGGTGGAGCTCTGTGGTGGGGGCATAGGTGGAGCTCTGTGGTGGGTGCATCGGTGGAGCTCTGTGGTGGGTGAATCGGTGGAGCTCTGTGGTGGGTGCATCAGTGGAGCTGTGTGGTGGGTGCATCGGTGGAGCTGTGTCGGTGGAGCTGTGTGGTGGTTGCATCGGTGGAGCTGTGTCAGTGGAGCTGTGGTGGATGCATAGGTGGAGCTGGGTGGTGGGTGCATCAGTGGAGCTGTGTGGTGGGTGCATCGGTGGAGCTGGGTGGTGGGTGCATCTGTGGAGCTGTGTGGTGGGTGCATCTGTGGAGCTGTGTGGTGGGTGCATCTGTGGAGCTGTGTGGTGGGTGCATCTGTGGAGCTGTGTGGTGGGTGCATCTGTGGAGCTGTGTGGTGGGTGCATCTGTGGAGCTGTGTGGTGGGTGCATCTGTGGAGCTGTGTGGTGGGTGCATCTGTGGAGCTGTGTGGTGGGTGCATCTGTGGAGCTGTGTGGTGGGTGCCTAGGTGGAGCTGTGTGGTGGGTGCATCGGTGGAGCTGTGTGGTGGGTGCATCGGTGGAGCTGTGTGGTGGGTGCATCGGTGGAGCTGTGTGGTGGGTGCATCGGTGGAGCTGTGTGGTGGGTGCATCGGTGGAGCTGTATGGTGGGTGCCTCGGTGGAGCTGTATGGTGGGTGCCTCGGTGGAGCTGTGTGGTGGGTGCCTCGGTGGAGCTGTGTGGTGTGTGCCTCGGTGGAGCTGTGTCGGTGGAGCTGTGTGGTGGCTGCATCGGTGGAGCTTTGTGGTGGGTGCATCGGTGGAGCTGTGTGGTGGGTGCCTCGGTGGAGCTGTGTGGTGGGTGCCTCGGTGGATCTGTGTGGTGGGTGCCTCGGTGGAGCTGTGTGGTGGGTGCCTCTGTGGAGCTGTGTGGTGGGTGCCTCGGTGGAGCTGTGTGGTGGGTGCATCGGTGGAGCAGTGTCAGTGGAGCTGTGTGGTCGGTGCATCGGTGGAGCTGTGTGGTCGGTGCATCGGTGGAGCTGTGTGGTCGGTGCATCGGTGTAGCTGTGTGGTCGGTGCATCGGTGGAGCTGTGTGGTGGGTGCCTCGGTGGAGCTGTGTGGTAGGTGCATCGGTGGTGCTGTGTGGTGGGTGCATCGGTGGTGCTGTGTGGTGGGTGCATCGGTGGAGCTGTGTAGGTGGAGCTGTGTGGTGGGTGCATCGGCGGAGCTGTGTGGTGGGTGCCTCGGCGGAGCTGTGTGGTGGGTGCCTCGGCGGAGCTGTGTGGTGGGTGCATTGGCGGAGCTGTGTGGTGGGTGCATCGGTGGAGCTGTATGGTGGGTTGGCAGATGCATTGGCAGAGGTCGAGCCCTAAAAAGGGGAAAAAAGATGGCCACTGAGATTTTGAAAGGTCAGTCACAAGAGTAAAGTGATAGAGAGTGTTCGAGTTAGAGAATTTGACCGAGTGGAGCTTATCTCCTAAGATTGTAAGCACTAATAAATAGGTTAAATACAGCTTTAAGGGCCTTTCTTTAAGCATGATATATTTTCTGGCACATTAACATAATGTGTCTTCAACGTATACCCCTACTATATATGCAGCAATTTATATAAGAATAGATTATAATGCTGTTTGTGTATACTGTTGATAAAATAAACATTTTGCCATGTGCCTTCAACTGTATACAATCACAAATAGTATTACAGACTAGGTCCCCACAAGGATGGTAGCACGTGTTCAAGTCCCCACAAGGATGGTGCTGTGCGCACGATTAAATAACAATATATTTCCAAATTTGAAGCAGGATCCTGTATCATGAATTTTTCTCAACATTTTTCTGTTATTAGTGTGTTTTAAACACATTGGGAAAGGTTAGTCCCCACAAGGCTGGTATTCACACATAGTCCCCACAAGGGAGGGTGTGTGTGTGTGTGTGTGTGTGTCTGTCTGTCTGTCTGTCTGTCTGTCTGTCTGTCTCCAAACAGAAGGGGCCCACACAGGAAGGTAAGTATTGCATCCGTATTTAATGGCAGCTGGTATGCAGTTCAAAGCGACTTTTCCACCAATTATTAACAGAAGTCCAGCCGACGCGTTTCGTGCTCTGCGCACATCATCCTGGGCTCATGGACTGGAAACGAAGAACTCTCAGCATGCAGGTGCTACAACTTGATCCTCGCCCGAGTGGGCGTGGCCACAGTGTGGCCTCCTGGGATCTGTAGTGTGAATTAAAACTCCAGTGAGTTGCTGTGAGTTGAATCGTGCAAATAAAAGTCATAAACACCCCAGTGGGTCGTAGTACAGTCACCTCTTGCAGCACAACATTATTCATGCCACCATTATGCACTTCCTGTCCCAAAGCATTGTCACACACAGTGGCGTTACTACAGGGCTGTCCACAAACAGCGGGGCTCCTTCAAGCGGCTGAGGCCAACCGCTATTTAAATCAACACACAAAGTTACCTCCAAACAGAAGGGGCCCACACAGGAAGGTAAGTATTGCATCCGTATTTAATGGCAGCTGGTATGCAGTTCAAAGCGACTTTTCCACCAATTATTAACAGAAGTCCAGCCGACGCGTTTCGTGCTCTGCGCACTTCATCCTGGGCTCATGGACTGGAAACGAAGAACTCTCAGCATGCAGGTGCTACAACTTGATCCTCGCCCGAGTGGGCGTGGCCACACTGTGGCCTCCTGGGATCTGTAGTGTGAATTAAATTTCCAGTGAGTTGAATCGTGCAAATAAAAGTCATAAACACCCCAGTGGGTCGTAGTACAGTCACCTCTTGCTGCACAACATTATTCATGCCACCATTATGCACTTCCTGTCCCAAAGCATTGTCACACACAGTGGCGTTACTACAGGGCTGTCCACATATGTGTGTATATATATATATATATATATATATATATATATATATATATATGTATATGTAGACAAGGAACTACTTACTACTCTGATTCAGGCATGTGAATCTATGAAAGATACCCCAATACTGGATAAGAAACAAGTTACTTACCTGTAACTACAGTTATCCAGTATTGGTATCTTTCATAGATTCACATGCAACTCACCCTCCTTCCCGGAGAGGCACCTCTAGGATACAGTCCTTGCTTACTCGTGCTGGGAAAATCTGAGGTACTCAGCCTCTCTTGGGAAGGTTCTAGAGAATGCTGGGTGCTGATTGGCTGAGTTTTCAGTTTGGTTGTAAAAGGAGACTAATAGGCTATAGAAAAAGCGGTTGCTACCATATTAGCCTATGGAAATGTATTGTCTAGTACTTACTACTTTGTTATTTATGTACTGTGGGACTCCCACTATGACGACGGGTAATGATTCAGCCATGTTAATCTATGAAAGATACCAATACTGGATAACTGTAGTTACAGGTAAGTAACTTGTTTCTTCTACCCTATTCAATGTCACTACAAACTGTGAGGTTATGTGAAGATTTGTAAAGAGCTATTCTCAGTCTGTTTTTCAGAGTACAGCTAACCCACTTCTGCCTCTTGTAGAAAAAAAGTAGTATCCGTTTTTTGCCCTCTCTACCCTTTACTTTGCTCCCTTCTATGTGTATCTAAAAGTCTTCTGTATTTTTAGGTCTCAGCCTAAGAAAGACTGCCCACTTGCGCAGTCGAGCTGGCGAGACTTAATGAGGTAGAGTGAGTTTCACTAGCGAGGGTAAGCCTCGCCACTCTTTTCCATTGGCTGGCGTTCTAAAGGTGGCCAGCCATTCGAGAAGAGGTCCTAGTGACGTTCTTCTTTCTCTGTAAGCCCCGTCCTTTTCAGACTTTCCAGATGGCCCCATAAAGAAGATAAGGAACCTTTTATGACAGCAGGAAGCCAGGTGCTTGTTCGGAGTGCTTGTTCCTAGTCTGTCGCCCTCTCAGCCTCCCCCCTCCCCTTGCTCCTGTTGAGCTGTTCCCGACATTCGGCATCACACCAGTGGGATTCTGAGAAAATGTCAGCCCCGGCATAGATTATTCTTCTAAAAAATTAGACACAACCTATAGGCGCCATTAGGCACCAACAGCCAGCTCCAAGAGGCCACTGGAATGAACCGGAAGTTTCTCCGCAGCAGATCAGTATATGCTACAACACCCCCTGCAGCAGCGCCGGGAGCAAAACAAAATCATCCGTAACTGGCCAATGGCATTTTCACCCGGGTGAATATAGATCTGACCTTTCTCTGCAGTTAGATCCAGCCTCTAATATCCCTGTAATCTGAACTCACATGAAAGAAAGGGCGCACCCGCGGTGAAATTAGGGTAGTTTGCGATTCTATGTGCACATTGTATGTAAAGTGATCAGGTATGTGCAAAGGCTGTGTTTTATAGCGCTCACATCAGCCGAGTATCTAGGCGCTTCATTAGCAGGAATTGCCCACTCAGAGGACTAAACTGAGGACCGTCACTTTTCTGAAATGGGACTGGATTTGCACCAAAATATCTGGAGTGTACAAAACGTGTACTCATCGGGGTGGGGGCGTGGCTACGCAAGCCACGATGGCGGTGGTGTCTCGCTGAGGCTCCGCGATCGGGCCAGCATCGTGCCCGTTCTAAGTGGTCGCTGTAAGCCGGCTTTGCTCGATTCATCAACCGGAACGCGTCCGGCACCTAAAGTGATACCGCAGCCCTGAGCGCCTGCACTGACGGCTGCAGAAACGGGAGATTTGTGCTGCCGGAGGCGTGCGCCGGACAACAAGATGGCTGCAGCGAATCCGTGATTCGGAGCCAGCTGTCCCTAACGACCTTCCGCACGGCGGCGGAACCGAGGAGTGCAAGTTGCCGCAGTGCTCGTCCATAGGACATACCCTTGCCGTGGGGACCGCGGGTCTGTGACATACGCTGGACCCCGAATGAGGCCCGACCCCACCGTCGAGGAGTGACTGGCTTCCAGCGCGAAGCCCCGTCTGCGCAAGGCTGCCCGGCGGCTTCTCACCCAAACAAGGTGCGTGTTGATGAGCGCTAGGCCCGAAAACTCCCTATTAGAGACAGAATCACTGTGGGTCCACGGGGGCTGTCAGAACGATCTCAGCGCCTGACCTCAAAATGGCGCCCGGGCGGGACGGAGGTTGAAGAGCCCCCCCTCGGGGACGTCTGTGTGCTTACCGTCTACAGGTGGGCTCTGCACACCGCACAACATCCTGCGGTGACCCGGAGGGCTGATCCTTAGTACAGCCACCTCTCCTTCTTACAGTGGCTGCTTGACCCTGCTGGACTACATCGTGGGCCCCCCTGGTCCCATTGCTGGACTTGCTCCCCTCATAAGGACACAAGACCCGAGGGACCCCTCATCACCAGCCCCGTCACATCCTGCCCCCGGGGCCACTGCCTCGTGATTATCGTCTCCCTGCTCCCCCTCCCCCCAGACGGACTGCTTCTCGAGCACTGGGGGGGCTCCAAGGAACCACTTCTCGGCGATTTCCCCGCCGGCTACACCCGGGGCCTATCGGTTGAACACTGGTCCACACCCTGTCACCTGCGACCTGTGCGGGACACGCGACAGCCTATCCTGCACCATCTACCGAGAGACTCCTCCAGAGGCCGCCATCATGGGGAAGCCCAGGGGCACACAGACAACGTTGGTACCAGAAACTGCTCCAGAAAACATGCCACACACTCGGGCATGGTCGCAAGCTGCCGCACCGCAACTTGACCCGACTCTCTCGGCGAAACTGGATCAGGTGTTGGCGGCCATTGAACTGTCCCGACTGTCCATGGAGGAGCGCCTAAACACCTTGACTACGGACATTGGCCTACTCCGCGACGATCATCGAAAGCTCGCAGACAAGGTGAAAGATGGGGAAAAGGCATTGGCGGACCTGCAACCCACGGTCAAAACGCAACAAGCCACACTACAGGAGGTCTTACACTGAATGACGACCTTGGAGGACCGCGCAGACTATTTAGAAGGGCGTTCCAGACGCTGTAACATTCGCGTACTGGGCCTGCCGGAAGGGATTGAGGGCCTACATCCCTTGGACTACATGGAAACTTGGATCAAGTCCTTCACCCCAGCTGCGGACCGCACTGCGTTCTTCTCCATAGAACGCGCCCACAGGGTCCCAGCCCGAAAGCCGAGACCGGGCCTTCCCCCGCGGCCGATGCTTGCAAAAATTTCTACACTGACGTGAGCGGCCCGAGCAGTGGGTCCACTGCAGGTGGAAAATAGCCAGATCATGATCTTCCCGGATTACGCACGGGCCATCCAACAGCAGCGTTCTTCCTTCCTCGACGTGAAGAGACGTCTTCGAGCGAACAGTGTTCAGTACTCCCTACTGTACCCGGCGCGTCTCAAGATCTTACACAGGGGCACCGCCATCTTCTTTGCCACCGCTGAGGAAGCGCAAGATTGGGCAGACCAACACTGTCCTACCTTATCCAGAGCGGAGACCCAGCGCAACGCCAGTTCCAAGGCGCCACGATCTAGAAGATGTGGCCTGAAGCGGCCTCACCGCCACGCCTCCGGCCGCCCTGGGTCCTCCCTCTCGGAGTCCCCGGACTTGCAACAAATAGTGCGGGAGCGCCGTGAAGCCCTACAGGCGGTGATCGATCTCCAAACGTCGCCCCTTCCACAGGACAGTGATCGACCCCCACACGTCTTCTCGTCAGAGGGAGGAATTGACAGCGATGGTACGCTTTCCCGCAGTGGCTCTACCACCCCCCCCCCCCTGGTCACCCCACAAACAGCGGACGCTATCCTGGATGGGCAGCTGGGTGCCTCTTCGAAGTGATTGAACCTCCCCACTGTTCTCGTGAGTGCCTGGCTCACGCAGTCACAGTCCACCCTTGCCATAGCCTTTACGCTCTCAATGCAAAGTATTAGCTCAAGCAAGACACTCATTGCTCCTACAAAGGCCCGATCCGCGCACAGCTTCGCGCATACACACACTGCCACCCCCGCAGATTCTTGTTATATCTGTTCCCTAGCAGGGACATCGTTTGGATATGCCGCCACTGGTGACATGTCCTGTGTATTGGGACTGTTTCCCACCCCCTGTTCCACCAGTTTTACCCCTGGTTTACTACTGTCCCACCCCATCTACAGCATGGCGCGAGTCAGCATCCGCACACTACCTCAGCATACACTGTGACGGGTTGCATGGGGGGCCTTTTCCCTACAGTGCTTATATTAGATGATAGCGGCACCACAATCGGACATCAATATCCTCACTCTTAACGTCAGAGGCCTCCACACACCACGTAAGCGCTACTCTGTGTAATCATACATAAAACGCCACGCCACTAGAATTGCATTCCTACAGGAAACCCACCTTAATAGCACCGAAGTAATTAGATTGCAAGCGAAATGGCGCGGAACGATCTGTGCCACAACATACTCTGCGTTTGCGCGTGGCGCCCTGATCTGGGTCAGGCCGGGGACTCCCTTTCCAGAACTTAGACGGGTGGTGGACAAGGAAGGCAGGTATGCTCTACTTGAGGGGCTCCTCGATGGTCAAGCGATCCTTTTAGGTAGCATTTACGCCCCCAATTTGGAACAGGATAGATCTGGGACCACCTTACAGGAATCCTGACACAGTTTACGGCAGTTCCTTGGCTTCTAGGGGGGATTACAATTGCACGCTACACACTACCCTTGATCGTTCCCACCCCCCACCACCACATTCCCCGGCGATCAAGCTAGCAGAGAAGTTCCGTGCCTGGACTTCGCACTGGGCTCTCACTGATGCATGGCGACACCTTCACCCGCATACTCGCCTGTATTCTTTCCACTCCATCCCCCATAACCTGCGGGTGCGCTTGGACAGGTTCCTTTGCTCCTCGCCGATTCTCCCTACGGTTGTATCTGCTGATTACTTGGGCAGGGTCGTCTCGGATCATGATGCCCATCTCTTGAGGCTCAGCTGGCGCCCCCCTCACCCGCAGTTCCATCCTGGCGCCTGCCCCGGGACTGTCTGACCGACCAGGTCTTTAAACATGAGCACGCACAGAGCATACAGAACTTCTTCACCCACAACACGGGCACCGCCTCCTCTGTGTTAGTGGAATGGGATGCCTTCAAAGTGGTGACCCGCGGAGAATGCATCAAACAAATCACCGGGGTTCGGCGGACACTAGAGCAGAAGCTCATTAAGACGGAGCGACACCTAGCCACGGTCACTAAACAAGACGACCTTTCGGAGGAGCATGCTGCACTCACGGCCGAAGCCAAAACGGCCTACCAGGCGGCCTGCGCTGACCTTCGGAAGTACAACTTCAGGGCATATACTTCCCGGATGCACAAAGACAGGGATAAAACGGGCACGTTACTCACCTGGCTGGTGCGACAGGACACCGATATTCGACCGATTACTGAGATCGCCACACCTGATGGCACCCTGGTGCGTTCCCAAGCCGAAATTCTTCTAGCATTTCAACGCTATTACACGTCGGTGTATGATGCCCCAGCCTTGCCTTCACAATCCTCTGTAGATAGTTTCCTAGACCCACTGATACTACCCACGGTTACAGAAGCGGATAAGCGTGCGCTGGACTCCACGATAGTGTCCGCGGATGTTACCCACGCGATACGCGGCCTCTCTCGTAATAAGGCCCCTGGCCTCGATTGTCTCCCATTAGTATACTATACGACGTTTTCCTCTCTCCTATTCCCACATTTAACAGTCATGTTTGCAACGGCCCTTCAACAAGGGGAATTACCCCAATCCCTCAGGGAATCTGTAATTGTATCTTTTCTAAAACCGCACCGGGATCCACTACTAATGGCGTCGTATCGTCCCATTACGCTCCTATCGGCTGATTGTAAAATCCTAGGGAAAATATTGGCCGACAGATATATCCAAATAATACACCCCCTGGTCCGCCCGGACCAATGTGGGTTCGTCCCGGGCAGAAACTCCTCCTACAACATTCGTTGCATCTTTCACGTGCAAGATCAGGTGAAAGATGTGTACCCACGCTCTGCCTGTCTCATCCTTGACCTCGAGAAGGCATTTGATACCCTCACTTGGCAATACCTATTCTCTGTCTTACACTGCCTTAACATTGGCCCTGTCCTCTTGGCGTATACGCAGCTTTTGTATACAGGACTGACCACAAGGGTCCGGATGGGGAGACCCATCTCCGAGGCCTTCGCGATAAGGAGAGGCACGAGACAAGGCTGTCCCCTCTCGCCCCTCCTTTTCGCCCTCGCGGTTGAGCCCTTGGCCATCAGACTGCGCCGGGAGGGTGTCCGATGGGGCATCCCGCTTGCGGGAGTCACACATAGCGTCTCCATGTATGCTGACGACCTCTTAATTTATGTGCGGGACATCTCGGACGACCGGACTCCCATATGGACGGCGCTCACGGAGTTTGCGGACGCCTCCGGACTCCAGGTCAACTGGGCCAAATCGATGGTATACCCATTCCACCCAGACTTACCCCCCCCCCCGCGACGTATGGATGGGGACACAGAAAATGTCCTGGACCACAGGGGTCCCTCGGTACCACGGGATCCGCCTTTACCACTCTCCTGCTGCTCTCTTCGAGGGCAACCACTGTCGGGTGCTAGCTAGTATCCGGTCGGCGATCAGCTTCTCGACTAAACTCCCGCTGGCCCCGATTGGCCGGGTGGGCTTGGCCAAGATGATCATACTCCCCCGACTCCTGTATCATTTTATGAACTTGCCGGTGATTCCACCCAAGGCATTCTTTCGCGACCTCAACTCCCTCCTAGGTATGCTCATCTGGGGATCGGGCAGACACAGAATAGAGCTGAGGACGTTCTAGCTGCCGACTACTCAGGGTGGCCTGGGAGCCCCCCGTCCTTTGAATCCTATTTCCTGGCGGCACAACTCCAATGGTTATCTTACTGGACAGCGGGTCGTGCACGATCCAGACATGCACTCCGACAAGTAGAATCCCTATACCGGAGCTTACCCGTCTCCTACGTCCAGGCACCAAGCCACGACGCACATACCCCCTGCAAGTGGCAATTGCGCGCCTGTGCATGCTCTGGGTACACCGCATGTCGTCTGGTACACCACCGTACTCCCCACTACTCCCGCTGGTCGGCTGGCCTAGACTCGAGACATACTTTTCGCCCAATATGCTCACAGCGTGGACGGCGTGCCAGATCACGGACATGGAATCCCTCTTTGTGGAAGGACAGCTCAAACCCTTCCAAAGCCTGGTGAACCAGTACGAGCTTCCGCCCAGGTCAGTTCCTGCGGTATCGCCAACTCCTCGAAGGATTTCGCCCTCATCGCAATCTTCATACTGGGGAACCAGCCTCACACCCTGTCATCCACGCTATCCTGCGCATGGGGTCAGGTCGGCACCTGGTTACCTGGTTGTACAAGGCACTTCGGGAACTCGTGGACACTCCCTTAACAACCTTGCGTACCACATGGGAGGACGAAATTGGGCGATCACTCCACGACCCGTAATGGGTCAAAGCCCTCGAAGCCCCTAAGAAGACATCTAGAAATGCCCGTTTTAAGAACATACAATTTATCATTCTACATAGGGCGTATCTGACGCCTGCACAAATTCTACCCCGATACCCAGTTCCTCTGTCCCAGATGCCACTACCCAGACGCAGACTTTCATCACATGTTCTGGAGCTGCCCTACCCTCCAATCTCTATGGCGGGCGGTTAATGATACCCTAAGAGTTCTCACGGGAATAGAGACCCTAGCCACATGGGAAGCTAGCGCACCAGGTATATTCCAATTACCGAAACCTCTCAAAGCGCATAGACGGTTCATCTCCCTAGAGTTACTACTGGCGAAAAGGAGTATAGCCATGCACTGGCGATCCCCTGAGGGCCCCCCCCTTGGCAGCTTGGGTGGGTGCAGTGAGTAAATGGGCAGCGGCAGAAGAAGATGCGCTACGTGAAGAGGAGGTTAAGGGGATCCGTAAACATCCCATCTCCATGAAGTGGGCCATGCTGTTACACCATTTTAGACAAGTGACACACGAAAATGACTCGAATTCTCCCCCGCCCACCCCTACCACCCCTCACCCCTCGACGCCGATGTGACTAAAGGCCTGACGCTCCGGCGGACGACTCGGCTGGGCTGCCCGCGATTGCATCCTACACCCTGTCCCCCTAGCCACTTGACCCTACAGCTGGCCCCGTGAAGGCCCCCTCTCTACCAGCTATACGATCTGTGACACCCCCCATCGCCCAATCAGCACTGCCCGCGCTCGACGCCCCCATGCTCCTTTCCTTAGGTTCACCCCACACTTCTCTTGTTGCTACTGACACTTGAATCATACCATCCATACCCTTATTTGGCCATCTGTGAATGATTGCCTGTAATTTTATTGTCAACAAACCTGACGATATGATCTGTATTGTTGAATGACAAAATGCCAATAAAAATAAGTTTTTTTTAAAAAAAACGTGTACTTTTCCCTCCGCTGCTGTCCGTGGTGCCTGTACGTGCACCGCGGTCTGTGCCACAGGCATTGCATACAGCCCGTTCGAGTTCCCAGGCACATGTATGTGCTTTGGAACAAGGCGTGGACAGAGGCTGTGAGCGCTGTCAGCTTCACACTACAACCCCGTCACTGCCACTGAATCCAGCGTCTCCCAATCCAGGCGGGTGAGATGTATGACTCACATCACTTTTCCATCTTTACATGGTGGTCTGAGAAAGGGGTCCATGAGAATGCAAAAGCTTATGCAAATGAGCGAGTGAATGAGTTTGTGAATAAGTGACACAGGACTGGTGTAAGGGTTCGACTGTGGAAGTGAAGGTTACAGCGACTAGACAATGAGGAAGATAGTGAGTGATGGATGTGAGTGCATCGGTGACTGTGAGTATGTGGGAAAGTGGTTGAGGCGGTGAATGAGGTGCAAAGTCAGTGAGTATGTGAGTGAGCGGTCAACAGTGAATTAACTAGTGAATTATGGGCTGAAGATGTGCTTGTGGGAGAGTTTGACAGTATGTGAGTGAGTGGGTTAGTGAGTGAAGCAGTGAGCGACTAAGCAGGTGAATGAGCGAGTGTGAAAATGAGTCTGAGACACTGAGTGATTTTTTTTTACATGCGCTCAACTGACATACTGAACATGAGCGCAAAAGAGACAGTGAGCGAATGTGTGAACAAACGGTGAGTGCAACCGTGGGAGGCTGAGTGGGTGAATGAGTGGGCATTCATCTATAAATGTATATACCATTCACGATGTTGGGATACCATGATGCAAAGCCCGGTCCCACTCGTCCTCGACCCCTTCGGCACATCTCACCCTCAGCGGGGTAAGTAAACATGGCCTGCTCCCTGCAGGAGCGCTGCGAGGAAACTGGCTAAAGAGCTATCGCGCATGCGCAGAGCGGAAGTCGCGCCGCTCTCAAGGCGCGCAGAAACCGCTCCTGACCAAAGCCCACGCGTGATCTCATCTGCTTGCTAAATCGGTTCGCCTATGCCTCACCTCTTATGCTGGGAGTGAGACCTTTGAACACGGGGTAGAAAATCCCCTCACATATTCATTCATAAACGTGAACATTGAGCCTTAAGAATGCGTATTCGTTTACAAGTTATGTGGGAAGAGTTTGCACAACTTTGCTATCCGTGCCCTAAACGTGTACAGTGGAAATGAATGTCATTGGTTGTCAGGAGTCCTACCTTGTATTGCACACGATTTGTATTGTTCGAAATCCCGTCATATGTTGAAATTAAGCAATTTAACCAGCAGCTACCATCGCCTCTAGTTCCATAAGATAAGACAGATAATAAACACGGTGATTCCTTAAAGGGGCGCCAGAAGATGCTCTGTCCCATTTAACCGGGGCTCCCACGAACGAACATGGACCTCAGAGCCATGGGAGACTGTCGCATCATCCGAAGCGCGTAAACACCGCGCGGCCAACCTGGTATTTCATTCTTGGGAGGTCGCTAAATTGGGTACGTTACATTATGGAACTCGGGCAGTACACCGCTTAGAAACGAAAAATGCCATGTTAAGTTCTTTATAACTGTTGGCCATTATGTTAAAACAAGATTACGCTACTAAAAATATAGAGATTTATGCGCACCAGACCCTGCAACAAACACCTGTTTATGGAGCGCTGTTAGTGACACTCAAACGCAAGGAAAACAAATCATGTTAATTATTCCCACAAAATCAAATTCATTTTGTCAATCAGACCACAGAATTTCCTTTTGATGGTTGAATAAAACTGTGCTATTTATTTGCATGCCCCATGCAGTTGGCTTAATTCGCAAACGAATGTTCACGCCATTCAGTAGTCCGGGACTTTAGCAACATTATAGGAACAGTAGCCAGTCAAAAATGTGACAGATGTCAACCTGTTCGAATATCTGAAAGGCAGGGCTGTCATCCGTCGTTTAGAGGTGTGTATATTAAGAACCAAAACGGGATAATATCTGTCAATTATAGCGCTCAGAAGCCGGAAAACTGCATGATTTAACGCCACATGCAAAGCAGGTGTTACAGTGTTAGTAGGTATTGAAAAACCCGCAGGTTTCAATGCCTCTTTAATAGACAGAATGAAAATAGCGTGAAAACGAGGCACTACGCGCACACCTCTTTAATGCAGCGCTTGAAGACTGGCACTGCGCCCGGACCCCTCGAGCGCCCCACCGGCTCAGCGGATGTGCATATCCAACGCCGGGCACGTACCGCACACAATAACGCCCCCTCGCCCCTTAGGGAGGCCGGAAACACAAAAAAAGCTCGAACTTTAAGAGATCCTAAACAAGCCCACGGGCAGGAAACAGGACACTGGGCATCTGCCCCATTGTCCCTCTTTTTGTCCTGTGTGTACCCTCCTTCAGTGCCCCTCCCACCGTGCCCGCTCACCTGTCGGCAGCAGCAGGCACCCCGTGAGGGAGTGGAGAGGCAGCATGAACCCTGCGGCAGCCATTCGTGCTGCTGCTGCCGCCCCGGGGATGTCACCGAGCAGCACAGGCCTGGCCCCAGAGCCCCACCACGGGCAGAACGAGCACGCACCGTCCGGCTCCGCTCCGTTGTCAGTGGGGGCGCCCCAGGGAGTGCTGCACCATGTTTCCCATGGAGAGGTCCTGGGCTTCCGGAGTGTCCCCATGAGCGGTCCAGAGTCCCACTGGAGAGTGCGTTCAGTGCGCCTGTGGCAGTTGGGTATCTCTCCCTTCAGTGGTGTTAATTTCCAGGCGATTGCAGCCTCACCCTTCACCGATTGTGCCCCTCGGGGGTCTTTATTCCAGGGGGCTACCCCTTCAGTGGTCCTGTATCAGGGGCGGCTGGTGACATTTGAAAGTGGTGTGGCGTAAATACTGCCCTGTGGCGAGCGCGCGCAGCGAGCGAGGCCCAACCACCTATGGGGGATTCGGGGGTTCTCTCACGAGAACATTTTGAAAAAAGAGTGGGCAAATGGTGCATTCTTAAGCACCCTGGACTCACACAGGCACACTGTTCACCCTGCGCTTACACAGACATCACTCACCCTGGACTCACACGGGCACACTGCTCACCCTGCGCTCACACAGACATCACTCACCCAGGACTCACACAGGCACACTGCTCACCCTATACTCACACAGACATCACTCACCCAGGACTCACACAGGCACACTGCTCACCCTATACTCACACAGGCACACTGCTCACCCTATACTCACACAGACATCACTCACCCAGGACTCAATTTTGTTCACTCTCCCTTGCTCTTTAAAATGGTGGTGCCTGTGCATACATTAGTGCAGACACAGTGTGTCAAGTTTGGCCACCCTAACTACGCAGCCTCCTTTCAGCTGCTTGGCGAGCTTGGGAGCGGCCTGACGCAACAGAAGGCCTGTTTACGCCAGCCACCAATGGCCCTCGGCACCGTACAGAGGGAGCGGGGGCTGTGATGCGACATGCGGCACAGAACAGGGGGTGGGCGGAACTCCGCAAATTCTCTCACAGTTTTTATGCAACTTCAAAGAATTCCATGGAGTACAACTCCTCGAGTTCTGCTCATCACCTAATTGTGATATAATTGGGGCCAGATTATGGCAGATTCCTAATTGATGTCACAGTAAGCACGAACAAATATGCAATAGAGTCAGACTATGATATCATTAGAGCCAGACAATGGCAGGTCCCATCGTGATATCTCAGCATTGATATCTACTGGGTGTACAGTCAGATTGTGATATGATTGTAGGCATATTACGGCAGATTCCAAAGTGATGTAACAGCATGCGCACACACTTGAAATAGAGTTAGAAAATGATATCATTAGAGCCTGACAATGGCAGGTCCCACAGTGATATCACAGTATCGATAAATGCTGGATATAGAGTCAGATTGTGATATTATAGCCTGAGTGATATCACAGTATGCCTATTCACTGGCGAGTCAGACTATGATATCACCAAATCCATACAATGCTCATCCTTTAGAGATGCCACCGTCTGCTCAACATCTCGGCATTTTGCTCAAGTTGCCACTCCACACTGTTTGTGAGGCCTGTCTGCATGAAACGCTGGAGCCAGTAGGTTTCCATATTGAAAACATAATGCAATGCCCCATAGAAGCGACAGTAGCAAAACTCTACTAAAGCACTGCCGCATGACAAACTGAACAATGCACACATTCTGAACTGAAAACTGGCTAGCCCATCAATATACATACAACTGTGATGAGCAAAAAACACGGAGCATGTATATGTTTAACTTTTTAACAATCATTGTTGCTTAGATTTAGGTGACCGTTTTGACCAATAATTGGTAATTGTCTGTCAACGGTTACACAACGTTGTGTTTCATCTATCCCTTAAAGAGAATAATATTCATAATGTGTATAGAACCGTTTACAAAGCGACTCGTCAAATGGATGGTGATGTTTACGTCGAAGTGGATGACGTAGGACTGCTAGGGTTCGAACCTGGGATTGCTGCAGCAAAGGCTTAACCCATGGAACTATCCTACCAGTTGGAAGTAATCTAGAATAGACACTCTCGCTCTGTTCTGCTACTGATGACAATTGTTTGACATGCATCAACCTCAAGGTCGGAAACAGAGCAATGATGTTATAGCTATACATTATCTATGTGTAGAGGTCAAGAGATGAACGCATGAACACTTTAACAAACTGACAAATCAATGCAGTACTCGTGAGGGGGGGTGGCGGGGGGGTTGCGGGGGGAGGGGATCGCGATGGGGGGTGCGCCAAGGGAGATAACATTAAGAAAACTTACCTGACCGCCTCTGCTCCTGGTCCGCGTTGGCGCCACATCTCCAAACAGGAACAGCAGCACCGAGTGGCAACCCCATAGCCAATCTGCAGCGCCAGGGCACAGTTAATCCTCGCCCGCAGCACGCCCATTAGGAGACCTAATGGGCATGCGCTAACAAGTTAAAACACAAGTGGGCACGGTGCGAAAATTCGCCCTCCGTCCCCACTCATGCACACTTGTGTTGTGCTGCTGCCCCCATGTCTGACAATGCATGTCAGTCAACATGACGCGCGGTCTGACGTCATGCTGGCTGGCATGCATTGTCAGTTCTTCCTCGGCGTCGGTCTTTGAACTTAAGTAAACTATTCAGTTTACTTAAGTTCAGAAACATCGGATATGCGGGCGGCTGCGGGCGGGGGGGGGCTACGCCCCCACGCCCTAATGGATGCACCGCGCCTGTATCCGTCGGGGGTCTCCCCCTCGGTGGTACCTTATTCCTGTATGTGTACCCCCTCAGTGGTCCTGTATCCGTCGGGGGTCTCCCCCTCGGTGGTTCCTTATTTCCTTATTCCTGGGTGTGTACCCCTTCTGTGGTCCTGTAACCTTCGGGGGTCTCCCCCTCGGTGGTTCCTTATTCCTGGGTGTGTACCCCTTCTGTGGTCCTGTATCCTTCGGGGGTCTCCCCCTCGGTGGTTCTTTATTCCTGAGGTCTACCCCTTCAGTGGTCCTGTATCCTTCGGGGGTCTCCCCCTTGGTGGTTCTTTATTCCTGAGGTCTACCCCTTCAGTGGTCCTGTATCCTTCGGGATTCTTCCCCTTGGTGGTTCTTTATTCCTGGGGTCGAACCCTTCAGTGGTCCTGTATCCTTCGGAGGTCTCCCCCTCTGTGGTTCCTGATTCCTGGGTGTGTATCCCTTCTGTGGTCGTGTATCACTCGGAGGTCTTCACCTTCAGTGGTTCCTGGGGTCTACCCCTTCAGTTGCCCTGTATCCCTCAGGGGTCTCCCCTTTAGTGGTTCCTGGGGGGCTAATCCTTCGGATGTCCTGTGCTGCCCAGGGGTCTCCTCCCGGCTGGCCTCCTGCAGTGCCCCTGGGTCACAGAGCTCTCCCACTGATGCCCGCCTCACTGAGCCCTTTCGCGCCTCTCTTCCAGCAGCGGCTCTGGCTTCAAATGCCGTCCTCCAGGTGAAACCTCACCAACCCTGCCCAGGTCTGCGCATCCATTAACTTTGGTCGTTTGTATGGCAAGTTCGGCTCTTTTCAGTTTGCTTGCTGATTTTCCTGACTTTTTTTTGGTATATTTATTATTTCACTTCACTTCACTTAATTTAGTTTGTGGGGTTGTTTTCGATTTTGCTTTTTAATTGAGTGCAAGCCGCAATTGGCAGATTTGAACGTTGACTTTGCACTGCGGATGTAAGTTTATGTGTAGTATGCATCTATTGAGCTTTTACGATATAGATTTGTTTTTTAGGTCTCGGCCTGCGATCACTTAACAGTTGACAATGGTGCAACATCTTGTATGCATAAAAACTACTGCTATTTTAAACAATAGACACCTGCATGACGACCTTACTGAGCTATAGGTGTTAGGCGTTCCACTTGGGAGTCCATAGCCCCTCAGACTGACTGTATGGGTCCCGCCTGCGCCTTTTGTCCCTATTGTTAAGACGGTCACAGCAGTTGCGTCACTGACAGCTCCAGTGAATTGTACGCTGCATTTTTGCAGTGATCCATTGACTGACACACAATTACTGCCCAGGCATGCCAACTTGCAGATACATTTCACAATGGGTGGCGGGGGTTTGGGAGGAGGATCTTATAGGAGATGTGTCTATAAAAGGACAACATCATAAGCCAATTGCGTTTACAAGGCATGAGGGCACAAGGTCATGAAGAGGGGTCGAGGCTTTGGGCTGAGATCTGACCCCCAACATCCCTCCCCTCAAAACAAAAGCTTCTGAAGCTAGCACTAATGACCTGGGGTGTATGTATAAAAAAAAAAACCATGAAAGGCAGCAGCGCCCACCCTCCAGATATGAGCTGGAAACCCACATCCCACAACCCACACCTGCAGTGTGAGATACAGCAGTATGTATGAGAGACAGCAGTGTGAGAGACAGCATTGTGTGTAAGAAAGACATCAGTGTGTGAGAAACAGCAGTGTGTGTGAGAGAGACAGCAGCGTGAGACAGCAGTGTGTGTGTTCTAGGGAGAGACAGCAGTGTGAGAGAGACAGCAGTGTGGGAGACCTTTTATTTATGTTTTGGTTTTTGAAACATAAATAAATCGTATTGTTCTTTGCAATGTCAATAGCTCAAACTCGCGTAAATATGCGATCTATTGCATTGCAAATGCAATAGGACTCGCATTTGCGCAAGATTAAGCTATTGGCATTGTAATTGACAATGCCATTTATTTATCTGTTTTCAAAACCAACACATAAATAAAAAGTTTGTCATTTACAATGCCAATAGCTCTAACTTTTATAAAGGCAAGACCGTCTCATTGTAAATGCTTGTTTTTGTAGCTTCAGACTGGCTCAGTTATTTCCTCTTCCTCCCATTTTGTTGAGGAGATGTACTGCTGATTATTTTATACATCATATGTCTGATCTACAGCCTATGAGGTGGCTCAGAAAAAGCTCGTGTTTCTGCTCTTATATTTGTCTTCACATCTAGCTCACACTTTTGTATTGCTGTAATCATTGTTTAAATTTCTTGACTGCGATATTTGGACTTGTTTTTAGGTCTCATCTGTGATAGCGCATGTGCTGTTGCTTTCAAGACCTTTCTTTAGCTTGAAGGGGTCTAAGAGCCTGTGCATTGGTTAGCAACATTGTCACTCCTATTTCCATGCTTTTGTTTGGTTTCCATGTGCTTGTTTTATTTCCTCTTTGTGTGTACGTTCCTCCTGTCGCGCATGGCCAAAGTACTGCTTTCGTTCCCACTGAGTGTCCTTTTGCTGCTTGCACTTTAATGGCTGCCTTATTAGTTTTTCCTTTTAGTGGAAGTACTCCAGAATAGTGCATCTGTTTGCAGGGCATCTGTTTCCATCCCACTCCCTCTCCTGCTTCAAGCACGCTCTCTGTGGACAAAAAAACCTTATTTTCAGTCTGAGCTTCTTCATTATGGTTTTCTAAATGTTATTGTTTTTGTTGCATGACAGACATGTCCTTTCATGTTGCGTTTGCCACCCACCCTTCCTCCCTGCGTCCCTGTGGCGTTTGAGCCATTCTCTCTGTATTTCTCTTTGTTACTGCTTCATACACTCCACACCATGGTTGAGAAAATGTATTTACTCCAGTATTGGAGCTTTCAAAGATTCACATGCCTGAATCATTCCCTGTCGTTGAGACGGGAGTCTCCGGTATATAAAAAAGCAATGCTAAGATAGATAGCAAACTGAAAAGAGGCCTAGGCACATTTACCTTTTTTTCAACCCATAACTTTCGTTATATAAAAGAGAACAAAAATTATCCCTGAACCAATCAGAACCTCTCACCCTCTAGAACACTCCTGAGAGAACCTTTTGCCCCTCAGATTTTCTACCCCATTTTGTGCTAGGGAGTCTCCTTTGAGCTCTGCTCAAAATCTACTCTTTCTACTTGATATTGAGAACTTTGTTCTGTGAATTTCATCTGAATATATATTCTTCATTGCTGCTTACTAGTCCATTCTTCTGAGAATGTCTGGAAAGGAGAAAAAAGGTTTATTTAGAGCCTGTGCTACTTGTTCCAAGAAGAGGCTCTACACTGATGATCCTCATGCTGACTGTATTTACTGTCTTTATCCGGACCATCAAGCTAAAGACTGTAAGGTATGTCATACCTTTTCAAGTAAAACCCTGAAGGATCGTGAAGGGCGCCTTTTGATATGGCTTCAAAAGCTAAATGCCAGGAAGGAGGTTCCGTCTAGTGACAGTGATGAGGCATCCTCCTACTTACAGGAGTTCTCAGAAAAGAAGATGATCTGCTCATGCTCATTCCTCAGAGGAACGTCCTGAGAAGGCCCTCAAAAAGACCACTAAAGGGTTTTCTGGGTGCAGTCCCTCAAAATCTCCTCAGCCTAGAGAAAAGGAGTGTAAGGGACATGCTTTGGGGGAGAAACCACCCAAAAAGACGGGTTCTGAGCCATCAAAATAATCCCCTTAAGTCAAGCAACTCTTCAGGAAGCAGCCATCTATGCCTCCTGAGGTAAAATCTTTAAAACTTGCATCGTCGAAGGGACCGCTGATGAAAAAATCTTCATAGTCGACGACGAAGATTGAGGTATAGTTTCCAAGAAGCCTTCATTGCCTCTGACAGTTGGTTCTCCATCGTCGGCTTCATCGTCGACGATGGTTTCGACGCCGGTAACATCAACGGCTGCATTGACAGCTTCAACGACTTCTACAGCGACGACGACAGTGTGGACGATGAGATCGTCGGCGACAACAACGATGACTGTGACTGTCGTCGACGGACAAAGCAGTACGGTTGGGGTCGACAGCTGCATTGACGACGATGGTGGCGGCGAGCTTAACGACGATCTCGTCGACGAGGGAAAAAACACCAGAAAAGCTGCCAGAAATCACCTCCCCAAGCAAGATTACTCCTCTTGTGCCATAACGCCTGCTGAAAGAGCAGGATTCAGAGGAAGATGATGATGAAGGACCCTTTGGCTATGCCAGTAGCCCCTCGCAGTTGCATGTAATGTGCCAAGAGGGTGACTTTGAGGAGGGATACGGAGAGTATCAATATTCTCCCCTGCAACATTATCGCCAGGGCTACCAGGAAGAAATGGTTGGCATGCCATCTTCCTGCAGTTTATGCTGGCAGACTATAGAAAGAGGTTTCAACCAACTCCAGCCTCTCAGGAAATAACGTTACCTGCTCCGCACACACGCTCCATTCCTACTACTCCAGTTAGAAACTCGGAGTTACTGCCAGAGCCTTCACCTTAGTCACCACAACCAGTGCATCAACAGGATCCTGTCACCACTGATGATGACCTAGAGGAGGGATAGATAACAGACCCTAACAAGGAATGGAATGATTACCTTATTCCATCGCCTTAGTCTCCCTCACCAGTACCTATTGATTCTCCGCCAGAATACATCGGCAGGTTCCATAATTTGATAGAGAGCTGTAAAGAGGTTTGAGCTTCTGATGTCAACGACACAGTGTTTCTTGAATGATTTTAAAGAACCATACCAGAAGTCAGTTCGGGCTATTCCGATCGTTAGCCTTGTGTGGGCAGAAAGTTTGAAGGTCATGAAGACACTGGTGACAGTCGCACCTGTGCTCGCCAGACTGGGAAAGAAGTATAAAGCACCTTTAGGCGCTCCAGCTTGTTTAGTGGGCCATCCCAAACCCAATTCTGTTATATCCCAAGCGGCACAACAGAAATCAAAAAATCCGTCAGCTCCTATTACAGTGCCTCCCGACAGACGGGCAGGCGTTTGGATAATGCAGAAAAAAGGTTTTCGTCCATGTCTGCTCTTCTAGTTAAAGCTGCTAATGCCCTTGCCGTTCTGGGCAGGTACGATAGGCAAATGTGATGTGACCTGACACCTTACATATATCTCATCCCTGAGGATAGTAGACAAGAGGTCAAAAAGATCAAGAGGGAGAAAGGGCTTCGGCTGAAGTCATTGATTGTGCGATGGATATCGCGACCACGGCCTTCAAATCAGCTCGGTGCTACGCCGTCGGGGATGGTTGAGAGCTACAGCTTTTAGACCAGAGGTCCAAAATAAGATTCTGGATCTTCCCTTTGATGGGGAAGACTTGTCTGGGAAGCATGTGGATGATGAACTTCAAAGTATCAAGAAGGCTACGGACACCGCAAAGGCCCTAGGAACACTACAGAACCGCAAGGTGCCCTTTCGGGGGGGCTCGAGGTAGAGGCCAAACATCATATAGAGGAGGATACTAACAGGGCAGATACCCCTCTTATTCGTCATCTTCTCAGCCGTACCGACAGCAGTATGGTCAACAACAGGCAGAGGGCTATACAAAATCTGCCCCTAGAGCAGGGGTCTTCAAAGTGTGTGGCGCGCCCCCTGGGGGGGTCGTGAAGTGATGGAAAGGCGGTCGCGCATTCCCGGTCACACTTCTGCCCAGGCCCATTAGACTACAATGGATTCAGCCCCCCTCTGCCCCTGTAGTGTGTCTCAGCTCGAGCTGCTGTGGGCTCCGCACGGCACGCCTGAGTTTTTCACAGGTCTTTAAAGACCATTTGTGGCTCAGCACACGAGGACTTCTTTCAAACACATATGGTGGAAGCAAACTCAGGTACAGAACTGGAGAGGTTTTGGCAGAGGATTATTATTCATAGAAGAACCGAGATACAGCTGTTGTTAAAGACGAGTGCAGGGTGCTCTAACCGCAGAAAACAAATTCAAGCAATTTTCAAAATTAGAGAAGTTATTGAAGGTTGTTGACAAAAGGTAAGCTGGGTGTAGCTTTAAACCGGGCAGTCTCCTCTCTTTCCCTCCAGCCAGACGAAAAAATACATATTTGTGAGTAAAATGGAAATGGCATCTACAGAAACACTGCACACGTGATGACGCTCCTTTGAATTAAAGGAACTTTTCAATATAGCCTGCATTACAGAGGCTTATCCCCCAGCAGTGCATCTTAGCCATAATTTAGGTGACTAACTTTCCATATGCATACAGAAATAAACATTATTACAGGACGAAAACAAGGTATTTTGTTTCTGTTCTGTAAAAACTGCAAAGAGCTAAGAAAAAAAGTTCATTGCATAGCAGTCTGCATGCAGTTAATACTGATGGCACCTGGTGACCGACACAATGTTAATGTTATAAGGGCATAATCACTGGCACTGCACCTGTATGATGGGGGCATGATGCCTGCCAAGATAGCTGTCTAATAGGGTAGACATTTTGGCAGAGAAGCTGTCAGCCAGGAGTACCACAATCTGCATAATTCTTATAAGAGCATGATTACAAGCGCAAAACCTTTTTATTGGTGTGACTACTGCCTAGCAATGCATGATCACAATCACTGTCCGCCAAGACAGCTAAGTGGACCACTGCCTCAACTGTGGGGATCTGCATGTATCCAAACGTTACAGGTTCGAATCCCGGTAGATCCACCTCAGTAAGGATAAAATGAGTTGGGTAACATTTATTGCCAGCTAGCACCACAGGGACATAATATACATCAGAAACTGTGCTATTAAGGACTATTATAGGTCTAAAATCACCCACATTCCAGAATCTCATGGGCCCCCAACATGTCCCTTATCCACTGTGTAATAAATATTATTGTGAGCCATGATTAACAGAATATAAACTGCATTATCTCCTTAGATTTCCCAGACAAAAGCTGTAATATAAGGACATTACCCACATATTAACTAGGCTGTTTTGTTATTGCAGAGGACATCATTCTGAGTGGCCTTTTAATGTTCATAGGGAAGGTAATAGGAATCACCAGCCCCATTGGAATTTCAAGATCCCCAATAACTTCGCAAATCTCTCATCAAAAGCAGGTGGAGTCCCAGGGTGAAATAGCAGGATGTTATGATGAAGAACCAGTGGACTAGGGACGGATTGTACAGATACAGGCAGTAATTCCTCCTTCTAAGGCAAGGGTCTTCAAAGTGTGGGGCGCGACCCCCAGGGGGGCCGTGGAGTGATGGAAAGGGGGTCGCGCATTCCCGGTCACACTTCTGCCCAGGCCAATAGGTCTACAAGGGATTCAGCCCCCTCCTCCCCCGTAGTGTCTCAGCTCGAGCTTTAACCACCCACCCATTGCCTTGCCCTTGCGGCCAATGACAATACCTAAGCAACTACCAACCATAACACTTGTACAAGTGTGACTATTTCAAGCCCCCAAAGCTATAAGAATGGCAGGGTGTCAGAAGTTTATCGTTTTTAATGTATATTAAATTAATAAACAGCTGTTCTGCTCATCTCTAAATTACACAGACAGAGCCACCATGTGGCAGACGGTCATAGTGCCAGTGTGCACAATTACAGTGCGGAGCACCGGAAACCACCTGCTCAAATTAAGCACTGATGGTGAGGTAACAGGGGAGATGGACATTGGTTCAAGAAGGTGTGGAAGATCAAAGGAGAGATGTGAAAGATAAATGGGGAACAGGAGAGGTGTAAGCTATAAATAGACAATAATTTGAATGGAGAGACTTAAGGTGAATGAGAAATGCAGATGGGCACGGGAGGTGTCGGGCCAGAGGGGCCATGAGATAAATGGGAGAGACTGTTGGAGATGAGGGCAGTGAAAAGACAGAATGGCAAGAGGTGATTATGGGTGAAGTGAGAAGTTGAATGGGAAGAGTTCAGAAGTTGTAAAAAGGGGTGAAAGAAAATGGCCTGCAAAGTGAGAGAGGGATCCAGGATTGGGAGAGGAGAGAGGGATGGAAGGGAGGAGTGAGAGGAGAGCGGCATGGGTAAATTGCCTAACTCTGCACAAGACCGCCAGGGTTTTAAGGGACCCCTGCTGCTCCCGACCAGGGCCAGGCGAGCTTCTAATGTGGCAGCAAGTATTCCTGCCGAGTGGAAGGCCCAACACAAAGGTTGACTAGACATCTTTCTGATGTTATTTGCTCTATTTTGGTTATAAACTGGTACTGATGGGGTGAAATCTTTCCTCAGTGTTACCGTGTGCAAAAAATGTCAAAATAATGAAGCAATTCTATCCCAAAATAACGCGGCATCACATAACATTATTTAAATTTTCTTCCCACACAATTAAGTCAAGCCTGTCGTGTAATTAGGTCCTCACCTGCCTCATAATTCCAGTAGCCCTGCCTACAGGTTTAGAAATGTTTGTCAGGAGGGGGTCCTTACGACCGAAAATGTTGACAGGGGGGTCTCGGCACCCAAAAGTTTGAAGACCTCTGCCCTAGAGGAAGAGGAGGTCGTCATGGGAAGGATAATTCCAGAAGGCAATGACAAACTTCAGGATCCGGCTACATGTATCCCTTCCCCTCCACAAGTTCCCTTGGGTGGAAGAATTGCTTCTCATCTCATCAGTGGCAAAATATAACTACGGACCGATGGTATCTCAATATAATACAATTTGGACATAATCTAGAGTTCCTTCAGACTACGCCTTGTACTCCTCCGATACGTCATGAGGTCAAGCATCTACATCCGATGCGTCTGGATATTCGGGCAATGCTCTGAAAGGAGCAATAGAACCGGTGCCGATCTCCCAGAGAGGAAGGGGGTTTTATTCCTGTGTTCTCCAATGGCGTCCTATTCTGGACCTGAGATCTCTAAATAATTATCTCAAGAAGCAATCTTTTCGGATGGTTTCCCTCCAAGACATTCTGCTACTCTTAAACCCTGAGGATCATATGACCACCTTAGACTTACAGGATGCATATTTTCACATCCATCCTTCCCACAGACAGTATCTTCGGTTTGCCGGACAGTTCAAGGTACTGCCATTTGGCCTCAAATCAGCCCCGAGAATTTTTACAAAATGTCTGGCTCCAGTGGCAGCTTTTCTAAGGAAACAGACACCAGGTGTTTCCATACCTGGACGACTGGTTAGTCAAAGCGCATTCACAAACGTCAGCTCAGTCGTCAACAGCGGCATTCGTGGAATTGTTTGCCAAACTGGGCCTGACTCTGAATATGGAAAAGTCATCCCTTAAACCTTCAAGGAACATCACATTCTTAGGGGCGATTCTGGACACCATAGTAAACAAGGCATTTCCTTCCAGGGAGTGGCAACTGGGGCTAATATCTCTGTCCCAGGCGTTTGCAAAAAGAAAGCATCTTTCAGTACGCTGTTACAAGTCACTACTTGGAACAATGTCCTCTTGCATTCCCCTTGTTCCTTTCTGCCGATTTGAAAATGCGTCCTTTACAGGAACAACTGTTTCAGCAATGGTGTCAGGCAGAGGGATCCTTCAAGGACATGGTGAAGATCACACCGGTCATGATCCAAGCAGTAGCCTGGTGGACCCAAAAACAAAACATTTCAATGGGTCTTTCCTTCCTTACAGAACCAGCTCCACTGGTGATTACCACCGATGCGTCCCTGGAAGGGTGGGGAGAATTCCTTCAGGACCTTCAGGTCAGCGGTCGTTGGAAATTAAAAGAACAACAACTTCACATCAATTTGCTAGAGCTCAGAGTAGTGGGCTTAGCATTGCTGGCTTTCCTGTCAAGGATACAAGGAACTGCTGTACTAATCAGGACAGACAACACAACAGCAATGCATTATCTCAACAAACAGGGAGGTACAAGATCACTCTCCCTGTCTCAGGAAGCACAAAAAATATAGGATTGGGCTGTTCAACATGGAGTATACCTAAAAGCGAAACATCTTCCAGGGGATCGGAATATCAAAGCGGACACCCTGAGCAGACTAAAATCAACCTGCCACGAGTGGGAGATAAACCAGGATATCCTACAAAACATCTTCCTAAGATGGGAAGAACCGACAGTGGGTCTCTTTGCAACAACTCAGAACAAAAGATGCGAGTTCTTTGCAAGTTGGCGTCACCAACGGGGATCTTGGGTGAATGTGTTTTTGATGGCATGGTCAGGCATCTTTGCCTATGCCTTTCCTACGATTCCCCTCCTGCCATGCATTCTTACAAAGATAAAGAAGGAACCGTGTAAAATAATACTGATAGCCCCATGGTGGCTCAGACAACACTGGTTGACGAAGCTGCTTCTACTGTCGGAGGTTCAACCGATTCACCTTCAACCGATACCGTCACTCTTGACGATGGCCCAGAGACTAGTGCTTCATCCAGAACCGAAATCACTACGCTTAGCGGCCTGGCTCCAGAACACTGCGAATTTCAGCATCTAGATATTTCATCGGAATACAGAGATATATTATCAAAGGCCAGAGCGGAAAGTACAAACAGAACATATATGATGAAATGGAAGAGGTTCTGTTTAAGATTCTTTGAACTCAGCAGCACATGAAATTATCCCTTTCAGTCTGCTGTTGGCAAAATCTGGTTTAGCCCATGTGTCTATTGAAGTGCATCTCGCCACTATTTCAAAATATAGAAGAACTTCCTCAGGACCATCGTTGTGGTCCGAAAGAATCATCAAACAATTCATGAAAGGGTTATTTCGAACCTTTCCTCCTATAAAACCTCCTCCATCTCTCTGGCAGTTAAACATCGTACTTTCTCAATTGATGAAGCAGCCCTTCGAACCTATTCACAGGGCAGACCTACAATTCCTATCGTGGAAGGTAGCTCTTCTCATAGCGCTCACTTCAGCCAGGAGAGAGGGGGGAATACAGGCTCTCACTACACAGGAAACTTTCTTGCAGATTAAAGAGGACAGGATTGTTCTCAGGACTAATCCTAAATTCATAACAAAAGTGCCAACAGACTTTCATCTGAATGAACCGCTGATTCTTAAGAGATTTGTTCCTCAACCGGCAACGGCGGCAGAAAAAGCTCTCCACTCACTGGTTGTTCAGCGCTGTCTCAAGTTCTACTTGCAAAAAAACAAGGCCTTTCCGCAAGTCTTCACATCTATTTGTATCTTATAGTGCACCCAGGAAGGGTTTTCCTACATCCAAGAGAGGAATTGCCCAATGGATTTCAAGTGCAATACAATATTGTCATCAGGCGGCTGGGAGGCCGTTGAATGCACATGATCGTGCTCATTCTACGAGAGCAGTGTCCACCTCCACTGCTTTGTTTGCTGGATTACCTATCAAGGATATTTGCATGGCATCTACCTGGAAGAGTACACACATCTTCACCAGGCATTACTGCCTGGATGCGGCTGCTGAGAAGGATGTGGCAGTGGGACAACCAGTACTGAGAAACCTTTTCCAGTGACGGCGAGCCCTCTTTACCATCTCTCCTTCCTTTATTACTTACTTATGCACATTTTATTGCTATTTGTTGTGATATATGCAATTTTGAAAAGTTCAGTATATATGTATATTAAGTGCAATTTTCAATATATATATACGTGCCTGATTTCAGGTCGTAGGCGAGAAAAATGTGCTATGATTTACGGCTCGCTATTCTGATTCAGGCATGTGAATCTATGAAAGCTCCAATACTGGAGTAAGAAAACAAGTTACTTACCTGTAACTGTAGTTCTCCAGTATTGGGAGCTTTCATAGATTCACATGCGACCCATCCTCCTCCCCTGAGAGGCTCACCTTGGATTTAGCATGAAAGATGTCGAAGGCACAAGTGCTGGAAAATCTGATAGGCAAAAGGTTCTCTCAGGAGTGTTCTACAGGGTGAGAGGTTCTGATTGGTTCAGGGACAATTTTGGTCTCTTTTACATAACGAAGGTTATGGGTTGCAAAAAGGAAATGAGTCTAGGCCTCTTTTCAGTTTGCTATCTATCTAAGCATTGCTTTTTTATATACCGGA
This sequence comes from Lissotriton helveticus, assembly GCF_964261635.1. Lineage (NCBI taxonomy): Eukaryota > Metazoa > Chordata > Amphibia > Caudata > Salamandridae > Lissotriton > Lissotriton helveticus. Next base: position 1,956,602,995 of record NC_136065.1, on the reverse strand, counting down.
GACTCCCGTCTCGACGACTGGGAATGATTCAGGCTTGTGAATCTAAGAAAGCTTCCAATGCTGGAGAACTACAGTTACGGGTAAGTTACTTGTTTTCTTTCAGTGTACATGTGTCACTTACATTTTTCTGACGTTTGCTGTTTTAGTTGTATTGCTGACATATTTTTGTGTTGATCTCTCTCCCTCTGAGTTGCATTTATCTGCTTGATCCCATCCTCCTTCCCCCATGGCATTTAACCCCCTCTTTCAGCAGCCATACCGTACTATACAGTGACTAGCCATATCATACATGCCTCACCATACATCGACAGGCCGTACAAAACTTGAAATCCTTGCACACACACCCCAGACACACATGCACCCCTCTCCGCACATGCCCCCACACACAGATGCCCCCCATACACACGCCCCCCACATGTCCCCTTCCACTCGCATCCCACACACACGCCCCTCAGACACATGCCCCAACATATGCCTGTGCACAAGCCCACACACACACATGCCCCCCACACACATGCCCCCCCCACACACATGCCCCCCCACACACATGCCCCCCCACTCACATGCCCCCCCACACACATGCCCCCCCACACACATGCCCCCCACACACGCCCCCCACACACGCCCCCCACACACACACATGCCCTCCACACACACACAGGAGTCGGGCGATACGTCAAGGACTTCGGTGATGCGGTGCTTTGCGGCGCAGCATCAATTCTTCAGCGGCACTGCGACGAAATAGCTGGGTCCTGAATTGTATGCCACGGTTGTTTTGTTTCCAATTGCAAATGCTGCTTGGAGTCGTTACTCTGATTTACTTCTTGAAATCACCAGAATACACTTCTAAAAGCCCTGGAAATGGATGTGGCATCTCTTGGCAAGTCAAGACTCTCTGCAGAAGAGGCCAGGTACTGGCAGGTGAAGTCTTTGATCGCCCTGATACTTCTTAACAGAAGGCAAGCTCAACTCAAGCCCTTGAAGAACATTGGAAGCAGAATACAGAAAGCAAAGTCCAGTCCTTTTACTTCCAGGACAGAAGCAGCAAGCAGCAGGCCAACACAGCAAATCAAACTGCAAAGTGACAGTCCCTCCTGACAGCAGTCCAGCTCTTCTTTCTGGTAGAATGTCCTCAACCGAGTACATGTACCGATTTTAGTCTTTGAAGTAGGCAAATTTTGAAGGACAGTCTTTATAGTGCACAAGATCCTGCCTTTCCCTGCCCAGGCTCCAGACACACTACAGGAGGGTGGAGACTGCTTTGTGTAAAGACAGGCTGAGCCCTATTCAGGTGTCAGTGTCCACTCCTCCCACCACTCTAGCTCAGGAAGACCCATCAAGCTGGTAATGGGCCTTCAGGATCTACAGGGCACGTCTCAGCTCCCTATGTGTGAACGTCTGTAGTGAATGCACAAACAGCCCAACTGTCATCCTAACCCAGACGTGTATTCCAAAGACAGGAAGAGGCACAAAATAGTTAAATTAAGACAATGCCATGTTTCTAAAAGTGTAACTGCAACAGATTATGGACGGAAGCTGAATGATTCAAACATTCTCCCCCAGTCAAGAGATCTGAGTTAAATCCATTGTTCTTTTGCCCACTACGCCACCCGAGTTTGAACCAAGCCAGAATGTTTGAATCATTCAGCATTCCGTCAATCGTTTGTTGCAGTTACACTTTTAGCCCTAAGTGGGATGGATATGCCCAGACGTGGGTCCCTTGCTCCCTGTACCACTGGATACTGGATAGTGGAGAAGTGTGGCTCAATGGTTAGAGCGGCAGACCTGATGCAGAGGTCTGGCCTGGGACCAGGGTTCAATTCCCGCCTTGGCGGGTCTTGGGCTCAATTTCCCCGGACCTGATAATTCTCGCCTCGGTGCCTATTCTAATCATGGGTCCCACAACAGCGCTGGGATGCCTGGCTTCTCCTTGGGGGTGCCCAGGAGTGGACATTTCACAGGGAAAAGCCAGCAAGGGTTCCACAGCGGTATGAGTACAGCGCCAGGATGCCCCGTTGCTGGGGCAGCAGTGCGCTTTACAAGTACAAGTTCATTTCATTTCATTTCATTCATTCAAGCTAGCCTGGCTGATGAAGGGTGACATCCCCCGAAACCGGTCTCAGGATGCTTGTTTCCGGCCCAGAGAGGACCTGGCTTGGCAGTTAGGTCTGCACTGTTCCCTAGAGGCACAGTGTCAAGACTGATTTGCAAATGGCTGGGTAAACTGGGGTGGCGTAGTGGGCAAAAGAACAATGAATTTAACCCAGATCTCTTGACTGGGGAGCATGTTTGGATCATTCAGCATTCCGTCCATCATTTGTTGCAGGTACACTTTTCGCCCTAAGAGGGATGGCTATGCCCAGACGTGGGTCCCTTGCTCACTGTGCCACTGGATTCAAGCTAGCCTGGCTGATGAATGGTGACATACCCCAAAATGGGTCCCAGGATGCATGTTTCCGGTCCAGGGAGGACCTGGCTTGGCGGTTCGGTCTGGACTGTTTCCATGAGACACATGGTCAAGACTGATTTGCCTATGGCTGGGTCCAAACTGGGGTGGCATCGTTGGCAAAAGAAAGATGGATTTAACCCAGATCTCTTGACTGGGGGAGAATGTTTGAATCATTCAGCAATCGTCCATCATTTGTTGCAGTTACACGTTTCTCAAAGTGGCACTTTCAGACTTGCAATTTAAAAACCAACTACACTAAAATATGTATTCTTAAATTATGAGTGCAGAGACTCCAAACTTCAATTTTCTGTCCGCTCCCAATTGGAAGATACCCTTGTAAGATGTTACAAGGCAGCTCTAATGCTAAATTATGGGAGAGATGGACTTTGCTGTAATGAAAAACGAAATTTGCAGTATTTCACTACCAGGACATGTAAAACACTGCAGTATGTGTCCTACCTTTTAAATACACGGCACCCTGCCCATGGGACTACCTTTGAACTACCTTAGAGGTGCCTTACAATTACAAAATGGAAAGGTTTGGACCTGGCAAGTGGGTGCACTTGCGAGGTCGAAATGGCAGTTTAAAACTGCAGAAACTGCAGGAGCAGGTCTGAGACATGTTTTCAAGGCTACTCATGTGGGTGGCACCATCGATGCTGCAGGCCCACTACTAGCATTTGATTTACAGGCCCTGAGTGCATGCAGTGCACTGTACTAGGGACTTAAAAGTGAATCAAATATCCCAATCATGGAGAACCCAATTACTGTTCTATTTTACCCAAGAAGCACTTGCACTTTAGCACTGGTCAGCAGTTGTAAAGTGCCTAGAGTCCTAAAACCAGCAAAAACGAAATACAGCACACAGTCAAAAACGGGAGGTCAGAAGCAAAAAGACAGGAGAAATCATGCCAAAAGACGCTAGGTTTAACGCATACAATAACCTGACATGCCATTCCATACTATCAAATGACAAGCCATACCATACTGTAAAATGACAAGCCAAACCATACTGTTGCTCAAATTTGAATTTACCTTGGAAAAAAACAGACGAGCCGTTTGGTAAAACAGTTGTTTTAATTAAACACTGAGGGTCGGAACTGAAGCATTCAGAAACGGGTCTGAGGACTGACTCAAAGTACAATTGTTTCTTGGAGCATCGTAAAACAATTCATATATCCTAAAACAAAATTGGAATCGGCACCCATCATTTCAAAGACATCATAATTATTTTTTGGAGCACCGTAAGTCCATGCAGAGTTATAGAAAAAGTAGGTCCAAAGATCACTTGGGGTCGAAAAATGTTCTTTATTGGTAAATTCAGACGTTTAAAATCCAAGTAGTCAACAACTGATTCTTTTTAGCCAACGCATTTCGTCTCAATCGAGACTTCTTCAGGGCTCAAAGTACAGTATTGATGGTCTAGATATATCCCACTCAAAAGAAGATCCAATTCAGTGACATAAATAGGTCAAGTGGTAATAATAATCTGAAATCGTTATTAGGAACAAGAATAACATAAAGAGGCGGGGTGGCCAGCATCGATTCAGGACATCTATGCTCATATATCCTGCTTAGGGAGAGGAATGGAGCCACAAATTACTCCCACCTGATGACAAATGCAGGTGTGTCTCAACCTTGCGTGGACATAGTGAGTGCCAGTGGCTAAGGTGTCCATATTAAGTTCAAAATATAGTTTATTAATAGTCATAAAAGTCAGATATACAACTGAAAGAAATCAATGCATGAAATTAATACAAAAAGAGAGCATACAATAAAGTAAATAAAAGAAAATAAATAAAAGAAAACAATCTAAAGAATATAAATTACAAAAACAACCAGCTAGGATGAAAACAAAATGCAACAGTTATGAATGCAATATTATACAAAAGGGTGATAATATAGTCCTTAAGATAAAATAGATAAAGCAATGAAGGGAACTCAAGGAGGTTTAGCGACTTCCTGTTGAAAGGGGGACTTAGGCAGAGAGCGGGAGCACATGAATCAAAAAATGAAGTAACCGGATCCCATAGCTGCTTTCGTTATGGGGCCATAGCAAGTGGGTAGACAAACGTTGTGTCAAGCCTATGGTTGTAACAAACAGCGTACCACCAAGCCTGATACGAGAGTTTAGTGAGATCCTTCCAAGCCGTGGTAATTTGCCGGAAAGCCACTGCAAGAAGCAGGTCAATTATTTTTATGCTGAAGTTGCAATGATCCCAAATAGGGGATATACTACCTAGAATATATGGGATACATGAAACGGGTGTGTAGTGGAAAAAATCTTATTAATTTGAGACCATACCTGAACCCAGAACAAGTGAACCGGAGTGCAATTGAAAAGCAAGTGTAGCAGATCTGCATGAGGTGTAGAACAAGTCCAACAGGCATGTGACAAATCAGGGTATCTTTTACTAAGAGTTAATGGGGAAAGTAGAAGTCGATTGTAGATGAAAAACAGAGTCTGAACAGTATTTGCAGCCCTGGAGGATTTCCGTAACTTTACCCATAGTTTATCCCCAAAGTTCTACAGACCATGAAAGGCCTATGTCCACTTCCCATGCCTCCTCCACCTTAGTCTTGATGCGTGGTGATGGTGGAGCGTGTAACAAAGAATAAATCTTGGACGCCCTAGAGCCTCTAGTAAGTAAAGTGCGTAATTGAGATACGTTAGTAGACTCCTGAAGTGATGTGGGGGATGACTTGATGTGCAAGTCAAATGCGGATTGAAGTGCTTGTGTTAATTTGAGATAATTAGCACGAAAGGAAGAAGGAAGATAAAAGGATGCTGCAACAACTGAAAAAGGGAGAATATGTGATTGATGAAATAATTGATGTACCCATATAAGACCACGATTTCTCTAAGACTTCCAAAAAAAAGGTTTATTTTTTATTAAAATCGATGAGTTATGCCAAATATGTTGATCATAAAAAGAGGAAATTAAAGGAGACGGCAAAATTTTGGAGGTGTATTTGAGAATCGGAGTGGAAATAGACTGTGGTGGACGAGAAAAAGAGAGGTATTCCAGAAAAGAAAAGGGAGAAATATACACCAGTTCTAGCGTTGTCCATAGGGGAGAAAATGTGGGAGAGTCATCGAGCCATCTAGAAGCTTGGTTTAATAAAAAAGATTTGTGATACAAAGAGAAATTCGGAAAATTCACCCCACCCTCAGCCTTCGGACGCGTTAACTTAGATAAAGACATGCGAGCCTTTTTGCGACCCCATAAGAATGAAGATAAGATGGAGTTAATTTTCTTGAAATGAAGTAAAGGGATAGAGAATGGGATATTGGAAATTGTGAATAAAACCAAGGGGGAAAGCATCATCTTGATTGTATCCAATCTGCCCCACCAAGAAAGATATAAAGGATGCCATTTGGCGGTAAGGTCCGTCAATTTTTTAAGGCAATCTTCCATATAACGTGAAACCGTACCTGAAAGAGTGGGAGTAAAGTGAAGACCTAAATATTTGATACAATTAGGGTTCCACGTGAAACCCAAAGAAATGAAATCCGATTTGTAAGTAAATTTGGTGAGAGGTAGAATTTCACACTTATCTTTGTTTAATTTGTAGCCTGAGACAGAGGCAAATAAATTGACTTCAGTTTAAAAAAGCAGGTAACGAAGTCATGGGCTCAGACAAGAATAATAGAACGTCATCCGCGTACGCCGCCATTTTAATTGTGGATTGTTGGAACGTAAAACCTTTTATGGCAACATTTTGGCGAATTTGCAGAAGGAAGGGTTCTAGGGCAAGATTAAATAGGAAGGGCGAAAGGGGACAACCTTGGCGCACCCCTCTGGCAAGAGGGAAATAAGAAGAAATACCACCATTCGCTGCAATAGCAGCTCTGGGGTGCGAGTATAAGAGAGAGATAAGGGTCGAAATACGTGGGCCAAAGCCGAACCACCTCAACGTCTGAAAAAGATACGACCACTCGACTCTATCAAAAGCCTTTTCCTCTTCTAAGGCAAAAGCAGCAATAGAATGAGAAGAGTGTGAAGTCTTGGAGAGAATGTCAAAGAACAATCTAGTGTTATCTGAAAGCAGTCTACCCTTGACGAAACCAGACTGCTCCTTCCCCAATAAATCCGGCAAAAGGGATTCCAAACGAAGAGCCAAGGATTTGGAAAACATTTTGTAATCCATATTTACTAGGGAGATGGCTCTATAATTTTTACAATACTGCGGGTCTTTACCTGTTTTGGGAAGAATGCAAATAAGGGCATCAGAAAAGGAACCTGAGGAAGAGCCAGAATCAAGAAAAGAGGAAATAAGACGACTTAATTTTGGGATAAGTAATGCCGAAAAATGGAGAAAAAATTCTACTGTGAATCCATCTGGACCCGGGGCCTTATCTTTTTTGAGAGTCATTAAAGCACCTATAAGTTCTTTCTGGGTTATATGTGATTCTAATGAAGAGAAGTCAGGAGGGGTAATAAACGGAGAATCAATGTCAGAGAGGAATTGAGAGATATCCTGGGTTGTGGAAGTTGATTCTGAAGAATATAATGTTTTGTAAAATTGAAGAAATTCAGTTAAGATATCTTCATCTTTGTGTCTCAGAACAGAATCCTGACCGTAAATGTTATCTATATTAGTCCTATTCTTTTTAACTTTCAAATAATTTGCCAGCCTTATTTTGACCCTCATAAAATTTAGCGCTAGAGCGCAACAAATAATTGGAAGCATTATTTGTGGTGTCCTTATTAAATTGCAATTTAGTAGCTATGAGCTCATTTAGGCATTCAGGAGATTTAGAAGCAAAGTATGAATGTTCTAGTTTTTTGATCTTAGAAAAAAGGTCATTGGTGATTTGCTCAGCTTTCTTACGTTTACGAGATACATAACCAATAATAAAATCCCTTAAAGGCATCCCACACAACAGGAAAGGGCACCTCGGTAGACTCATTAGGTAAGAAAAATTCGTGAAAAAAGGCAGTAAAGAGTGAAACAAAGTCAGAATCAAGAAGAAGGGAATTATTGAAGCGCCACTTCTTAGTAAGGGGTGACTTCTGTAAAATGTCAAGGTGAATAGAGACTGGTGCATGATCCGATATCAAAATGGAACCAATGTCGGAAGCAAACAGAGATTGAGAAAGATGATGTGAGATAAAAAAATTATCTAGACGAGATTGAGTCTGGTGAGGTGGAGAAAAAAAAGAATATTCTCTTAGAGTAGGGTTACATAACCTCCAAGCATCAATAAGTTTAAACTGATGTATGAGATCTTTGAAAGATTTATGTGACTTATGGGGAGTGTAGGTGCTGATAGAATGCCTATCTAAAAAAGGGTCAAAAACCTCATTGTAATCTCCCGCCAAAATGAAATTATCCTCATAATATTGGGTAATGTGAGGAGAAAGAGAAGACCAAAAAGAGGCGTCCCCTGTGGTTGGGGCGTATATATTTAGGAGGGAAACTGGAGTATTGTCCACAACAAATTTAACTACATCTACCAGACTGATCCACTAAATCAGCAACAATTTTGACGGAAAGGGATTTATGAAATAGAATGAGAACCCCATTGCGCTTACCATCACCTGGGGAAAAGAAGACCTCCCCAACCCAGCTTCTTCTAAGTTTGATAGATTCCTCGGGTGAGAGGTGTGATTCTTGTAAACAAGCAATGTCGGCTTTAAGCTTGGCTAAGTGTGTCAGGACTCTCTGCCTCTTTATGGGGGAATGCTAACCTCTAACGTTCCATGAAACAATCTTTAAAGGCATTCAATGAGGCAAAAAAAGTACATATTAAGCTGGTGAAGACAATTCATCAATATGAGGACATCAAGAATGATTATGAAGCAATTAATACTAAATCTTAAGAATAAATGACAACAAACTTTTAAAGTGTAGATATAAGAACAGTACGAAATACAACATTTTTGTATGTGTATAAAATTAAAAATATGCAAAAATGAGCAATCAATGTAGTAACCTAAGAGATAAAAACTATTCATAAACAGTGAAAGAGAACAGAAGAACAGTTGATGAAGGAGCTTGAAATATGAGAAAGAAAAGAGAAAAATAGAGAGAATAGGAGAGCGTCCAGGAAAAAATAAGAGAAGAGAAAAAAGTTGAGTAAAGAATATAATCCAAAGGACGAGAAGAAGAGAGAAACAAGAGAAGAAAAAATAAAGCAGAAAAATAAGGAGAACATCCAGGATATGTACGGGTGGGAAGGATGGAGGCCACATAGGAAAATGACGGGTACGCAACTCATAGGGGAAGGCGGGAAGGAGAAACGACTCCGCAGACTCCAGGAATAAAATGAGGAAAGAAAACACACAGGGCAATGATCTATAAAATGGAGACAAAAGAAAACATGAAGAACATTATCAACTAGATAATTCAAAGAAGTAATTCAAAATAGAACAGTTCCTAAGAACTAATCATCACGTCAAGAAAAATGTGTGTACAGCACCATAAGTTAACCATAACGAACATCAAGTAAACTGGGAAACAGAAGCAACATCCATCTCATTAGAACTGTGAGAATATAGAAAACTCTTCAACCTCAGCGGGTCTTAATAGGTAGTGGTTTTGTTATTTAGAGTCACCCTAAAAAGACAAGGATGAAACAGACCATAACGTGCTCCAAGTGAGCGCAATTGAGGCCGTAGTGATAAGAAATCCTTGCGTCTGTCAGCTGTAGCTTTGGCATAATCTTGGGAGAAAAAAGGAGGATTGCCCGACCATGTAATTTGTTTCATGGCTCTTGCAGCTGAGATAATCTTGAGCAAATCCGTATATTCAAGGACATATATGATAACTCCTCTTGGTTTCCTGACAGCTGAGGTGGAAATTGCATTTGAAGGGGGGCCTAAACGGTGTGCCCTCTGTATATTGATATTGGTACTATCAGGCAATGAAAGGACTTTTGGTAAGAAAGTCTTGAAAAACCCCAGGGGATCTGACCCCTCTGTCCCCTCCGGAAGACCATAAATTCGCAGGTTGTTCCTTCTGTTACGATTTTCCAAATTTTCGAGTTGTCTTGCATAGCTGAAACCTGCGCACATAACGGGTCCACCTTAGAGACAGACGAGGTCAAGGAATTAACATCTCGTTCCAATTGGGTAACACGACCATCAACAGCTAACAATTTGTCCGTAATCGTTTGAAGTGTGGCTCTAGACTCGTCAATGAAGGGACGCAGTGCTCTTTTTTAGCCTTTTCATCGAACCCTTAGTAGCTGAGGATATAGATGAATTTGATGATGGTGATGTATGCTTAGATGAGGACTCCTGCGAATCCTCCATTTCAAGGCACTGAAATCTGGAGCTCGTCTGAATTAGGAACTTACGTGAAGAAATTGAGGGTTTATGCAAATCCTTGGATAATCTACTCATGAGGAAAAGAATTAATCCAAAAAACGAAGTAATACACTTTACAGTACACTATAAATGTATATATATATTGAAGGTAAAACAAAAAAAAAGTGTGAGGAAAACAATTATACAACAGTAAGTTGAAGAGAAAAAATGCAAATGGCACTAATGCAGAGATAGTAAATTCAGAATTTCACTGTGCGCAAGGTACTGACATGTTAAAAAGCAATAAAATGTAATAGTAGGACAAGTTGCAAACATGTAATCGAGAAACCAATCGTTACATTATAGAAAAGGGTATTAGGATAAACTTGCATATAAATGTTCGAGAGCATTGTACAAATGACCTCAATATGGCTAATAATGCATAAAAAGTCTGTGAGGAGCAATATAAGAGGGTCTCTGTAATAAAAGCCAGTGAGGATTGTAGGAATACCAAAGTAAACCGCTCAAGTAGATGTAAGAACAAGGGGCTCCAAAAGTTCAAATGAAGAGATGAAAGTGAAGCAATAACTACAAATTCATGCACAGCTGGCTTTCAAAGCTGAAGCAGGAATAGTAAACTTTAGCATAAATATAGCCGGAAACTGCATCATATCCATGTAACTGATAGGTCATTAATAAACCAACATCACACACTCAGTTCAGAAATTATGCTGGAAAACAGGCTGTGTTAATGATGAGGGAGGGAATGACCTCATCTGTGAAACAGCACACAATGAAGAAAATGAAACTTGAGGCAGTAAATGTCAGAAGGGACCATTTCATTAGAAGGCAGCAATAAAACTGGAATGGAGCTGGCATATGGTGAATTCCACAGAAAAAACAACCGAGTTACCGCTAGGAGCCGAGCTCAGTCAGCGGGACTCGCAAAATGGCGACCACGCCTCCTCAGAGGCACAACAAACAGGCAAAACGGCAAATAAAATAGCCCTCCGCACAACGAGGGCGACACAGCACATGTGCAGAAGGAGGGTGAGTCGGGAAAAGCCACCTTGTGTAAGCAGAGAAAAAACGGAATATCGCCAGGAGCGAAGCTCCGTCAGCGAGGACCGGAAAATGGCCGCGACCTCACCAGGCGTCTTGGCTGCTCGAAGAGTAAATACGGACCTTCTCGACCACAAAAGCTCCAGCTAAGGGGTCGCTTCAATGCAGCAAACAGTCCGAAAGCCAGTTTCATGTTTTTGGCGAGTCAGGATATCGGAGGGAGCCGCCTCATGTCTCCCGTCACCGCCGCTTCCCGGGAGAGCTACAGAAACGACGCCACCTCCTGCGGGCGCTAGCCACGCCCCCCTGGGTAAGGTGTCCATATGTCCGGCTTGGGGAGCGCGTGATCACTGCAAGTGCCCTTTGTGCTGTTGTGTGATTGGCTGAGTGTGCCTAACTTCATGTGGCGTCTAACTTTGTTTTGGGAACGCATTCCGCCCCCTCCCTTCACCGCCCCAGTCCCCGGCCATGTGCGTTTGATTGTGGCCAGTCTCCCCCGACCATTGTGGTGTCGCTGCCTAGCTGTGGGACTAATCTGGATTTTTCCTGTTTTCGCCTGTGTTCTGCTAGTTACGTGCTACCCCGCCTTCCTTACCACATATTTCTGACTATGGGTTGATGAAGGGGTCATCTTGGTGATTTAGACAAGTGATTTGATTTTGGTTTTATGCACACATGTATCAGAGGCACATCAACATCAGTATTAACAATACTTAACAATTACAGGCCATACCATACCATACAATAACAAGCATTTGGAATGCATTCGGTCTCGCCTTTGGGAGCTTATATGTATTTAGCTATGCAGCACATTAGCCTGGGTGCTGAAACATGTTCTTTAACATGGAGGGAAAGTAAGCACCAAACTGCGTGACACTCCAGGTATGGGAACACATGGAGAGAAATATTGCCTTTCAGCAGGAAATGGTATAATCTAAAGCTCTGTTTTTAATTTAACATCAGGGTCTTCGGTGGTCATATCACTGAAAATACAAGATTAAAAAAAAATATTATCGTCTACGGGTGCTCATGCAAGACTATTTCTATTGACTGGAATCTAGCGAATGCTTAAGTGATTCTGGTATTTTACTGACCTCTGCTGGTCGTTTTCTATCAAGAAAGAGGCAGTTGCCAGAATTTTTTTAAAAAAGAAAGTCCCTCAGCAGAAAGCAATTCTGGTATTTTACGGACGTCTATGGGTCATTTTCTAACAAGACATTTAAATAGAGGCAGTTGAACAGAAAAAAAAGTCCCTAAGCGGAAGCAGACAAGTCGTAGGGCTGATCTCTAGAGCCCACAAAGTACATACACATATAAGTATATACTAAAGTATATACAAGAGGTCTCGAATGCTCGACCCTAAAAATGACAGACCAAACCTTACTATAGAATGACAGGCCATATCATGCTATACAAAGACAAACCATACTATACAATGACAGGCCATGCCAAACCATCCCATACAGTGCATAGCAGCTGCGCTGTTGTACAACAAGGCTAAAAAAAAAATTGCAAGAGCCAATAGATCTCACATAGACAAGACCTGTGGGCATTGCCAATGCTTTTTTTTATGTCAGAAAGGGACCTTGTTCTTGGGCAAGGCAGGGGTGTCAAGTTTGGGGACGAGGAGAGGGCAAACCTTGTTCTCAAGTTGTTGCTCTGCATGCATTTTATTTGCTGGGGGTGATTGAATATTTTGCAATTATATGGTACTTGCTTACTGGGGATCATGGGTTGGTTTTACTCTGGGGTATTTGCTGTTTGCTTTCGGGTACGTTCCTTGGTTTGGGGTTTACATGTAGTGGAGACCTTCCTTATAGGGCATATTATTCCTGGGGGGGAGGTGGGGAGGGGGGGAGTGCACGTTTCGGGATGGAGGTTCTTTACACTGGGGAACGAGAAAGTTGCCATTTGTTTCTGGAATGGGAGATCTTACTTTATGAGATATGCTTTTTTTTCTGCGGCATCTTAAAGGTGTGTGTTGATTCTTTTCTGGCAGCATGGTCTTTACTTTTGGAGGTACGGGGATGAGAGGTCCATATTGGAAAATTGCTGTTTTATTCTTTGAGAGGTTAGTCATTGCTGTGTGTCCACGGTATGAGTGACCAGCCCTTGTTTTACAGTTTTCTTCTCTGGGATTTGAATGGGTCTCTGCTTGCTCTCGCCTTGAAGCAGGTCATATGATGTAGGGGTGGCGGCATTGTTCTTCATTATTACAGTTGAAATCTCCGGTAGGGTATGCAGTGCTCTTTTACCGTGGTGTCTTATGCGGATGGAGTTTGATGTCGCCTTGTTGCCAGCCTTGCTCCTTGGGGATGAGAGATGGTCGCCTTCGCTTTCCGGAGTTTGCCAGTGAGCCATGGTGTGGGCGTTTGCCTAGCTTCCAAGACATAAGAATGCAAATTAAACAGCACGAGTTATATGCATTGGTTTGAAATAATAGCGAATAGCAGTGCAGTCATGGGCTTGTATTGTTGCAGTCCTTGTTCAATTTGTAAAAGGAGGAGTGCAGGTAACCGAAGCTCTGCTCCGGAGCAGACGGTCGGTGCAATTAAATGTGGGCGCGCCAAATATCAAGGCAGGTTGTCTTAAACCCATCTCATTCCTTTTTAGGTCTCGACTATTATATCCCGCAGGGATAAATAGGCGAGTAGATAGTAGGCAAAACAAAATCTCTACCAACAGCGGATTACGTCCAGTTCATGTGATGCAGTCGTGTGAGAAGCGCGCGTGCACGTCAAACCCATCAACCTAGCATCAGTCTTCAATGGAATGCGCTCCCAAGCTGCTCCCCCGCCCCCGCATCAGACTTCAAAGCAATGCGCTCCCGCCCAGCCACGTCACACCCAATCACACTTCAAAGGCTGCCGCTCCCCCGCTTGCACATCGCACAACAACTCTCCTACTTACCCCTCCCACGGCCGCTCTTCCCATTCACGCACATCGCACACCAACTCTCCTACTTCCCCCTCCCACGGCCGCTCTTCCCATTCACGCACATCGCACACCAACTCTCCTACTTCCCCGTCCTATGGCCGCTCTTCCCATTCACGCACATCGCACACCAACTCTCCTACTACCCCCTCCCACGGCCGCTCTTCCCATTCACGCGCTCTGCAGGTCACCATTTGCCAGCATGAGGCCGCTAGCACTTTCATCCCTATCACTCCCCCCTCTCCTTCTTCCCCTCCCACCTCCCAAACAGCATCGAGCCGCGAAGACTTGTTGTCCTTCTGTTCAGTTTGAAAGGTGTTCATATAAAAGTAGTACAGAAATTAACTCACCCGTCACTCTATGTGCCTCTAATGTATTGTATTGTATTGTAATTGCATTTATATAGCTCTTACTACCCCTGACGAGGTGTCAAAGCGCTTTTTCGGCGAGCAGCACGCTACTCCGGGACCCATAGAGGATTAGTGTTGAATTAGCATAGTGAAACATGCAAGTACAATTTAAGTGGTGGATAGGTTAGTCAGTTATTTGGATTTGGAATGATAGCAGGATAGAGGAGGAAAAAGGTTTGTATTTATATAGCGCTAGTTGACGCATGCTATTCAGGAAGCCTACAAAGGATTAGTGTTGAATTAATATGGTGAAATATGAAGTCATTTCAGTGGTGGATATTAGTCAGTTACTTGGAGTGAGAAGGATAGCGGAGGGGTAAAAGGGGAAGAAAGATTTGCATTCATATAGCACTTGAACGTAAGCAATGTATACATGCTAAATATTTAACATGGGGTGTTGCCTCTTCATTTTATAGTTTAAATCTTTTTTATCAATTTGAAAGCGCAAAATTAACACTAGCCACCACCTACATCCACTGGCCGGTGGGCCTCTTCCTTTTAAATAAAATCAATGGTCCATTGCAAACTGAAAACGATCTTGCTGTCTGCTTCAGAAAGGTTCAAATTTGTGTTTCCAAACGGTCGATGGTCCTGTTTCAAAGATAGAATTGCCCTGTTGACACCCCTTCGATAGGCCTGAGTCACGTGCAGTAGGACACTTAATGGAAGGTGTGCATATACCACAAATCTAAACTCCCGCCCATCTGTCAGAAAACACGAATTTATACTCATAATTGGATTTATTCACACGTTAATTTGTAAAAAAAATTACACAAACCATTACCGTGTCATTTTCAGTGCGACCAAACCTGCTCCAAGGGCAGGTTGTGAGAGTTCCGGGGTGCGGATGGCTTCCAAAGTAAACAATGCCAAGTTTTCGAGCTGGCACACTGTCACTCTGGATACGCCTCAGGAGATTTACTTCCGTTAAGGGCTGGAGTAAGTTTCAAAACACGGGGAATGAGAAGGGAATGGACCTAAAAGTGAAGTTTCACCAGAGGGATAGATTTGCACACAGAAATGCTGACGGTTGTGAACTCTGCAAAGCTGTGGTAGATTCCTAGGTATAATAATGGACTTTATCAAGAAACGCAAATCATTTATTTACTTTCATGTAATCTTGAACGTACAGAAGTAAACTCCCGACTTATTTTGAGAATCCGGCCTTATATTTGGTTTTATAAATATGGCTTCCATAACGTTTAATGAAATCGCTTTGCCAATAGGTCTTACCATACTCTGATAAACACATCAGACAGCTTTCAATTCTCTTCAACGTTGAATCAGAGAGGAATTCCATTAGAGACAAAACGTTTATCACTGGTAGGACAAAAAAATATAAGCGAAATCGGTTTGTGTAAATGCTTTGAATTGGTGTAATTGGATATAAAAACCATGCTATGCTAGAGAAACACGCTGCAGTTAATTTTACTGACTGTACAGTAGGCCTGTTTAGTCCAATAGCGCTATATAATGTAAAAATGTATCACCAGATTTAATTTCCAAATTTGAGACAACTGCCCCACTAAATCAGGGCTAAGAGATGTACAGGGCCCTGCCACCTCATGTTGCTGGCGCGGCTTTGCAGACTTCGTCAGATCACAGATAACGTGCAGCCGCTCCCCCACATGCACATCGCACACCAACTCTCCTACTTCCCCCTCCCACGGCCGTTCTTCTCATTCACATGCTCTGCAGGTCGCCATTTGCCAGCATGAGGCCGCTAGCCCTTTCATCCCTATCACCCCCCTCCTACTTCCCCTCCCACCTCCCAAACAGCATCGAGCCGCGAAGACTTGTTGTCCTTCTGTTCAGTTTAAAAGGTGTTCGTATAAAAGTAGCACAGAAAGTAACTCACCTATCACTCTATGTGCCTCTATAGGAACGTAAGCAATGTAGTATATAATGTAAAAATGTATCACCAGATTTAATTTCTAAATTTGAGACAACTGCCCCACTAAATGAGGGCTAAGAGATGTACAGGGCCCTGCCACCTCATGTTGCCGGCGCGGCTTTGCAGACTTCGTCAGATCACAGATAACGTGCAGCACTGGATTATAAAGATATGATTCGTTTTTATCTGATCTAAAGTACCTCAAAATATTTCCACTAATTCCACTTTTTTACCATTATTCCTTTTAAAAAATTTCTTCACAACATCTAACAGTTTGAGGTTTAAGGAAATATGAAAAAGAAAGAGAGAGATTGGCAGCTTTTTTTAAGTCATCTGTTCGTTAGGTCTGAGTTTGGACAACCCGGCTGTCGAACAGACCTGTGGCTAACAAAACAAGCATTTGCAATGCAATAGGTCTCGCATTAGGAAAGTTTGAGCTATTGGTCTTGTAAATAACAAATTTTTTATTTATGTGTCGGTTTTGAAAATAGCAAAATTAATAGCTTTGTCATTTACAATGCCAATACTTTTATCTTTTGCAAATGTGACACCTATAGCATTTGTAATGCAACATGTTTTGTATTTACGTGACTTAGATGTATTGATATTACAAATAACAATGGCTTTTAATTTTTTTAAATAATTAATACTTACATAAAAGTTATTGTAATTTATAATGGCAATAGCTTAAACTTTTGTAAATAACTTTTGTGAAGATTATGTTCAGTGTATTTTATTGTGACGAAAATCCAAGAACAGAAGTGAAATATTAACATCTTTTTATGACATTTGTAGTAAAGCTTGAAACATTGAGAGAAAATATTTGAACCAGTTGTTGTTGAATGGTTGCACAGATTGATACTGTGGTGGCGCTGAGTGATGTTGTGGTGGCGAAGAGTGATGCTGTGGCGTTCAGTGATGCTGTGGTAGCGCATAGTGATGTTGTGGTGCCCCTGAGTGATGCTGTGGTGCCCCTGAGTGATGCTGAGGGTGATAGATAGAGTGAGGGCGATAGATAGAGTGAGGGCGATAGATAGAGTGAGGGCGATAGATAGAGTGAGGGCGATAGATAGAGTGAGGGCGATAGATAGAGTGAGGGCGATAGATAGAGTGAGGGCGATAGATAGAGTGAGGGCGATAGATAGAGTGAGGGCGATAGATAGAGTGAGGGCGATAGATAGAGTGAGGGCGATAGATAGATGGCGTGAGGGCGATAGATAGATGGCGTGAGGGCGATAGATAGATGGCGTGAGGGCGATAGATAGATGGCGTGAGGGCGATAGATAGATGGCGTGAGGGCGATAGATAGATGGCGTGAGGGCGATAGATAGATGGCGTGAGGGCGATAGATAGATGGCGTGAGGGCGATAGATAGATGGCGTGAGGGCGATAGATAGATGGCGTGAGGGCGATAGATAGATGGCGTGAGGGCGATAGATAGATGGCGTGAGGGCGATAGATAGATGGCGTGAGGGCGATAGATAGATGGCGTGAGGGCGATAGATAGATGGCGTGAGGGCGATAGATAGATGGCGTGAGGGCGATAGATAGATGGCGTGAGGGCGATAGATAGATGGCGTGAGGGCGATAGATAGATGGCGTGAGGCCGATAGATAGATGGCGTGAGGCCGATAGATAGATGGCGTGAGGCCGATAGATAGATGGCCTGAGGCCGATAGATAGATGGCCTGAGGCCGATAGATAGATGGAGTGAGGCCGATAGATAGATGGAGTGAGGCCGATAGATAGATGGAGTGAGGCCGATAGATAGATGGCGTGAGGCCGATAGATAGATGGCGTGAGGCCGATAGATAGATGGCGTGAGGCCGATAGATAGATGGCGTGAGGCCGATAGATAGATGGCGTGAGGCCGATAGATAGATGGAGTGAGGCCGATAGATAGATGGAGTGAGGCCGATAGATAGATGGAGTGAGGCCGATAGATAGATGGAGTGAGGCCGATAGATAGATGGAGTGAGGCCGATAGATAGATGGAGTGAGGCCGATAGATAGATGGAGTGAGGCCGATAGATAGATGGAGTGAGGCCGATAGATAGATGGAGTGAGGCCGATAGATAGATGGAGTGAGGCCGATAGATAGATGGAGTGAGGCCGATAGATAGATGGAGTGAGGCCGATAGATAGATGGAGTGAGGCCGATAGATAGATAGATAGAGTGAGGCCGATAGATAGATAGATAGAGTGAGGCCGATAGATAGATGGAGTGAGGCCGATAGATAGATAGATAGAGTGAGGCCGATAGATAGATAGATAGAGTGAGGCCGATAGATAGATAGGCCGATAGATAGATAGCGTGAGGCCGATAGGCCGATAGCGTGAGGCCGATAGCGTGAGGCCGATAGTGTGAGGCCGATAGAGTGAGGGCGATAGAGTGAGGGCGATAGAGTGAGGGCGATAGAGTGAGGGCGATAGAGTGAGGGCGATAGAGTGAGGGCGATAGAGTGAGGGCGATAGAGTGAGGGCGATAGAGTGAGGGCGATAGAGGGAGGGCGATAGAGGGAGGGCGATAGAGTGAGGGCGATAGAGTGAGGGCGATAGAGTGAGGGCGATAGAGGGAGGGCGATAGAGGGAGGGCGATAGAGGGAGGGCGATAGAGGGAGGGCGATAGAGGGAGGGCGATAGAGGGAGGGCGATAGAGGGAGGGCGATAGAGGGAGGGCGATAGATAGATAGAGGGAGGGCGATAGATAGATAGAGGGAGGGCGATAGATAGATAGAGGGAGGGCGATAGATAGATAGAGGGAGGGCGATAGATAGATAGAGTGAGGGCGATAGATTTGTGTGTGGTTGTTTGTGTGTGGGGTTGTATGTGTGTGTGTGGTTACAGAAGGATGTATGTGGAAGAGAGCAGCAGATCAGCACATCAGAAGAGAACACGGAGTTAAAGGAGGAGGCGGGTGGAAGAGAGCAGCAGATCAGCGCAGGAGAAGAGAACAGGGAGTTAGAGAAGGAGGCGGTGGAAGGGAACAGCAGATCAGCACGGGAGAAGAGAACAGGGAGCTGGAGAAGGGGCGGGGTGGAAGAGAGCAGCAGATCAGCATGGGAGAACAGAACAGGCAGTTAAAGGAGGCGGGTGGAAGAGAGCAGCAGATCAGCACAGGAGAAGAGAAGAGAACAGGGAGTTAAAGAAGGTTGTGGGGTAGAAGAGAGCAGCAGATCAGCGCAGGAGAAGAGAACAGGGAGTTAAAGAAGGAACCGGGTGGAAGAGAGCAGCAGATCAGCACAGCAAAAGAGAACAGGGAGTTAAAGAAGGAGGTGGGGTGGAAGAGAGCAGCAGATCAGCACGAGAGAAGAGAAGAGAACAGGGAGTTAGAGAAGGAGGCACGGTGGAAGAGAGCAGCAGATCAGCACGAGAGAAGAGAAGAGAACAGGGAGCTAAAGAAGGAGGTGGGGTGGAAGAGCAGCAGATCAGCACAGGAGAAGAGAATAGAACAGGGAGTTAGATAAGGAGGTGAGGTGGAAGAGAGCAGCAGATATGCAGAAGTTAACAGGGAGTTAAAGAAGGTGGCGGGTGGGAGACAGCAACAGATCAGCACAGGAGAAGAGAAGAGAACAGGGAGTTAGAGAAGGAGGTGGGGTGGAAGAGAGCAGCAGAACAGCAGAGGAGAAGGGAACAGGGAGGTAGAGAAGGAGGTGGGGTGGAAGAGAAAAGCAGATCAGCACCTGAGAAGAGAACAGGTAGTTAAAGAAGGAGGTGGGTGGATGAGAGCAGCAGATCAGCACAGGAGAAGAGAACAGGGAGTTAAGGAAGGAGGCGGGGTGGAAGAGAACAGCAGATCGTCCCAGGAGAAGAGAACCAGGAGTTGCAGAAGGAGGCGGTGGAAAAGAACAGCAGATCAGTACAGGAGAAGAGAACAGGGAGTTAGAGAAGGAGGCGGGGTGAAAGAGAACAGCAGATCAGCACCGGAGAAGAGAAAAGGGAGTTGGAGAAGGAGGCGGATGGAAGAGAGCAAAAAGATCGTCACAGGAGAAGGCAACAAGGAGTTAGAGAATGAGGCGGGGTGGAAGAGACCAGCAGATCACCACGGGAGAACAGAACAGGGAGTTAAAGAAGGAGGCGGATGGAAGAGAGTAGCAGATCAGCACAGGAGAAGAGAAAAGGGAGTTAAAGAAGGGGGTGGGGTGTAAGAGAGCAGCAGTTCAGCACAGGAGAAGAGAAGAGAACAGGGAGGTAGAGAAGGAGGCGGGTAGAAGAGAGCAGCAGATCAGCACAGGAGAAGAGAACAGGGAGCTTTAGAAGAAGGCGGGTGGAAGAGAGCAGCAGATCAGCTTGGGAGAAGAGAAGAGAACAGGGAGTTAGAGAAGGAGGTGGGGTGGAAGCGAGCAGCAGATCAGCACAGGAGAAGAGAACAGGGAGGTAAAGAAGGAGGCGGGTGGAAGAGAACAGCAGATCAGCACAGGAGAAGGGAACAGGGAGTTAAAGAAGGAGGTAGGGTGGAAGAGAGCAGCAGGTCAGCACAGGAGAAGAGAACAGGGAGTATAAAGGAGGCGGGTGGAAGAGAACAGCAGATCGGCACAGTAGAAGATAACAGGGAGTTAGAGAAAGAGGCGGGGTGGAAGAGAGCAGCAGATCAGCACAGGAGAAGAGAAGAGAACAGGGAGATAGAGAAGGAGGTGGGTAGAAGAGAGAAGCAGATCTGCACAGCAGAAGAGAACAGGGAGTTAAAGAAGGAGGTGGGGTGGAAGAGAGCAGCAGATTAGCACAGCAGAATAGAACAGGGAGTTAGAGAAGGAGGCGAGGTGGAAGAGAGCAGCAGATCAGCAGAAGAGAACAGGGAGTTAAAGAAGGAGGCGGGGTGGAAGAGAGCAGCAGATCAGCAGAGGGAGAAAAGAAGAGAACAAGGAGTTAGAGAAGGAGGTGGGTGGAAGAGAGCAGCAGATCAGCACAGCAGAAGAGAACGGAGTTAAAGAAGGAGGTGGGGTGGAAGAGAGCAGCAGAACAGGACGGGAGAAGAAAACAGGGAGGTAGAGAAGGAGGGGGGTTGAGGAGAGCAGCAGATCAGCACAGCAAAAGAGAACAGGGAGTTAGAGAAGGAGGTGGGTGGAAGAGAGGGAGGGCGATAGATAGAGGGAGGGAGGACAATAGAGTGAGGGCGATAGATAGGAGGGTGACAGATAGGGAGGGGATAGATAGAGGGAGGGAGGGCAATAGATAGAGTGAGGGCGGTAGAGTGAGTGAGGGCGGTAGAGTGAGTGAGGGCGGTAGAGTGAGTGAGGGCGGTAGAGTGGTAGAGTGAGGGCGGTAGAGTGGTAGAGTGAGGGCGGTAGAGTGGTAGAGTGAGGGCGGTAGAGTGGTAGAGTGAGGGCGGTAGAGTGGTAGAGTGAGGGCGGTAGAGTGGTAGAGTGAGGGCGGTAGAGTGGTAGAGTGAGGGCGGTAGAGTGGTAGAGTGAGGGCGGTAGAGTGGTAGAGTGAGGGCGGTAGAGTGAGGGCGGTAGAGTGAGGGCGGTAGAGTGAGGGCGGTAGAGTGAGGGCGGTAGAGTGAGGGCGGTAGAGTGAGGGCGGTAGAGTGAGGGCGGTAGAGTGAGGGCGGTAGAGTGAGGGCGGTAGAGTGAGGGCGGTAGAGTGAGGGCGGTAGAGTGGTGGCGGTAGAGTGGTGGCGAGGGCGTGTGTGAGGGGGGAGAGGGCGTGTGAGGGGAGAGAGGGCGTGTGAGGGAGAGAGAGGGCGTGTGAGGGAGAGAGAGGGCGTGTGAGGGAGAGAGAGGGCGTGTGAGGGAGAGAGAGGGCGGGTGAGGGAGAGAGAGGGCGGGTGAGGGAGAGAGAGGGCGGGTGAGGGAGAGAGAGGGCGGGTGAGGGAGAGAGAGGGCGGGTGAGGGAGAGAGGGAGAGGGCATGTGAGGGAGAGGGTGAGGGCATGTGAGGGAGAGGGTGGGTGAGGGAGAGAGAGGGCATGTGAGGGAGAGGGCGGGTGAGGGAGAGAGAGGGCGGGTGAGGGAGAGAGAGGGCGGGTGAGGGAGAGAGAGGGCGGGTGAGGGAGAGAGAGGGCGGGTGAGGGAGAGAGAGGGCGGGTGAGGGAGAGAGAGGGCATGTGAGGGAGAGAGAGGGCGGGTGAGGGAGAGAGAGGGCATGTGAGGGAGAGGGTGAGGGCATGTGAGGGAGAGGGTGGGTGAGGGAGAGGGAGAGGGTGAGGGTGAGGGCATGTGAGGGAGAGGGTGGGTGAGGGAGAGAGAGGGCATGTGAGGGAGAGAGAGGGCGGGTGAGGGAGAGAGAGGGCATGTGAGGGAGAGAGAGGGCGGGTGAGGGAGAGAGAGGGCGGGTGAGGGAGAGAGAGGGCGGGTGAGGGAGAGAGAGGGCGGGTGAGGGAGAGAGAGGGCGGGTGAGGGAGAGAGAGAGAGGGCGGGTGAGGGAGAGAGAGAGAGGGCGGGTGAGGGAGAGAGAGAGAGGGCGGGTCAGGGGGAGAGAGAGAGGGCGGGTCAGGGAGAGAGAGAGAGGGCGGGTGAGGGAGAGAGAGGGCGGGTGAGGGAGAGAGAGAGGGCGGGTGAGGGAGAGAGAGAGGGCGGGTGAGGGAGAGGGTGGGTGAGGGAGAGGGAGAGGGTGAGGGCATGTGAGGGAGAGGGTGGGTGAGGGAGAGAGGGCATATGAGGGAGAGGGTGGGTGAGAGCGTGTGAGGGAGAGGGTGAGGGCATGTGAGGGAGAGGGTGGGTGAGGGCGTGTGAGGGAGAGGGTGAGGGCATGTGAGGGAGAGGGTGGGTGAGGGCGTGTGAGGGAGAGGGTGAGGGCATGTGAGGGAGAGGGTGGGTGAGGGCGTGTGAGGGAGAGGGTGAGGGCATGTGAGGGAGAGGGTGGGTGAGGGCATGTGAGGGAGAGGGTGGGTGAGGGAGAGGGAGAGGGTGGGTGAGGGCATGTGAGGGAGAGGGTGGGTGAGGGCATGTGAGGGAGAGGGAGGGTGAGGGCATGTGAGGGAGAGGGAGAGGGAGGGTGAGGGCATGTGAGGGAGAGGGTGGGTGAGGGAGAGAGAGGGCATGTGAGGGAGAGAGAGGGCATGTGAGGGAGAGAGAGGGCGGGTGAGGGAGAGAGAGGGCGGGTGAGGGAGAGAGAGGGCGGGTGAGGGAGAGAGAGGGCGGGTGAGGGAGAGAGAGGGCGGGTGAGGGAGAGAGAGAGGGCGGGTGAGGGAGAGAGAGAGGGCGGGTGAGGGAGAGAGAGAGAGGGCGGGTGAGGGAGAGAGAGAGAGGGCGGGTGAGAGAGAGAGAGGGCGGGTCAGGGGGAGAGAGGGCGGGTGAGGGAGAGAGAGAGAGGGCGGGTGAGGGAGAGAGAGGGCGGGTGAGGGAGAGAGAGAGGGCGGGTGAGGGAGAGGGCGGGTGAGGGAGAGGGCGGGTGAGGGAGAGGGTGGGTGAGGGAGAGGGTGAGGGAGAGGGTGAGGGCATGTGAGGGAGAGGGTGGGTGAGGGAGAGAGGGCATGTGAGGGAGAGGGTGGGTGAGAGCGTGTGAGGGAGAGGGTGAGGGCATGTGAGGGAGAGGGTGGGTGAGGGCGTGTGAGGGAGAGTGTGAGGGCATGTGAGGGAGAGGGTGGGTGAGGGCGTGTGAGGGAGAGGGTGAGGGCATGTGAGGGAGAGGGTGGGTGAGGGCATGTGAGGGAGAGGGTGGGTGAGGGAGAGGGAGAGGGTGGGTGAGGGCATGTGAGGGAGAGGGTGGGTGAGGGCATGTGAGGGAGAGGGTGGGTGAGGGCATGTGAGGGAGAGGGTGGGTGAGGGCATGTGAGGGAGAGGGAGGGTGAGGGCATGTGAGGGAGAGGGAGAGGGAGGGTGAGGGCATGTGAGGGAGAGGGAGAGGGAGGGTGAGGGAGAGGGAGAGGGAGGGTGAGGGCATGTGAGGGAGAGGGAGAGGGAGAGGGAGGGTGAGGGCATGTGAGGGAGAGGGAGGGTGAGGGCATGTGAGGGAGAGGGAGGGTGAGGGCATGTGAGGGAGAGGGAGAGGGAGGGTGAGGGCATGTGAGGGAGAGAGTGCGGGTGAGGGTGAGGGGGTTTATGAAGGTGAGGGGGTTTATGAAGGTGAGGGGGTGTGAGGGTGAGGGGGGGTGTGAGGGTGAGGGAGGGTGTGAGGGAGAGGATGGGAGGGGGAGGGGATAAGGGGATGTGAGGGTGAGGAGGGTGAGATGGTGTGTGAGGGTGAGAGGGTGAAAGGGTGTGTGAGGGTGAGCGAGGGTGAGGGGATGTGAAGGGGTGAGAGGGTGTGTGAGGGTGAGCGAGGGTGAGGGGATGTGAAGGGGTGAGGGTGTGTGAGGGTGAAGGCAGCTCTGGCATTGGAAAGAAAAATGCCTCCACGGAGCACTTGGCATCATTTGAACTGTCTTTTTCTTTCCAGCCCTTGCCCCTTTGATAGACAGCGACTGCAATAAAAAAATAAAAAACACAATTTTGTGAATATGAATGGAGGGACTTAAGTCTGCTGCCCGTTATAGGCTTCTATCCTTGCATTCACAGGCATTCGGCAGGATTCACAAAGCACACTTCTGACTCTTTAATATGAATATTGAATCCTACTGAATGCCATTTTGTGCTGTGGTCATTTTTTACATCGACCTCTGCACACAAATAATTTTCAGATGCTGCACAAAAATTGCACCTGTAGCCCGACCTGAGATTTGCACATGAGGCCATGAATGAAGGCCACTGAACAGAAAGAGTGTAAGGAGGGAGAGTCACTGAGTGTGAAATACAAGGATAACGAGACCAAAGAAGGCAAGAGAGATTAGGATTGTGATACGTTATGAGAGCAAGGGTTATGAGAGCAAGGGTGAGAGAGAGAAAGAAACTAGTGAGATTGCAGGACGAGAGGATCGTTCAGAATGTGAGATGCATGAAGAGAGAGAGACAGAGACAAGGAGAGGAAGGCTGTGGAAAAACTCAATGCGAGATAGAATGAATGAGAGACTGTTAAAGATCGTGCACGAGACAGTGAATGTGAGATGCATGACGAGAGAGTTAGAGGAGGAAGATGAGAGATACATGGCACGCAAGGAAGCCTTGCCACCAATTAGCCTGCGGCTCAGATCACAGTGGGCCACGTAACCTGGCTGCCACGATGAAGCCAATCACAGCCAAGGAAAATTCAGTCCAACTTACTCACCAATTCCATCTGTGTGACTCGTCTAGATGCCTGAGACAAGGGGGTGGGTGTAGAGAAGGGCATCACCTGTCTGCGCCGACTTGGGCCTGGTAACTTTCTAATGAGATATGGGCTAGAACCACCATGTCTCACACCACAAAACTTACAGCATTTCAGCTCCCTTTATTATCACATCTATGCATACTTTCCATGTACCCATGCACCATCTCGAACATCTCAACAAACAATGGTTGCAAGCCTGCATGACAACCAAGTATGCATAATGCACATAATTGCACGAGCATCCCATTCCTTACCTCTTAAAGCAAAAGAATTTAAAAGTGCTTTTTGTTGATTCATGCTCATGCGAAAGCAATGTATGCAATGGAAGTAAGTGCTTGCATCAAGAGAAATAGTTTTGATGCCATAGTGCTTGAAAAACCCCGTCAAGGAGACCAATGGTCACCTATAACACTACAGCATCAAGCACACCGACTTTCTGAAACAAGTCCTCGGCATTGCTGTGGCGGGGGAGAGTGGGGGGCGGGGGAGCGTTAGCCTTTGAAGTCGGAAGCGTCAAAAACAGCGCTATGGGGGGGACACATTGCAGTAAGCACGGAGAGACGGGGAGCAAATGGGAGCGAGGCATTGCGCAGAGGGGGGCGGGGGAGAGCATTCCTTTGGAGTGTGAAGCTCTCGGCATTGCTGTGGCGGGTCTGATGCGATGATGCAGGTGGCTCGGGGAGCAAATGGCAAGCGCGTGCACGGGCACGTGCACTCAGCGTAATCCGCCTGCCAAAGCCCTCTTGGTCAGCTTTCCTGTTCCGCCTCTATATGTCTCGACGTCTGCAATGCGCAAGCGCATTGGCAGAGGTCAAGACCTAATAAAAAGAGGGGGCTTTGGGTATGCCAAATTTAACCACTGGCTTTCTTCAACCAACCTCGTTTAGCCATTGGCTTGAGACTTTGCCAATTACATACGGGGTCAGCCGAGTGGAGCATTCATCTTTCACCTAATGCTTGTGGGTATTTGGGTGCATCCTTCTATATCCACTTAAGTGTTTACAATGAATTGCTTAAAGGTCTACTTTACAACTCTAGCCCTCCCTGCCAGCCTCTACTTGCTCCTTCTGTGCGTCATGCTACTATGTGCTTACGCCACGTGTCACCACATTCTACACAGACTCATTGGTTTGCAAAGCTTGTTGTTTGATAACTTTGTCACTTTAATCTTTTTCAAATATTCCTCCTTTAGCCCTCTCGCGTTGTTTGCACATCATTAGTCACTTTCTTTTCAAGTGCCTCCCATCTTCGTCTGTCTGCTTCATCTCACTCTGGCTCGACTTCTCCCCCTCTTGCTCTACTTGTCACGCACTGTACAGCTGCTGCGTCGTCCTCATACTCATTTGTCCACAATTCTCTGCATTCCTTCAGCAGCATCTTTCATCTGAGCTAGTGTCCATCCATGTCTTTGTGGCATGGTGTTCTCAGTGTGGTGAGTCCTGATACTGTAGCTTTCAAGCCCTCATCGTGTATTTTTCTTGGGTCCCGTCCACCACCAAACTCACCGTGCATTGCAGGGAATTGGATATGTGTGCATTGCATTTCGGTTCCCCCTCGTTTTCCATTAGCATCCAAGATATTGTTTTCCCTTCAGCAAATCGTATTCCTTGTGTGAAAACTGGAATGCGCTGTCTTAGAACAGAAAAGTATCAGATATGCAGATATCAAAATATTACATATTTTATCTCAAATGCAGCTTTGGGTGCCTTTCTAGTCAGAAAATGAATATCCCAGCCCACTGAAACACTCGTCTAATATTACCGAGTGCAGAATGCGAGCAAGGCTGTCACTCCTTTCATCCATCAATGCTTTCACCCTTTTATCTATTAATCTATTTGCCATTGCTTCACATTTCTAACAGCCCACCCGCTGCCCCATCCAACCTTTTTCATTCCTCCGTCCATTCATCCTTTCATATATATATCCTCTCATTCACTGTTTCCCATCTGTCCATTCTTCTGTCGTTCCATCTATTCACCTTTTCACCTGACAAACTTTTCACCCTTCCATCCAGCTTGCTTTCAACTACTGCCCCCTCACACATTGCGCACTCACACACTGCCAACTCACACACTGCCCCCCACACCCCCCCACACACACACACACACACACACAACCCCACACACACAACCCCACACACACGCACAACCCCACACACACGCATAACCCCACACACACCCATAACCCCACACACACCCATAACCCCACACACACCCATAACCCCACACACACAACCCCACACACACACACAACCCCACACACACACACAACCCCACACACACACAACCCCACACACACAACCCCCAACACACACACAACCCCCCACACACACATAACCCCACACACACAAACATAACCCCACACACACAACCCCACACACACACACAACCCCACACACCCACACAAAACCACTCACACCCACACAAAACCACTCACACACTGCCCACTCACTCACTCACTCACACACTGCCCACTCACTCACTCACACACTGCCCACTCACTCACACACTGCCCACTCACTCACACACTGCCCACTCACTCACACACTGCCCACTCACTCACTCACACACTGCCCACTCACTCACTCACACACTGCCCACTCACACACACACTGCCCAATCGCACACACACTGCCCAATCGCACACACACTGTCCACTCGCGCACACACACTGCCCACTCGCGCACACACACTGCCCACTCGCGCACACACACTGCCCACTCGCACACACACTGCCCACTCGCACACACACTGCCCACTCGCACACACACTGCCCACTCGCCCACTGCCCACTCGCCCACTGCCCACTCGCCCACTGCCCACTCGCACACTGCCCACTCGCACACTGCCCACTCGCACACTGCCCACTTGCACACTGCCCACTCGCACACTTACACACTGCCCACTTGCACACTGCCCACTCACACACAACCCCACACACACAACACTTCACACACACGCAAAACCGCACACGCGCGCAAAACCACACACACAACCCCCCACACACAACCCCCCCACACACACAACCCCCCCACACACACAACCCCCCCACACACACAACCCCCCACACACACAACCCCCCACACACACACAACCCCCCACACACACACAACCC